>NC_065444.1:62666803-62980218 GCF_917563875.1 Diabrotica virgifera virgifera | reverse complement strand
ACAAAAACCTTATTTCTCTGGACTATTTTTGGCATCGCTGATTACAAATCTGACATTATTTTTTTTTTAGGAAAATGGCGGATCCAACACGGCGAAAAGAAATTGAAATTATCAATCAAAACGCAAATTTGTTTGTCAAATTTTGTAGTTTAAGGTCGCTGATTACAAATCTAACATTACTTTTTTAAAACAAAATAGCGCATCCAGTATGACCGAAAGAAATTCGAAAATTTTATTTTAAACGCATAGGTATTTGTTTAAAATTTTATATTATAAGGGACTTTTGAAATTGCTGATTACCAATACATTTTCTTTATGAAGTACAATATTCAGAACCTATTACTTATGTACAACCGCTCATACATACTAAACAATCACCAGAATAATGTAATATGCGTCATTTCCCACTTCTGTATTCAAACAACTGACAGCAATACATAGGCAGCGAAACCAACGTGATTACGTATCTTCTTACTATACACTTTTAAGATTAATATACATTAGTCGCAGAATTATGCAAAATTTTGTGTAGGTACTTTTTGAATGTATTTTTACAAAATTTGGAATATTTCAACTATATTTTCACAATTTTTGCATTAACAAATTTAAGGCATTTATTGTTAATAAATCTTAACTTACATCTTACATAACTACATACTTAAAAAAGAAGAATCTGCTTTACAGCGATAAAATTGATAAACTACAAAACGTTTTACAGCGTTTTCAATATACAGAGAAGACGAGAAAATTTCGGATCATACACGATACATGTATTTGGGCTCAACTCTGCTCTAGGTTGTTGGCCAACAAAAGGTTTTCAAATAATTATATTATAATTCATCATCATAGTTCATCGGGCTACTGGACTCTGAACTCATTCAAAAACAAGTCAAAATTTAACTCCACCCAAATAGTTGCTACGGCTCCGCCCATCACGTATAAAAAATTGAAAGTCGCACCTGTGGCGAAAACTAGACTAACCTCTAACCTGACTAACGTGTCAAAACTGCTTTTGCATGTCCGCATAGCCCAAGGATTATAACCGAACCGACTACAAGCACAAGCCAATTGCAGATCCTAACTTTCTACGCATACGCGGTACGAATGGACTACATATTAGGGATATGTACTTAAAACATATAATTTCACATAAAATATATCAAAATTTTAATAATTTTTTCTACAATCACTTGATAAAGAAGACTTTTTCGCTTGTCAATGGCAACGAAAAGTTGACGTTTAGTGAGTACCGTCACTTTATCGCTCTAGTGCGTTAAAGTTTGAAAAACGCGCGTCGTCCGTAGCAACCATACCACCATACAATACAAACAAATTGAAAATTCATACTCATAAAGGCGCGTCGTCCGTAGCAACCATAAATCCATATAATACAAACAAATTGAATATTCAAACTCATAAAGTTAATGATTTAAAAATAGTTTCATTTTATTAAATGATTGTAGAAAAAATGTTGTATGTCTTAGGTACAAGCATAAAGTGACATTATCGCTTTCGAGAAATTAACGCGCTCCGCTACACGTCGCGTGGTAACTATTACTCTCAAGCAATAATGTATCACTTTTCGCTCGTAATACATAAATAACTATTATAGGGTGTCCCAAAAGTAGCAGAACGGTCGAAACTTGGCGAAATAAACTACGATGTTTCTCGAACAACTGAAAAATACGTGTTGAATAATTTTCAAAAATATATCCAATGGCAGTAAACACGACCCCCACTCCACCCCCTAGAGGTGGGGTGGGGGTAACTTTAAAGATCTGCGACGATTATGACTGAAGGAGTTAATGAACAACTTACCTATATTATGTAGAGTTATTAAATTTTGATGTATTTTAGGTAAAATTATGTTTTAAGTACATATCCATAAACGTATAATAATCTATTCTTACTGTGTATGCGTAGAAAGTTAGAGAATATGCAACCGGCTTGTGGTTGCTATATCAGTTTGGTTATAATCCTTGAGGCTCTGCGGACATGCAAGTGTCCTAGACAAGCTCGTTCCTTTTCTAAGCAGTAAGACGTTTGGACAGTGTTGTCAATCGCATTTCTCTAGATATTTCTCTCAAACAAGGTATAACGTTTAACCATAAAATATTTACAGGAAAGACAGGAAATAACTACAAACCATTAAGCATTAAGAGGAAACAGTAGCGATCAACAGGTAGCGAAAACGCGTTCCAAGATTGCGGCTGTAATTTTTAATATTTTTTCGAGATATTTGGCACACGTATTCGTAATATAATAAAGAATGGCGGTACAGAGCCCAATTTGAAAAATATAATAATATGTGGAAATTGCTCTGTAATTAAAGACAATATTAAAAAAACGAGCCTGTACCGCCATTAAGAAGAACAAAAAAATACACTTTCTTCAAATAAACTTTTTTATCCGATGCCTAGATTTTGTGTCATTTTGGAACTACTAAAATTTTTTATTTCATTAGTAGTTCCAAAACGACACAAAATCTAGGCATCGGATAAAAAAGTTTATTTGAAGAAAGTGTATTTTTTTGTTCTTCTTAATGGCGGTACAGGCTCGTTTTTTTAATATTGTATTTAATTACAGAGTAATTTCCACATATTATTATATTTTTCAGATTGGGCTCTGTACCGCCATTCTTTATTATATTACGAATACGTGTGCCAAATATCTGGAAAAAATATTCAAAATTATAGCCGCAATCTTGGAACGCGTTTTGGCTACCTGTTGATCGCTACTGTATCACCTTAAGTTTATTTTTGTTATTAGTCTGTCGTATAGTAGATTGGTAGTTACATTTAAAAATATAGGCAAATTAATATCCGATTTATTCGAAGACACGAAGCAGATATAACTTTCAAAAAGATCCGCAAATCGGATTATTAAGGTCGCTTGGCAACATTGATTTTGGGCGGCGCTATGGGCTATAATAGCACCTCCTCAAAGAAGACAGATAGTTGAACGATATTTTATACAATGTCTATCAACGTGGTATGGATTTCTGTGTGTCGAAATTTTATATTGGTCAACTATGTTAAATACAGTTCAACTGTATATGTCGTCAATGCAATGTTCCGAAATTTGGTCGCTGAAACTGTATGCGTTCTTTTTCACTTTATCTGCCGACCAAGATAACCTCGGACATGGCTCACTTGTTCCTCAGCTATGAACCAGAATACATCCAGTCTCATCCTTATACCTGCGTATTACGACTCTGCGATAGTATGAAAAAACAACTGTAGACATGAAAATCCCTAGATAGGGACTTTTTTTTTGCCTTATGACCACGTTTTCAGCATTTGGAACTACTGTGTGTCTGAGAGAGTCCACGACCCAACTCCGTACAACAGTATAGGAAATATACAGGGTGTCTGCGTAACTTTGCACCATATGGGACACTTTTTTAATATCAATTTTACGAAAAAAAGTCATTCTTTATAAAGTGCTCTGCATAGTCTAAAACCTAAGATGCAATCATCAGATATCAAATTTTGTCAACAGTATACGAGGTATGTCAAAAAATATTAATTTCGCTCAAGAGCAAACTACCTTTATACTTCAAAATATCAAAAAATTTTATTATGAAAAGTTATTTGTAATTAAAAACCATATTCAAATATGCAATAACAGCCTTCTACGCGAAAAAAAAAATTTCTGAGATTTTCCTAAATTACCGATTCCGAACATCATTTTTATTTATTAGACTCTTAAGGCTCTTAGACTTTTAACTCTTTTATTAATAATTTTAGGAAAAAAACTTATTCTTCATAAAAATCTGTGCATGGTCTAAACCTCAAGATAAAACCATCAGTTTTCCAAGTTTGTTAATTTTATACGAGGTGTGTCAAATAATATGAATTTAGAAAGAATATAGAAAGAATTCTTTCTAAATTCATATTATTTGATACACCTCGTATAAAATTAACAAACTTGGATAACTGATGGTTGCATCTTGAGGTTTAGACCATGCACAGATTTTTATGAAGAATGCCTATTTTCCTAAAATTATTAATAAAAGAGTTATTACAGGTCTAATAAATAAAAATGATGTTCGGAATCAGTAATTTAGGAAAATCTCAGAAATTTTTTTTAATAGCTTTTCATAATAAATTTTTTTGATATTTTGAAATATAAAGGTAGTTTGCTCTTGAGCGAAATTAATATATTTTTTGACATACCTCGTATACTGTTGACAAAATTTGATATCTGATGATTGCACCTTAGGTTTTAGACTATGCAGAGCACTTTATAAAGAATGACTTTTTTCGTAAAATTGATAATAAAAAAGTTTCCCATATGGTGCAAAGTTACGCAGACACCCTGTATAACATCGTAATAATCTGACTTTTATGGGTATCGAAAAATCATGACATTCGAATAATTTTACCATTTTTTTAAATGCAGATCTTCTTTCTCTAGCCTACATTAATTGGATTTCTATGGAATGGTCCCAATTTTCATTGACGTTCGTACCAAGGTAGGTGTATGTTTTTACTCCTTCTATTTGCTGACCATTCTTATTCACAATGATTCGTCCAAATTGCTGTTCATTCTTAGAGATCATCATACATTTTGTGTTCTTAGTGTTTTCTTATACAACATATTTTTATATGGTTATATTTTTATATTATTTTGTATACAAACCATATTTTTTATACAACAGTCGACTGTCACGTGCTGAGTGCCACAGTTTCATGATGATAGTTATATGTAACTCGTTTAAAACATCTTATTTTATATTTTACCTATTTTTAAATATAACAAAAAATTCCTGAGTGTACACGTATATTACAAACTTCAAAGCGCTTTGAACACCCTCCGCTTTTGGAGTCAGTCTCGTCATTCGTGGTTTAAGCGACTTTTTATACAATTACAATCATATCAAAACATTTTCACAGTCTGAATTACGTTTTATACATTATTATCACAATATTTTCACCCTCTTTTTGGTAACGAATATCACATACTTCCTCATTTTAAATGTATTATATATTTTACAAAACCCACAGCATGTATAAAAATTTTTGGTGCGGAATATGGAATGTGAATACAAGGAGATTAAGACATACTTCTTTTATTAAAAATCTACAAAATCTTGTATTTTTTAAACCACTAGACTCGAAGAGATTACTGAAAAACATTTACAACATAAGAGGAAAATACAAATTCTTGGCATATTTCCAATGAAACCCGTGTTGTTCTCGTAATTCGTTTCCCTATAGAAGGTTGCTAATCATCAGAGCTATTTGTGTCTTATTAGTTAGGTACAATTGGTGGCGCCCAAAATCCCGACAGCCATAATCCCGACAGCCAAAATCCCGACGGCCAAAATACCGACACGCCAGAATCCTGACACGCCAGAATCCCGACAAGCCAAAATCCCGACATGCAACAATCCTCGCATAAGCAAAAATCCCGACCACTACATTTTGAATATTTATTGTTTCCTTTTCAAATGCAATACCAATCATATTATAGAGTATTGATATTGAAAAATTAATTACTTACTAAGTACAAGTACTAATTATTATGTATTTTAAAAGAAAAAATCATTAAACACTTCATTTTATAATATAAAAGCTATACTTACTGAAATGGAAGGTTGTAAGTGACATGATAATATCTATTATATGAAAGTAAACTTGAATTCAGGATTTGATTATACATAATATATTATTGGACTATACAGGGTGGTTCATCTTATTCGCCTCGGTGTCTGTACGGAAAACCACTTAATATTTTAAAAAAATTTCTTCACAGAAATATACACGACCATTAATACTACAATCCAAAAATAATGTGAATTGTACAGGGTGATCCAAAAAAGAGTGGTATATCAAAGTTATATTTTTTCTTATGGAATGTCCTATATCTGATGACATTATTGAATTTACCTTAAAAAATAAACTATACTTTCATAAGGGTTCCCGATACCTAAATACAGGGTGATTTGATTTATTTCGATTTTTATAAAAATGTAAGGTTTTAGAAAAAAATAAATATCTACGAATCTAAGAATCAGTAACAAATTCTTTCTTGGATCTTAATAACAGACTATTTAGCATACTTAAACAGATGTTTATTGCAACAAAGTTTCTTACAGGGTGGTCAAAATATGAGATTGTTCTATTAACAAATTCAAGCTGTAATAACTTACTTATTTTAAATGGAACACCCTGTATTTTACTAGTCTATCGCGTAGAAAATTTACTTAGCTTTCAATTTGTATTAGGGTTTCCTATACCTATCTTTTTACAGGGTGCTCAAAATATTAGATTGTTCTATTAACAAATTCAAGCTGTAATAACTTACTTATTTTAAATGGTACACCCTGTATTTTACTAGTCTATCGCGTAGAAAATTTATTTAGCTTTCAATTCTTATTAAGGTTTCCTATACCTATCTTCCTTCATTTTTTAAATATTTAAAGATTTCCTAATTTGTAAGCTTTAAAAATTAGAATTAAGTACCTATAATATCGTGGTTATGTACAACAAATCACCAACACCGGCAATATACTTAGACAAGATACTGTCATTAATAAAATTTTCATTGTTATCATGTAATCATACAGAGTGTTGTATTATTTTAGTTGATTTTGGCGTAGATGCTGTATTCTGGAAGATATTTAAATTAATACCTATATTTCATTTCGTATAAGTATTTTCCATATCTTAAACCGACGGTTATTAAGTAAATTTAAGAACACCACTTTTTGTTTGAATCTTTGAATCGCAATTAAAAACAATTAAATGCAATGGCTACTATGACGAAAACGAGCCTATTGTACAAAAATATGTAAAAATGGGTATTTACAGAATATCATGGGAATTTATATTTACAGAATAATATGTGTATTGAGAATGTTTACATGGAATTGAATAGATTTTAAATACCTTCCACTATAAAGAATAGAATATCGAGTATGTCATTTAAAATAAGAACACTCTGTGTGATTAAATGATAAAAATGTGAATTTTATTAACGAAAGTATCTTGACTAAGATAGCTAAGTATATTGCCGGTGTTGGTGATGTGTTTTACATAACCACGACATAGGTACCTAATTCTGATTTTTAAAGCTTACAAATTAGGAAATCTTTAAATATTTGAAAAATGAAGGGAGATAGGTATAGGAAACCCTAATAAGAATTAAAAGTAAATTTTCTACGCGACAGACTAGTAAGATACAGGGTGTTCCATTTAAAATAAGTAAGTTATTACAGCTTGAATTTGTTAATAGAACAATCTAATATTTTGACCACCCTGGAAAAAGATAGGTATAGGAAACCCTAATACAAATTGAAAGCTAAATACATTTTCTACGCGATAGACTAGTAGGATACAGGGTGTTCCATTTAAAATAAGTAAGTTATTACAGCTTGAATTTGTTAATAGAACAATCTCATATTTTGACCACCCTAAAAGAAATTTTGTTGCAGTAAGCATCTGTTTAAGTATGCTAAATAGTCTTTTATTAAGACCAAAGAAAGAATTTGTTACTGATTCTTAGATTCGTAGATATTTATTTTTTTCTAAAACCTTACATTTTCATAAAAATCGAAATAAATCAAAACACCCTATATTTAGGTATAGGGAAACCTTATGAAAGTATAGCTTATTTTTTAAGGTCAATTCAGTAATGTCATCATATATAGGGCATTCCATAAGAAAAAATATAACTTTGATATATCACTCTTTTTTGGAACACCCTGTATAATTCACATTATTTTTAGATTGTAGTATTAAAGGCCCTGTATATTTGTGTGAAGAAATTTTTTTTAAATATCGAGTGGTTTTCCGTACAGAGACCGAGGCGAATAAGATGAACCACCCTGTATATTGGCAAAAAAAAAATAATTTAATTCATATACCCATGTTAGAAATTTTATTTAGAAAATTAGTTCATATTAAATGGTAAATACTTTTGTTTAGTAACAAAAAATAAAAAACAGATGGCCATAAAAAAAACCAGAAATAAATGTAATTATCTGTTAAAAAGGAACTTATCAAACCTGTCGAGATTCTGGCGTGTCGGGATTTTGGCCTGTCGGGATTCTGGCGTGTCGGTATTTTGGCCGTCGGGATTTTGGCTGTCGGGATTTTGGCTGTCGGGATTTTGGCTGTCGGGATTTTGGGGTAAACCCAGGTACAATATATCATTCTCCAAAGTTTCTCTCTCTTGATATTTCCTTGTATGATAGGTATAAGTCCGTCACACTTATTAGCTCTGGTAATATTTCTTAAGCGTTATAATTTTCACAGCACTTCGGCATTTTAAACTCATTGAATCTCATTAAAAATGTTTCCAAGCTCTATTTTTTTTTCCAAATTTTTATTCGTGAAATTAATTTCTAACCAATGACAAGGTAGAAAGCAAAGTTCCTATATTCTTCTGGCCGTGACCGACAACTGACAACTTTACGTGCCCTCCAGAGCCCCGTGGCCGCTGAGTTAAATTAGAAATTAAAATATTTTCTGATGTCACTGACGGAAATCTAACCTGGACCTTCCAGCTTGTAAGCCAATAACATAACCACTGAGCTACGGCCGCCACATGTATATTACATTCAAAACCAAGATAAGCTTGATGTCACACACATCGGTGAGTGTGTCATGACGTCGCAGCTCGTTCCTTGTGTGAATATACAGTCACCATGCAGCACATTCTTAAGGGGTTACATAGGTCTTGCGGGTAAAAAAAGAGACTTTTTAAAAATATTATATCTCGAAAACTAAAAATTATTTTTATTTAGAATTGGTACATGTAAAAGTATATTACTTACGGTACTCTCAAAAAAATTTCAGCCAAAAATATTCATTTTTGTAGAGTTGACTGCAATTTTTCGACAACAGCCCTTTTTTGCGGTGGGCAGCATAAGTCCAGTCTCATCTGAAATCAAAAAATCAAAAAGTTTCTTGAAGTTTATACTTCTGGCTAGTGAATGAACGAAGGAATTTTTATTAGGTGAAGTTGTTTTTGTTTTATAAAAAAAAAACTACTTTAAAAATGGTAATTTTTGAAAAAATGAGAAAATTGGGGTCGAAAATGGGTTTAAACTTATGTAAATTCTTCAAATGCCATTTTTTTTAATTCCTTCGTTCATTCACTAGCCAGAGGTATAAAATATAAGAAACTTTTTGATTTTTTGATTTCAGATGAGACTGGACTTAGTTATGCTGCCCACCGCAAAAAAAGGGCTGTTGTCGAAAAATTGCAGTCAACTCTACAAGAATTAATATTTTTGGCTGAAAATTTTTTTGAGAGTACCTTAAGTACTATAGCTTTACATGTTCCAATTATAAATAAAAATAATTTTTAGTTTTCGAGATATAATTTTTTTAAAAAGTCACTTTTTTTACCCGCAAGACCTATGTAACCCCTTAACCCTCCGTTGTTCACGCTGCTGTACTCCATGCCGCATTTTAAAGTATTAATAAGTTTTACCAGTATTCTTTCGTACACACCACTCTCTGTTTAGATATATGCGAGTGACTGTACTAAATTTACAATCAAGATGCAGTAGAAATAAACAAACCAAGACACGTTAAATGCTACTGGAGCACTCCCGAATCATAATTTACAATGTATATGTTACAGTTCAAGTTGATTATCCAGTTAAAGTTGACTATTCCTAGTTCAAGTCAACTCAAACGGCTGGTTTTAGTAAATGTTGATTAAAAATATAAAATGACGATATTTAATCACCATTTACTAGTAAAATTAGACTCCAACTAGAAAAAGTACACTTTTCCCAATGCCATTTAGTATGAGTTGATTCACACTTCACACAAACAACCGATTCTACAAATTAAATGTTACTGGATATGTTCAAATCGTGATAAGTAGTTGAAACAGTCAAAACAAAGAGACGCACACTCATCACAAAAACACGTGAGATTATACTCGTATAATCTACATTTACTGAATCGATCCAGGAATAGTCAACTCAAACTAGTAAGAGTTGATTTTATTTTTCCCGCGATCTACTTTTACTAACAAGGGTTAGATAGAGTCTACTTCAACTAGTAAAAGTTGAATTAAATTTTTCAAATCAACTCTTACTGCTCGTTTTAGTTGAAGTTGACTCGAACTAGAAATAGTCCTAACTAAGAATCAACTTGAACTGTAACATATATATTATGTTACAGTTCAAGTTGATTATCCAGTTGGAGTTGACTCCAACTAGTTGGAGTCAACTCTAACGGCTGGTTTCAGTAACAGTTGATTATAAATATAAAATGAAGATTTATATTCAACATTTACTAGTAAAAGTAGACTCCAACTAGGAAAATGATACTCTTCCCAATGCCATTTAGTAAAAGTTGATTCTGATTCACACAAACAGCCGATTCTAGAAATTAAATGTTACTGAATATGTTCAAATTAGTCTATGCTGTATCGTCGTCCCCGTTAGATAAATTACGCCGATTCGAATTTTTTGCACAAACTTACTCAAAAAGAGGTCCTTTTAACAAATCTACTGGGTGCCAGGCAGTACCTTGATCGATAAATTGTTTTTGCAACAATTTTTTTTAGACAAATTCACAAAAATAATTTTTTCACTTCGAACAATTTTTTTTTAGATCATTTGGGTTATTCTGAGCAAAAAAAGGTATTTTGTGATTTTTCTCTAAAATTGATTGTTGTCGAGTTATACGCGATTTAAAATTTGAAAAATGCGAAAATAGCCATTTTCAAGGCTTAATAACTCGGTTAAAATCCATTATTATGAAAGTCAGAAAGTGACCAAATCAAAGTTTATGGCCCCCTCTACAAGATCCAGCAGAAATTTTTGTCACTATTTTATTACTAAGCTTTATCTTTAATTATTAACAATGAGCGCTAAGTGCGTATTAGGCGGCCGTCAATGGTGAGTGCTAAAGAGATGCACCATTCCAGCCATCCAATGGTGAATCTCACTCGCACTCACACTGACGGCGCCTCAATACACGGTTAGTGCTCATTGTTGATCATTAAAAATAATATATTATTAATGAAATAATGACAAAAATTTCTTCAGGATCTTCTAGAGGTAGCTTTAATCTTTGATTTTTTTAGTTTCTGACTTTCATAATATATAATATCGTATGGCATTTTTGCCTTTCGGACAGTTCCGGCGCCAATTACATCTTTAACCCTGTTTCAAGTAACTAGTGTCGATTTACACTAGCCCAGGGGGACCGACTGCTTAACGTGCTCTCCGAGGCACGGTAAGACGGCTCGTGTCATTATTGAAAATGAAAATGGTTTGTCTTTAGCAGGGCTCGAACCCACGTGCACTGGCGTATGAGGCCAGCGATTATGCCGTTACTCCACGGCCGCTCGCTCGACTTTCACAATAATTATCTTTAACCGAGTTATTAAACCTTGAAAATGGTTATTTTGGCGTTTTTCAAATTTTAAGTCGCTAATAACTCGACAACTAGGCCAGGAACCAAAGCTTTTCACCTCGCAATTTTTACAGAATGGATCGATTTGCTTGAAAATTTGAGAATAAGTAGTGGATAGTCTAAGGATCAAAATCTATATGATTCCGAAAGGCGCTTTTACCATCGAGGTGGTGGCCACCCCATCTCGGGGGTGAAAATTTTTTATTATATTTTGACTGCAAAAGTTGATAAAAACATTCATTCTAAGCAAAAAATGTTCTATACATTTTTTTGATAAAATTAACAGTTTTTGATTTATTCGCTATCGAAATGTGTTAGTTTTGTATAGAAAAAATCAATGTTTTTCGATATATTATACTCATTTACGATTCACTCAAATTTCACCGTAGAAGAAATTTTTTCAAACCAAGTTCTTTGGAATTAAATAACCTACAATTTTATATTGAAACATTTTTTCGTATCTCTGATGCTAATCTTTCTATTCTGAAGAAAATTGCATTTTTTACCAAACTACAAAAATTCGTTATTCGCTTTTAACTCCAGTTTTTTAAAAACTTATCACTCTAATCCAGTTAAACTTCTAGAATCTATTAATATTACACAAACAAATAAGAATGAATAGGGTCAATGACTAAAAACCCGGCTAACTTACATTATTATGCTTCCAATTGGATTTCTCCTTTTTTTTCAAAAAAATATATTGATTGTTTAACCGTAACTTTTTTATTTTTTGTCTTAGAAAGTTTGGTAAAAAGCAATTTTGTAGGTTTTTACAAGATCTATAAGATTGTTAATATTAAATATTTTTAAAATCCGCAGTAGCAAAAAGAGGTGACTTTGAAAGGGTTGGTAAAGGTGGTTTTAGCATGTTATTATAAGTTTTAATTGTCAACAGCTCACTCAATATTTGCCCTAGAAAAAACTTTTGCAAGCCAGTTTCTTGAGAATTAAATAAGCTACAATTTTATATTTAAACATTTTTTCGGATCTATGGTGCTAATCTTGCTATTCTGAAGAAAAGGCCATTTTTTTCCAAACTACAAAAATTCGTTATACGCTCTTAACTCCATTTTTTTTAAAACTAATCATTCTAAGCCGGTCAAACTTCTAGAACCTATTAATAATATATAAATAAAAAAGGCCAAATAAGGTCAATGACTAATTTTAATTAGGATGGTGATTAGGGGTTCCTTGCGATCACTTTTTCGCTGAAAAAAATAGGGACTGATATTCTTTTCATTATAAGTCACTTAATTTCTGAGCTAGATACTTTTTTTATTTCGGAAGACAGATATTTTTAAGTACTTTAAATTAGTTTAAACAAGTTATCCTCGAAAAATACGTAGTTTTCGCGTATTTTGACTTTGAAACTACACTATTTAGCATTTGACGAAGAAGAGCCAACATATAATAAAGTATAGCTCGATTACTATTGGTCTTAAAGTAAATTTAAAAGAACGGTTGTGTTTATTTTTTCAAAAGGCACTTTTTTGTTAGGAAAAGTTGTTTTGATAAAAAGAAAACTTTTGGAGTTATTAGCAGAAAACTTTTAAAAACATTGATTTTTTCGATATAAAACTAACACCTTCAATAGCGTATAAATCGAAAACTATCAATTTTATCAAAAAAATGTATAGAACGTTTTTTGCCTAGAATGAATGTCTTTATCAACTTTTGCGGTCAAAATATAATAAAAAATTTCTACCCCCGACATGGGGTGGCAACCACCCCCATGGTAAAAGCGCCTTTCGGCATCGTATAGATTTTGATCTTTGGACTATCCACTAACTATTCTCAAATTTTCAAGCAAATCGATCCATTCTGTAAAAATTGCGAGTTTTTGAGCTATTTTAAGCTTCATTACTTGGACTAAACAGTCAATTTTAGAGAAAAAAAGGCCCAACGGATCTAAAAAAAATTTGTACGAAGTGAAAAAACTATGTATTTTTGCGAATTTGTTTAAAATCATTGTTTATCGCCAAACTTCACTAAAATCATTCATTATTGTACTCATTTGCCCTCATTTTCGGCAGTAAAGTAACACTTTGTTGTATTGAAAGAAGAATGTTACTTTACCTGCCGCGATAATTAATCAAATTAACCGAGATTGAATGTAAGTGGTCAATGGCAGCAATCGATTATTTATTTGAGTGAAATTAAAATTTATTTACTTTAATTATTAAAAATATTGTACAAAATTTATCTTATTATTAATACAATTTATGTCAAAAAGTAAACTTCTGTAGTGTTTCGCAATTATATTCATACAAAATAAATCAAAACTTTACAGATTTAGTAATTAGGTAGGTATACAATATTGATAACTATCGATTAAACATCAAAACCGGCCATCATGCAAAAGTCATCTGTCATTACTTTCATTACTGTCATACGAATTTTTTATTTCGTCTAAAATTAAAAAAATTTCCTCAAAGTTGTAAGTAAGTGTTAATGTTTTTTATGATTAACGATACAATTTTGTACGCACCACCTCAATACTCTTTATCAAACGCGTCTATTCCTTTTTTTTTTTTTTTGTTTTTTTTTGTTTTGGCTTTAAGGTAAAACCCACACAGCCAGATACAACAAATTTTGTAAAAGAGAGGGCAAGGATTTGACACAAGGATTACACTATTCTCGCCCAGGGGCCGATCAGGGCATTTTATAAACGATCAAAGGTAACGCGTCTATTCCTCTGCTCGAAATATCAGACTCGTTCGATAAAGAGTCACTTTACTGACTGACTTTACTGAAATTGGTTAAACAATTTTTCGACCGCGGTACTGCGTGGCACCCTGTGTATTTGTTATAAGGCTTGTTATACGGATGTATTTCTTTGAGTAAGTTTGTGCAAAAAATCGAATCAGAATAATTTACCTACAGACTATACCAATAAGTAGTTGAAACGGTCAAAACAAAGAAACGCACACTCATCAAAAATGCACTTGAGATTCTCGTATAATCAACATTTACTGAATCGATCCAGGAAGAGTCAACTCCAACTAGTAAAAGTTGATTTAAATTTTTAAAATCAACTTTTACTGCTCGTTTCAGTTGGAGTTGACTCCAACTAGTTGGAGTCAACTCTAACTGAGAATCAACTTGAACTGTAACATATACATTATAAATCCCAAATCATGATTTCCAAAGTTTATACATTGTAAATTATGATTCGGGAGTGCTCCTAGTAACATTTAACGTGTCTTGGTTTGTTTATTTCTACTACATCTTCATTGTAAATTTAGTATAGCTTTAAGATACTACCTGCGGCTATCGCATTTTCCGAAGTGTTTTATCAGTTTGATATTGAGCGTTTAGGTGAGAGTGGCTCAACACATTTTTTTTGCAAAAATCAAAGTGAGAAAAAATTCAGTGCAATGTGTGTTTATAAGACTAAATCAATTCAATTGTGTATTTAGGTATTTTACTTTTGGGATGTTTGTGAAATTATTTTTATTATAGTAAACGTTTTCTTTGTTCAGATTACCTTGTAACTCTTTTTTTATTTTCCGTCTGAGTCGTTAAATTATGTTAAAGTCATACAGTATAATGTTAAATATAACGCTTTTCTTTTGTTATTCTAACAATTTTTTGATACTTTTAACATCTAAAATTTAGATACCGTTTTTTAGCATACCATTTTTTTATGTAAAACATTAGGTACCCCGGTGTATCCACTCATGTAACTTTACGAGACGTGGCTGCCGGAAGGTGAAATAATGTCCTCACCATTCCTTTGAAAGAACACATTACATTGTAATTTATCCAATACAATTAAATTATTTAAGTCCAAAGTCATAAACAAGCTCAAATAATCATTTGCGAAGGTTTTTTCTTAAATCCGCTAATATTGCTTTTATGGTTTATGCGGTAATTCTAATCGCTATGCTTATGCGATAATAGTCGGAGAGATAGAAGCGGATTTTGTGCGTGATAAGTAATATGGAAAAACTATACGGGGATATGTTGAATTAGTTGTGTACATGACTTTCACCAACGACCGGAAACCAGAGTTGGGGCCGAGGGTTTCATAAGGGGTCAAAGTCGCGGATTTTATTATTTTTTTTATGACGCTCATGATCGAGATAGTGCACCAAAATTTGGGAATAAGTAGGTCATGACGTAACTAAGTAAAATCTCTAGGGGCGGAACGCTGCGTGGCCGACAAAGGGGTGGGGCAGGGGTGAATATAAAAAATATAAAGGGTTTTTTGCGACGTTCGTGATTGAGATAGTGGACCAAAATTTGGAAATAAGTAGATCATGACATTACTAAGTAAAATCCGCAGAGCCGGAAACCAGAGTTGGGGATGAGGGTAGTTATATGGGGTCAAATTCGACGTTTTTATTATTTTTTATTGTGACGCTCATGATCGAGAGAGTGCACCAAAATTTGGGAATAAGTAGGTCATGACGTAACTAAGTAAAATCTCCAGGGGTAGCACGCTGCTTGGCCGACAAAGGGGTGGGGCAGGGGTGAATACAAAAAGTATAAGGGGTTTTTTTGCGACGTTCGTGATTGAGAGAGTGCACCAAAATTTTGGAATAAGTAGACCATGACATAACTAAGTAAAATCCTCAGATCCGGAAACCAGAGTTGGGCATGAGGCTAGTTATAAGGGGTCAATATCGCCGTTTTTATTATTTTTTTTGTGACGCTAATGATCGAGATAGTGCACAAAATTTGGGAATAGGTAGGTCATGAGGTAACTAAGTACAATCTCCAGGGGTGGAACGCTGCGTGTCCGATAAAGGGTTGGGGGTAGGTGTGAATATAAAAAATATAAGGGGTTTTCTGCGACGTGCTAGATTGAGAAAGTGCACCAAAATTTGGGAATAAGTAGACCATGACTTAGCTAAGTAAAATCCTCAAAGCCGGAAACCAGAGTTGGGGATGAGGGTAGTTTTAAGGGGTCAAAGTCGCAGTGTGTATTATTTTTTTGTGACCCGGCACGACATTTGTCCCCTACGGAGCGTTCCGCCCCTGGAGATTTTAATTAGTAATGTCATGATCTAATTATTCCCAAATTTTGGTGCACTATTTCGATCACGGACGGCAAAAAAAACCCATGTATTTTTATACTCACCCCTGCGTACCACCCCTTTGTACCCCATGCAGCGTTACGCCCCTGAAGATTTTACTTAGTTACGTCATAACCTACTTACTCCCAAATTTTGGTGCACTATCTCCATTATGAGCGCAACAAAAAAAATAATAAAAACCGCGACTTTTACCCCTTATAACTACCCTCGTCCGCCACTCTGGTTTCCACCTCTGGGGATATTACTTAGTTATGTCATGGTCTACTTATTCCCAAATTTTGGCACGCTATCTCGATCATGAGCGTCACAAAAAAAATAATAAAAAACGGAACTTTGACCCGTTATAACTACCTTCGTTCCCCACTCTGGTTTCCGGCTCTGCGGATTTTAATTACTTATGTCATGGTCTACTTATACCCAAATTTTGGTGCACTATCTCAATCACGAACGTCGCAAAAAACCCCTTACATTTTTTATATTCACCCCTGCCCCACCCCTTTGTCGGCCACGCAGCGTTCCACTCCTGGAGATTTTACTTAGTTACGACATGACCTACTTATTCCCAAATTTTGGCCCGCTATCTCGATCATGAGCGTCACAAAAAAAAATAATAAATAACGGAATTTTGACCCCTTATAACTAACTACCTTCCCCACTCTGGTGTCTGGCTCTGGGGATTTTAATTATTTATGTCATGGTCTACTTATACCCAAATTTTGGTGCACTATCTCAATCACGAACGTCGCAAAAAAACCCTTATATTTTTTATATTCACCCCTTTGTCGGCCACGCAGCGTTGAGCCCCTAGAGATTTTACTTAGGTACGTCATGACCTACTTATTCCCAAATTTTGGTGAACTATCTTGATCATGAGCGTCATAAAAAAAATAATAAAAACCGCGATTTTGACCCCTTGTAACTACCCTCGGCCCAACTCTGGTTTCCGGCCGTTGGTGAAAGTCATGTACACAACTAATTCAACATATCCCCGTATAGTTTTTCAATCTTTACTTATCACGCACAAAATCCGCTCCCAGCTCTTAAACTATAAGATAAAAGAAAATATTTTAAAGGCGATACTTACAGTTTCAGGTTAAAAATGGGTTGCGATTATCATGGAACATACCTGAAATAAAAAGAAACGAATTATATAAGATGCATTAGGGTAAGAACACAACAAGTGGGTCGAGGTGGAGGTGTAGGTCGCGGTGGATGCTACTAATTAAGTCGCGGTCGATGTCGACAGCACATAGCAAGGAGGTCACCTGCGCGGTCAGTCGAGCTAGAACCACTATCAAGTGAAGCAGTTTAATGAAATTTGAATGACAAAAAGACTGTGCTTTTGCGATGTTGTGTCAGTCAAGTGATGATAGTGATGAAATGTCAGCTGTAAGTAATCAGATCCTCTTTTATATTTCAAAAATTTACTGTATTTAATTACTTTAGAAATTCAAAAATAAACTTAATACAAAAAGGGATTATATAAAAAGTATCAGCTCAGATAGCGCAGGTAATGACAACTTGGCTTCGAACGGACCAATCACAGGGAAGCATCCTTGTAGGCCGCGCAGTAGACATCCATGTAAAACAAACTCATTTTAAAAGGCAAAGTTATTTAATAATGGTATACTTTTTTATTCAAACTCATTTTATTTTCAAAAGCATAACCTCCTGGATGGTAAAGCGCTTAACCTCCACCGCGACTTACCTACTCTGTTCTCTTCCATTCACTACAGTGTGTTTGTTTTACATGGATATCGACAGCGACCTCCAGCTTCACCGCGACCCACTTGTTCTGTTCTTACCCTTACACTGTTATATAGCTTCAAACTATTGCTTTTAACAGTGATTAAAAACAAAGAAATAACGTTTATAAAAAAATCTATAACATTTGCAATGCCTTTATCTAAGAGAAAATGGTGAATAAAAGTTATTTAAAATGTAAATAAACAATGTTGAATATTTACAAGTTACCTAAACAGCTTTTCTGTATAAGAATTTTGGTTATAGTCAAAAATAAAGATAATTCCACTTGAGCAAAAATCACACTTTTTGACAAACCTCGTATACGACTAATAAAACTTGATATCTGATGGTTACATTTTAGGTTAGGTTATGTACGCAGAACGTTTTATAAAGAATTTTTTTTTCGTAAAATTAACATTAAATATATTTCCCAGTCCCATGTTTTCCCATATTACCATAAGCCGCTAATTTACGCATAACTACATATAGTCTGGGCTGATTATCGGAGAATAGGCCATTTTTGGGGAAAAGTTATTTACCAGCAATTTTATTAATGAAATCGAAGCTTATGATTATATATATTAATAATATAGGTATGCAAAGTCCGCAGATAGTGTGCTACTTTTTTTATAAACAAAATGGCGCCCGAAAATCGTGTTTTTTCAATTATTGCTCTATAACTCCGAAGATTTTAACTTTACAACAAAAACACTCAATTAAAAATTCACCGCAATTAAATTATGCATAGAGATATGTTTTTTTCGATCTGCTCGGACGAAAATTTTCCTCGGAAAATCCGGGTTTCCTAACAAAATCTTTAATTTTCAAATAAAGTTTTAGATAAGTAATTATCTACCAATAATTAAATAATTTGGTGACTTAAAAGCCTTCTTGGTTTGGATTATAGTTCCAGAAGTTGGTGAAAATTGAACAAATATTTTAGCAACAATTCAATTGTTAATTAATAATTTACGGTCGCAATAATAACCAAAATGATTATGATACACTGATCAAACTTTGAAATCTTATAAAGATGAGATGCCTTTTTAACATTTTGTCGACAAAATATAAATTTTTTATTTTTTTGCATAATCTTTAAATGTTTAAAAAAATAGTTATAAACAAATTAACGTTTATCAGAAAGCTTTTATTATATTCTAATTTTAAAAAATATTTAAAATGCGTATTTCAAATATCTTGAAAATGAATGTTTTAAAACTTTTTTACAACCATTTGCAAAAAAGTTATGAAACAGCAAAATAAACATACGATTACTGCGTTGTTTATATTTTTTTTAATTCTTTCAAAGCGTAAAAGTGAGTTTAAAGTACAAGCTAATCACTTACAAAAAATAATGATTATTAGTTTAATGGTTATTTTTTAATTAAAGATTATAAATATATTTTTTTGTAATTTACACGCTCGAAAGTTTACTAATACAGTACAGTAGCTATTATTATGTATTATACCCGTCCACATACACAACTCGCGCGAGTTTAAAGCGTGTCAGTCGCTTCGGGTGAACATCTCCGGCTCTGTATCAAGCCTAATTTCGCGCTAAAAATTTCAAAAAAAAAGTATTTTTAATCTTTGATTAAAATAGAACCATTGAACTAATATGTGATATTTTTTGTGAGTAATTAGATTGTACCACAGACTTACTTTTAAGCTTCAAAACAATTAAAACAAATCATAAACAACGGAACAATCGTATATTTATTTTGCTGTTTCATAACTTTTTTGCAAATGGTTGGAAAATTTTTTTGAAGCATTCATTTTCAAGACCTTTGAAATACGCATTTTAAGTATTTTTAAAATTAGAATATAATAAACAATTTCTGAGAAATGTTAATTTGTTTATAACTATTTTTTTAAACATTTAAAGATTATACAAAAAAAATAAAAAATTTATATTTTGTCGACAAAATATCAAATAGGCATCACATTTTTATAATCTTTCTAAGTTTGATCAATGTGTCATGATTATTTTGGTTTTTATTGCGCCTGTAAATTGTTAATTAACAATTGAATTGTTGCTAAAATATTCATTTCATTTTGACCGACTTCTGCAGTTATAATCTATACCAAGAAAGCTTTTATTTCACCAAGTTATTTAATTATTGATAAATAATTACTTGCCCAAAAAATTTATTTGAAAATTCGAGATTTCGTTGGGAAAACCCACATTTTCCAAGGAAAATTTTCGTCGGAGCAAATCGAGAAAAACATGCCTATATGTAGAATAAAATTGGGGTAAATTTTTATTTGAGTGTTTTTGGTGTAAAGTTAAAATCTTCGGAGTTATAGACCAATAATTGAAAAAAACACGATTTGGGGGCGCCATTTTGTTAATAAAAAAAGTAGCACACTATCTGCGGACTTTGCATACCTATATTATTAATATATAGGATCATAATATTCGATTTCGGCAATGAAATTGCTGGTAAATAACCTTTCTTTGTACTTTACTAATTAGACCAGCGTATTATAACTATTTTTTTTTTCAAAATTTAATATATATGCAAAAAAACAAAAAGTTTATATTTTGTCGATAAAATATTAAATAAGCATCTCATCTTTATAATCTTTATAAGTTTGATCAATGTATCATGATTATTTTGGTTATTATTGCGATCGTAAATTGTTAATTAACAATTGAATTGTTGCTAAAATATTCGTTTAATTTTCACCGGCTTCTGGAATTACAATCTATACCAAGAAAGCTTTGATGTCACTAAGTTATTTAATTATGGATTAATATTTACTTACCTAAAACTTTATTTAAAAATTATGGTTTTTGTTGGGAAAACCCGCATTTTCCGAGGAAAATTTTCGTCGGAGCAAATCGGGAAAACATATCTCTATGCAGAATTTAATTGCGGTGAATTTTTATTTGGGTATTTTTGTTGTAATTTTAAAATCTTTGGAGTTATAGAGCAATTATTGAAAAAAATACGATTTGTCGGCGCCATTTTGTTTATAAAAAAAGTAGCACACTATCTGCGGACTTTGCATACCTATATTATTAATATATATAGAATTTTGCTAATTAGCCCAGTGTAATATATCCATGATTCATCATCAATTGCGTCACAACTCTTCGTGAGTCTTTGCCGCGTTTACTATTAGACCGGCCAGTATCGTCGCCCCCGCTAGCGCAATTATTCCGATTCGATTTTTTTGCACGAACTTACTCAAAAAGAGGTTCTTATAACATATCCACAGGGTGCCGGCCGGTGCCGTGGTCGAAAAATTGTTTAAACAATTTTTTTTTAACAAATTCACAAAAATAATTTTTTTAGTTCGAATAAAATTTTTTTAAATAAATTGGCTTATTCTGAGCAAAAAAGGTCTCTTGTCATTTTTTTCTAAAATTGATTGTTGTCGAGTTATATGCGATTAAAAATTTGAAAAATGCGAAAATGGCCATTTTTAAGGCTTAATAACTCGAGTAAACATTATTATTATAAAATTAAAAAAGTGAACAAATCAAGTTTCAAACCCCTTCTTGAACGTCCTGAAGAGATCTTTGTGATTATTTTATTACAAAGCTGTTATTTTTAATTATTAACAATTAGCGCTATAGTCCAGGATGTATCCGTCGCCCCCGTTAGTGAAATTATTCCGATTCCATTTTTTTGCAGACACTTACTCAAAACGAGGTCCTTATAACATATCCACAAGGTGCCGGGCGGTGCCGTGGTCGAAAAATTGTTTAAACAGTTTTTTTTAAACAAATTCACAAAAATATTTTTTTTATTGCTAACGATGTTTTTTAGATAATTTGGGTTATTCTGAGCAAAAAAGGTCTCTTGTGATTTTTCTCTAAAATTGATTGTTGTCGAGTTACATGGCCATTTTCGCATTTTTCAAAATATAAATCGCGTATAATTCGACAACAATGAATTTTAGAAAAAAATCACAAGAGACATGTTTTGCTCACAATGTCCCAAATTATTTAAAAAAAATTTGTTCGAAGTGAAAAAATTATTTTTGTGAATTTGTTTAAAAAAAATTGTTTAAAACAATTTTTCGACCACGTCACCGCCCGGCACCCTGTGGATATGTTATAAAGACCTCGTTTTGAGTAAGTTTCTGCAAAAAAATGGAATCGGAATAATTTCACTAACGGGGGCGACGATACAACCTGGACTATAGCGCTAATTGTTAATAATTAAAAATAACAGCTTTCTAATAAAATAATGACAAAAATCTCTTCAGAACCTTGAAGGGATTTGAACCTTGATTTGGTGGCTTTTTAAATTTCATAATAATAATGTTTAATTGAGTTATTAAGCCTTGAAAATGGCCATTTTCGCATTTTTCACATTTTTAATCGCATATAACTCGACACCAATCAATTTTAGAAAAAAATGACAAGAGACTTTTTTTGCTCAGAATAAGCCAATTTATCTAAAAAATTTTTGTTCGAAATGAAAAAAATTATTTTTGTGAATTTGTTTAAAAAAAATTGTTTAAACAATTTTTCGACCACGGCACCGCCCGGCACCCTGTGGATAGGTTATAAGGACCTCTTTTTGAGTAAGTTTGTGCAAAAAAATCGAATCGGAATAATTTCGCTAGCAGGGGCGACGATACTGCCGGGTCTATATTGCATTCCATGTTTGTCGGTCTTGTGCCACTATTTCCCATTCTCTCATCCCCATTTTTTCCAGATTTTCTCTGACTGCATCTTTCCACATTTTTCTAGGCCGTTCTACAGACCTTTTCCCATCTGGTCTTTCCAAAAAGACATTGTCTATAAGGCGATTGAAAGGGAAGAGAAAATGGGAAACAAACAATTCGGTTTCAGAGAAGGATTGGAAACAAGGGAAGCTTTGTTCTCAATGTTAACATTACTTCAACGATCATGGGAAGTACAGAAACCAATTGATGTCTGCTTTATAGATTTTGAGAAGGCGTTTGATAAAGTTCAACATGATAGGTTGTTTGAATAACTAGAAATGATTGGAATAGATAATAAAGATCTGAGACTTTTAAAACATCTATATTGGAATCAAGAAGCTTCTATTCTGGTCGACGGCAAAGAAACAGACAAAATTTGCATTCAAAGAGGTGTCTGACAGGGTTATGTGTTATCCCCAACTTCAACGTATACTCAGAAATAATTTTTAATGAAGCCTTGGAAGGACAATGTGGAGTTCGAATCGGGGGAGAAACTATTAACAACATCAGATCTGCAGACGACACCGCGATCATGGCTGAAAATATCGAAGATCTTCAATTCCTTATAGATCGAGTCACTAGAGAATGCTCCAATAACGGACTTAACATAAATGCAACAAAGACAAAGTTACTTGTGGTTAGTAAACAAGACGTCGGCCCTATGCAACTAAATGTCAGTGATGAACCAATAACAAAAGTTAACCATTTTAAAAACCTAGGATGTTGGATAAAAGAGACACTAAATCCGGATGAAAAAATTAAAACTCGTATAGAAATTGCAAGAGGAGCATTTATGAAACTTAGATCTATTCTGAGCAACTCTCAGCTGAACTTACAACTAAGAATCAAGTTCCTAAAACGTTAGGTGTTTCCTGTATTACTAAATGGATGTGAAACCTGGATCATGAAGGTTAAGATGGTGAACAAATTAGAAGCCTTTGAGATGTGGTCGTATCGTAGAATGCTCAGAATATCTTGGGTTCAACGAATTTCAAACAGAGAAGTCTTAAACAGAGTAGGCCAAGGCGAAGGTGATTTAACCAAGATGATAGAAAAGAGAAAACTTGAATATCTGGGGCATATATTGATAGGTAGCAGATACAGGATGTTGCAGTTAATACTCAATGGAAAGATCGACGGAAAAAGAGGAATTGGTCGGAAGAAATATTCATGGCTCCGAAACCTTCGTCAATGGACTGGCTTATCAACAGATCAATTGTTACTTGCCGCACAAGATCGAGAACGATATCGGCAAATTGTTATGGAAGCTACCCACGCCTAAAAAGTTGGGCACGGTACTTAAAGAAGAAGATAAGGCGATTGTCATTACTGCGTATGATATGCCCTTCCCGTCTTAGTCTATTGGCCTTTATATATTATATCTGACTAGATTTTTCTTTCCGAAGAGAGACTTTAACTCGTTATTGTGTCTGCGCACCAATTCATTTGTCATGCTGTCTCTGCAAGGGCCATATATCACTCCACGGAATTTCCGTTCCCACGCCAGCAATTCATGTACTTCTCTTTTTGTTAGCGTCCTTGTTTCGCTTTTGACTTTATTAAGGTACGTATTCATACGTTGGTGCTCTGTGCTCCGTGTAGCCGCTCCACATAGTGGATACGTTTGAGCGCATGCCGTATCCATTTGAGCAGCTACACGGAGCACGAAGCACCAACATATAGATACGTACCTTTAGATGTTGCATTGAAAAAAAAGATCTGTTTCCCGCTATTATTCGCGTTTCAACTTCTCATTCTATTTTGTTGTCATAGTTGATTTATGCTCATCGATATTTAAATTCTTTATAGTCCAGGACCCGAAGCTTTTCACCTCGCAATTTTTACAGAATGAATCTATTTGCTTGAAAATTTGAGAATAAGTAGTGGATAAAATGTCCAAGTCCAAGGATCAAAATCTACATGATGCCGAAAGGCGCTTTTACCATGGGGGTGGTTGCCACCCCATCTCGGGGGTGGACATTTTTTATTATATTTTGACTGCAAAAATTGATAAAAATATTCATTCTAAGCAAAAAATGTTTTATACACTTTTTTGATAAAATGAATACTTTTCGATTTATTCGCTATCGAAAGTGTTAGTTTTATATATAGGTACTCATTTACCATTCACTCAATTTTTGCCGTAGAAAATAATTTTTTTAACCAAGTTCTTGGGAATTAAATAACCTACAGTTTCATATTAAAATATTTTTCGTGTGTCTGACGCTAATCTTTCTATTCTGAAGAAAATGTCATTTTTTAAAAGTCGTTATTCGTTTTTAACTCCAATTTTTTTAAAAACTAATCATTCTAAGCCAGTCAAACTTCTAGAATATATTAATAAATACATAAATAATGAAGAATGAATGAGGCCAATGACTAAAAACACCGCTAAATTACATTATTATGCTTCCAATTGGATTTTTCCTTTTTTTTTCAAAAAATATATTGATTTTTTAACCGTAACCTTTTTAATTTTTATCTTAGAAAGTTTGGTGAAAAATTATTTTGTAGGTTTTTACAAGGGTATAAGGCTGTTAATATTAAATCCTTTTAAAATCCTCAGTCGTAGAAAGTGATGACTTTGAAAGGGTGGGTAAAAGTGGTTTTGCACCAGTTTCAATTCTCAATAGCTCACTCAATTTTTACAGTAGAAAAAATGTTTGCAAAACAAGTTCTTGAAAATTAAATAAGCTACAATTTCATATTTAAACATTTTTTCGTATCTCTGATGCTAATCTTTCCATTCTGAAGAAAAGGGAACTTTTTACCAAACTCCAAAAATTCGTTATTCGCTTTTGACTTGATGTTTTTAAAAACTAATTATTTTAAGCCGGTTAAACTTCTAGAAATTATTAATAAAACATAAATAAAGAAGACCAAATAAGATCAGTGACTAATTTTAATTAGGGTGGTGATTGGGGGTTTGCGTCCGATCACTTTTTCGCTGAAAAAAATAGGGACTGACATTCTTTTCATTATAAGCTACTTAATTTTTGAGCTGAAGACTTGTTTTTTATTTCTGGAGATAGATATTTTTAAATACTTCAAATTAGTATAAACATTTTATCCTCGAAAAATGCATAGTTTTCCTGTCTTTTGACTTTGATACTACAATATTTAGGATTTGACGAAGAAGAGCTAACATATAATAAAGTATAGCTCGATTACTATTGGTCTTAAAGAAAATTTAAAAAAAAACGCTTTTGTTGATTTTTTCACAAGGTACATTTTTGTTAAGCAAAGTTGTTTTGATAAATCGAAAACTGTTTGAGTTATTTGCAGAAAACTGATTAAAAACATTGATTTTTTCGATATAAAACTAACACTTTCGATAGCGAATAAATCGAAAACTATTATTTTATCAAAAAAATGTATAGAACATTTTTTGCTTAGAATGAATGTTTTTACCAACTACAAGATAGTTCAGTCGATTACATGAAATCAACATGAATGAACTATCTTTCAGTAAAGTCGTCCCAGGAACGCAACTCATAAATATTGGCAATATCATTTTAAAGTCTTCTACTTTAAAATGTATCATATGTATCTGAATTGCCGATATAAATCAGTCAAATTAAATAAATTATTAGAAGAATTTTTTTACTAAGCAACAACATTTTTGTTTATGTTAGTAGTATTTTGTATTTTGACAACGGCACCCGATTTGGGCGTCGAAACGTTAATAAAAATCATTTTTTAATAATATTGTGGCTTATTTCCCATTATAAATAGTTAAAATTGTAAAAATGCCACAAGAAAATAGCTTCAGAACAACATTAACTTCTAATGTTGTCTGTGCTACTGATGATTGAAGAAATTTAAAAAAAGTTTTTTTATATCTTGAACCAATTAAAATAAACACAAAACGCGATTTTTAGACTCTCCTACTGATTCTCCCTAGTGAAACAAATTCTCTACGCCTTTGTCTGCCGTTATAGTAATTTGTTGAAGGACATTAATTTTGTTTCATTACGAAGAAGACAGACATCTGAACTCTGTGTTACTGTGATCCTGATAGGGTGTCGGAAATTCGTATCGGTTATCTGATATATGGCTTTTACAATTTTTTTCCTCTGACGGTGAAATATTGGACTGGGATACTTTGCTAGCTGTGGATCTCGTGTCATCCAATCAGTGAGAGCTTATAAAGCTTTATCGGACAAAAAAATCTGATGTTTTTGTATTGTAACTTCTTACCCTCCAAGCCTTTTCGAAGTTTGACCTTTTCAAAGACCTTTGAATACTCACTGTAATTCCTTTGACAAAAACTGGGTTTGTTATAAGCTGTTCGTTTCATAATTTTCCTCATTTTCAAGTTGTTGCTTTTGTTAATTTGGATTTTTGCATTATGATAAAGAATGTGTTTAAAAATCAAAGAGTAATTGTGCGTGATTTTACTTGATGCAAAAAAGTATAATTTGATCATAAAATTGATCTTCAGATGGCGATATAATACTCTTTGCCTTTATCCCTACGAGGGACAGTCTTTTCTGATATCGTCTCCATAAAATTTTGTCTTATTTATAAATGCATTGATATTTATTTCTTAATTAGTGTAAGTCATTTGACAATCCAAAGTTAGCAACTCATTTGTAGCAGAATGAGTATTCCAGTAATAATAACGTTGTCCCACTAAAGAGTACTCCCCGTTAAGATAGACAACCTCCCCCCCTCCCAAAATTCAATTCAAATGATTACATTATTACCAAGGGCCGAAAGTCCCTGAAAACTTCTATAATGTTTATTTTAATAAGTTACAGGGGTGCAAAAAGAGGATATTTAGTGTTATTTTTAATTTCAAACATTTCATTCAAAAGAAACAATTTGTTTGTTCTAAATGACTTTTGGCCTCGATAATAATAGCCCGATCAAAGAACAATTTGACCCCCAAAAAAATAAAGGAAGGACGAAAATTTGAGAATAGGTAGTTGAAATTGTCTATTATTATGTAAGAAAAAGTTTACAATTCTACATCCCCTCCATTTTACAAAAATTGAGGGGAATACCCCCCTCTCGAAGGTGAAAAAATACATTCAAAATGAGACCAGAATTGGAATTAGAATTCTAAACAACTTTTATTCTATAGAATTTTTTCATTAAGTCAATACTTTTCGAGTTATTTGGGAGTGAATATGTTCATGTTTAACAAAATAAAACATGTTTTTGGACGGTTTTTCGGAGATAACTCAAAAAATTTAGCGAAAAAATATTCATAACAAAAATATAGATAATAAAAAATTGAAAAAAAATGGTGTATACATGAGGTCTGTAGACCCAGTAGAAGCAGAGTTGCAGCTAATAAAAAGTAGGTTCTTCTTCGTCAAATTCCAAGTCGAATATTTCAATGTGAAATAACCAAAAAACGGAGCACTTTTCGGAGAAAATTCATTTTAACTTTTTTGAAGTATTAAAGAAAAGGTTTATTTTTGTTTTCTAAAAAAACTTGTAACATTAAAAGTAAGTGAGTTATGCTCAAAATATTGTTGGTCCCTTTTATTTTTTGGTAAAAAATCGCGAAAATCACCCCCTAATTAGCATCACAAATAAATTTTATCATTACCACTTCACAAGTTACTTTGTCTATGTATTATTTATACGATCTGTAAGTTTCATCGGTTCAAAGTGCTTCTTTTTGAAAAATCTGTAGTTAAAATGGCTTGAACGAGTAACTAATCACGAGTTTAGGCAAATTTTGAACAGCCATAGCGTAACCAATTTTTGTCTAACAAGAAAACAAAAATTCAGAAATATTCACAAAAGCAAAACGTACATTTTATTACTCTTTGAGATTTTTAGTATTACTAATAATTTTTAAGTTAATTCCATAAACAATTCCGATTTTTGTCAAAATTAAAAAAAATGCTTTATTTTAAACCCAATTTTTTTTTCAAAACTGAGCACTTTGAACCAATGAAACTTATAGATAATATAAACAATACATAAGTAAAGTAACTTTTGAAGCGGTAACAATTAATTTTATTTGAGAAGCTAATTAGGGGGTGATTTTCGCCATTTTTTTACCAAAAAATAAAGGAGACCAAAAATATTTTGAGCGTAACTCACTTACTTTTAATGTTAGAAGTTTTTCTTTAAACAAAAATAAACCTTTTTTTAAACACTTTAAAAAAGTTGTAATGAATTTTCCCCGAAAAGTGCTCTGTTTTTTGGTTATTTCACATTGAAATATTCGACTTGGAATTTGACGAAGAAGAACCTACTTTTTATTAGCTGCAACTCTGCTTATACTGGGTCTGCAGACCCCACGCATACACCATTTTTTTCAATTTTTTAAGTTAATTCCATATAATTAATTACTAATAATTTTTAAGTTAATTCCATAAACAATTCCGATTTTTGTCAAAATTAAAAAAATGCTTTATTTTAAACCCAATTTTTTTTTCAAAACTGAGCACTTTGAACCAATGAAACTTATAGATAATATAAACAATACATAAGTAAAGTAACTTTTGAAGCGGTAACAATTAATTTTATTTGAGAAGCTAATTAGGGGGTGATTTTCGCCATTTTTTTACCAAAAAATAAAGGAGACCAAAAATATTTTGAGCGTAACTCACTTACTTTTAATGTTAGAAGTTTTTCTTTAAACAAAAATAAACCTTTTTTTAAACACTTTAAAAAAGTTGTAATGAATTTTCCCCGAAAAGTGCTCCGTTTTTTGGTTATTTCACATTGAAATATTCGACTTGGAATTTGACGAAGAAGAACCTACTTTTTATTAGCTGCAACTCTGCTTATACTGGGTCTGCAGACCTCACGCATACACCATTTTTTTCAATTTTTTATAAGCTATATGTTTACTAAGAATATGTTTTTCGCTAAAATACTTACTTTTTGAGTTATCTCCGAAAAACCGTCCAAAAACATGTTTTTTGTTAATAATGAACATATTCACTCGCCAACTCGAAAAGTATTGACTTAGTAAAAAAACTCTATAGAACAAAAGTTGCTTAGAATTAGTCATTTTATCCAATTCCGGACTTATTTTGAACGTATATTTTTTCACCCCCGAGAAAATATTTTTTGTAATTTTTGTAAAATGGAGGGGATGTAGAATTGTAAACTTTTTCTTAAATAATAATAGACAATTTCAACTACCTATTCTCAAATTTTCATCCTTCCTTTATTTTTTTGGAGGTTTCCGTAAAATTTTGTATTCCCTTATCCGGCTATAATGTAATCTTTCATACTGCGTTAAAAGTTTTCAAAAATATTTATTAGTTTTCTCAGAATTCGAAAAAAAAAAATGAATGCATTTTAAGTATAAATTCTCACTAAAGTATGTGTTTCTAGATTACTAAAATAATAAATATCCAAAGAAAATGCTATGGTGTAATAGTATGTCTAAGAAAATTTAAACTTGGCAGCATCCTAATCATCTCTGGACTTTGGTTTCCGAAACAAAAATCAGAAAAATACGTTTCTTGCTTCCAGTCCAAAAATTTCACCCCTTTGCTTAGATAAAGTGAAATTCCTTGCTTGGATATTGGGACTCACTGATGATGGTTTGATAGAATGAAACCATCATCGCCAGCGTTTTATTCAATTTATAATTTTGGATAATTTTAACACAATATTTAAATAGCAGGTTTATTTAATAGAATTATGGAAGTTGGACAAATGCCAGACGAATGGAGAAGCAGTGCACTAGTACCTGTCTACAAAAACAAGGGAGATATACAACAATGTACAAACTACAGGGCTATAAAACTGCTTAGCCACACCATGAAAACATGGGAAAGAGTAATTGATAGACGGATACGTGAAGAGACCGAAATATCCGAGAATCAATTTGGCTTTATGCAGAGCAGATCAACAACAGATGCAATTTTCATTATAAGGCAGTTGATGGAAAAATACAGGAGTAAAGAAACAAACGCTCATATGGTATTCATTGATCTTGAGAAAGCATATGATAGAGTTCTTCGAGAGATTCTGTTCTGGGCACTTAATAAGAAATGAGTCCCTGGTGAATATGTAAAGACTGTGAGGGATATGTATGAGGGAGTAACGACTAGTGTTAGCACAGGTGTGGGAGAGACTGATAAATTTAATGTGAAAGTAGGATTGCACCAAGGCTCGGTGCTTAGTCCGTATTTATTCTCATTAGTTTTGGACCAGATAACAGCGAAACTACAGGGTAACATTCCATGGTGCTTAATGTATGCTGATGATGTCGTGTTAGTAGGAAATAGTAAAAGAGACAGAACAAAAACTGGAACAGTGGAGACAAGCTCTGGAGGAAAAAGGTTAGTAGGACAAAGACAGAGTATTTGCAATGTGTATTTAAAGATGGAGTTACTACAAATAAAATGGTATCGTTGGATGGTGAACTGATTGTAAAAAGCAATAGTTTTAAGTACCTAAAGATGGAGATGCATGCAGTAGAATTAGGGCTGGATGGATGAAGTGGAAGGAAGCGAGTGGTGTGCTGTGTGACAGGAAAATTCCAATGAAGTTGAAGGGAAAAGTCTATAAAACAGCCATAAGACCGGCTATGATGTACGGAACTGAATGTTGGGCAGTAAAAAAGAAAGAGGAACAACGAATACATGTGGCGGAAATGAGAATGCTTAGATGGATGAGTGGAGTGACAAAAAAGGATAAAATTAAAAATGAGTATATTAAAGGTCTAATCGGATAAAGTCTGGGTGTGGCACCAATTGATGCCAAAATTAGAGAGCATAGGTTGAGATGGTTTGGTCATGTTCAACGTCGAGACGCTAATCACCCAATACGAAGAATTGCTGAAGTGCAGGTTCCTGGAAGGAGTAGGAGAGGAAGACCAAAGAAGACCTGGGGGGAGACGATAAGGCAGGACATGTTGGTAAAGGGGATTAATATTGATATGACCCAAGATAGAATTGTATGGAGAAATGCAATTAGGGAAGCCGACCCCGCATAGGGATAGGGCAAAGAGAATGATGATTTAACATATTTAAATAATACATATATTACAAAAAAATAGTTTCTATACTTCCTTTTTATTTTCAAGTCGATGTAACTAAAACTCCATCATCCATGGGTATAGACCGAAAATGTCAAAATAACATTTATAGGAGATTTGTTTTCTGCATTACAAACTCCAGATAGTGAATTCCTTTAAACAAGCAGCTTTTCTTGTCCTATTTAATGAAATTGAAAACAAACTGACGTTCCGGCAGCAAAGGGAAAGTTAACAAACAAATCGTGTGTATCGGAAAGTTGGAGAAATGATCGGTAAAACGTGGAGTACGTGTCGTGGAAAAATCGATTTCAACTTCAACTCCCGCATATTTTAACCTCTATTTAGAATACTAACACTGTTTGGAGATATCTCAGAAAATCCAATATATAGAATAGTGTTTACTTTAGCTCTAACATATAAACTTCGATATACATACTTATCGAATATAGACTAGAAATTTTATTTTTATCGAACAAAAGCGGATTTAGATTAACCGGGACGACGGCGGTGCGACAAATATTTCAAAAACATAATTAAGCGTAGTTTTAATTATTTCATTTTTGATCTACGACAACTATCTGAGAATGTAATAAGAAAAAAACAACCATAAAAATTGCTACGTGGAATGTGAGGAGCTTATTCTCTTCGGGAAAATTAGATAACACCGTGTTGAAAATGGATGGTTTGGGTATAGACATATTAGGCATAAGCGATACACAATGGCCAGGAAATGGCAAATGCCCCACAACTAATCATGGAATGTTTTATTATGCCGGAAGTGACACCACAACCCATCGATACGGAGTTGGAGTCATCATCTCAAAAAAATGGAAAGATGCTGTAGCAAATTTTACTCCATTCTCAGAGCGCGTGATGTTAATGCAACTGAAAGATAAGAAGAACATAATAAACAGCATACAAGTGTACGATCCAACAGCAGACAAAGACGAAGAGGAAATAGAACAATTCTATAATAACTTAGAAGAGGTGATGAGAACAACAAAGAGACAACACATTAACATAGTAATGGGCGATCTGAACGCCAAGGTAGGTCAGGGTAAAGTTGGAGAAAATGTCGGTGAATACGACTTAGGTAATAGAAATGAAAGGGGTGATGGTTTAGTTCAGTTTTGTCAAAGCGAAGATTTAATAATAACTAATACATTCTTTAAATTACCCCCAAGGAGACTGTATACGTGGACGTCACCTCAACACACGCACGAAAAAGTAATCAGAAACCAAATAGATTACATAATGGTGACAAAAAATACCGTAATGCCGTGAAATCTACTAAAACTTACCCTGGAACTGATATCGGTTCGGATCATAATCCAGTAGTATCTGTGTTAGAAGCTAGACCAAAGAAAATGAGAAAAACCATCATCCCAACGTTAGACTTAAGTCAGCTTAAAAGTGAACACCGACGACAAACAGTGCGCGAAGAAATCAACACCGACCTCAGTGTAGCAGAAAACCAAATCCGCAGAACAGACAACATAGATGAAAAACTGAAGTATATAAACACTATAATAAGAACTACGGGAAAGAAACACCTAACCAAATCTCCAAAGAAACATAAGGTGTGGATGACACCAGACATACTAGAACTAATGGATGAAAGACGCAAATTGAAGAATAATTCAGAAAAATACAGAGAGGTTGATAAGAACATAAAGCAAATAAAAAAGAAGGCCAAAGAATCATGGATTAAAGAACAATGTGTAGAAATGGAAGACTATGAAAGAAAGTATGACACATTCAATATACATAAAAAAGTAAAAGAACTTACAGGAACCCAAAGAAGACATCAAATAAGTTTGCTTAAGGACAAAGACGGAAATATTATTGTAGACTTAACAGAAAAAATTAATAGATGGAGTGAATACATAAGAGAATTGTTCGAGGACAACAGAAATAACATTGACAAGGTAAATGGTGAAAGGGGACCTGAAATCCTAAAATGTGAAGTAGAAATGGCACTTAGAAATTCCAAAACTGGAAAGGCAAATGGACCCGATGAGGTTCCTACTGAATTACTAAAGCTCTTGAATGATGAATCAATAGGTATAATATTGCACTTATTTAACACAGTGTACAATACTGGTATTATACCTCAAGAGTGGCTGCTGTCTACATTCGTTACACTGCCAAAGAAATCCAATGCAAAAGAATGTTCAGAACATCGAACAATATCTTTAATGAGCCATCTACTAAAGATATTTCTAAAAATTATCCACAACCGAGTTTATCAAAAGTTGGAGTCAGATATTAGTAATACACAGATGGGGTTCAGAAAAGGACTAGGTACTCGAGAAGCTCTCTTCGGTTTGAATGTTCTTACACAAAGATGCCTAGACGTTAATCAAGAAGTACATGCATGTTTTATCGATTTTGAAAAAGCTTTTGACAGAGTACGCCACGATAGGCTAAGAGACATTCTTGAAAGAAAAGACATAGATAATAAAGATCTGCGAATAATTCTCAACTTATATTGGAATCAGAAAGCTAACATCAAAATAGAAAACGAGATATCAAAAGCAATAGAAATACGTAGAGGAGTAAGACAGGGATGCATTTTGTCACCACTGCTATTTAATGTATATAGTGAAAGCATCTGTCAGGAAGCCCTTTTGCAAGCAAATGAAGGAATCGTAATCAATGGAGAGGTTGTAAATAATATTCGATACGCAGACGACACTGTACTAGTTGCAAGAACAGTAGAAGAATTACAACGATTACTTACAAACATAAATATTGCTTGCAACAATTATGGCATAAACATTAATATCAAAAAAACCAAGTATATGGTCTTCAGTAAAATCATGACACAACCAGCACATATTAGTATAAACGGCATGCATTCAAATTGAAAAAGTATCAAGTTATAAATACTTAGGAACTTTAATAAACGAAACTGGAGACCAAAACAATGAAATAAAAAGACGTATCGAAATTGCCAGGGCCACCTTCATAAAGATGAGAAAATTCTTCTGCAACAGAGATATAAGCATCCCTCTACGATTAAGAATGCTAAGTGGCTACGTATTTAACACGCTATTATACGGTGTAGAGGCCTGGACTCTCAAACAGAACAACATAAAAAATATTGAAAGTTTCGAGATGTGGTGCTACCGTCGAAGGCTGAAGATAAGTTGGGTTGAAAGAATCACAAATCTTGAAGTAATACGAAGGATAGGAAGATACCCAGAAATTTTATTAACGATAAAACGAAGAAAACTCGAGTATTTGGGTCACCTGATGAGAGGTCATAAATACGCATTACTTCAAAATATAATGCAAGGAAAAATAGAAGGAAAACGGAATCCAGGCCGTAGAAGAATGTCGTGGATGCGGAATTTGAGAGAGTGGTTTGGCTGCACCACTAATGAACTTTTTAGGTCAGCTGTAAACAAAGTCAGGGTAGCCTTGATGATTTCCAATCTCCGATAGAAGTGGCACAAGAAGAAGAAGAACTATCTGAGAATAGGGTGACTGGTAAAGACACAAAGAATCGTATTCCGTTGACCCCTTGCCTAAAAACCAAAATTCAATATTCAAGTTCAAACCTAATCCAATGTATGAATCACATTTTGTAAAACTCTTGGATAACAAACTCCTATTATGAACCCATTTATGTCAACACCCCCTTATAAAAAATCATGTCTGCTCAATCTCTCCCCGCGTCCTACACTAGTATTTCTCCCAATTACTTATGGATGGTTTAATCTTTTTATTGCTTTTGTGCCCGCATAACATTTTTAAAAATCAGGTCATTCTTTTGTAATGATATCTTGCAACTTCAACTTCGAAAGCGTATGATTAAATGTAACATTTGGTCAGCCCGTACATTATACGGTGTCGAAGCACGGACATTAAAAATATCCACCATTAATCGTTTGGAGGCCTTTGAAATGTGGTTGCACATATGTATACTAAAAATACCATGGACGGCTATGCTGCCAAAAGTGGCAGTCCTTATATTAATGCTGGGGCCACAGTAACGTCTAATGCCGTTAATTAACGCACTATTTGCCATCTCGGTAATGCAACTAATGCGTTAATTAACGGCAATAGACGTTACTGTGGCCCCAGCATAAGAGAGCAAATACTACTCGCGAGATGCTTGATAATATCAAATGTAGAAAGATGGCCTACTTTGGACACGTAGTAAGGGGAGACCGATATAATATTCTTCAACTCATTATGATGGGTAAAATCGAAGGACGCAGAGGAATTAGTAGAAAACAGGTCTCTTGGTTGAAGAATATCAGGGAGTAGAGAGGCATAAAGAAAGCAGAGCAACTAGCAACTTGCATTTCTCCATCCTGAGGTCTACATTGATGTTTCAGCATCTTAATTACTACTCAGTACTGTTCTATGTTCGATACATTTTTTTCCTGGAAGCCGTCTGTTGTGAACCAGTTGTACTGCAGCCACTTGGCTTATTGTACATCTTCCAGCCCTACTAGCACATGTCCGTCCGATATACATTTTGCCATGTGTTTGACCGGGTACAGTCTCCCAGTGTGAGTTGTGTTGGCTTCGGATCCAGGCTTTTTTTCGTTCACGGACGGTGCTTTTTGGCACTCCCACGGCCGGCTCTGGACCCAGGTATTTTGTAGCTGATACTCTCTTGGCAAGTGCATCAGCTCTTTCATTGCCGTATATGCCCCGATGACCTGGAACCCATACCAGTATAACACTGTTATGTTGTGCCAGTCTATCAAGTTCTTGTCGACATTCCCACACCAGCCTAGAGTTCACCTTAGGGCTTATAAGAGCCCCAATGGCTACTTGGCTATCTGTGCATATGTTAACCCGCTGCAGTGCAAATGCCCTCAGGTTGTTTTCTCTTGCACACTGCAAGATTGAAAAAATCTCTGCCTGAAATACGGAGGTATATTCTCCCAGTGGAATAGAAATGTTGAAATTTCCACCACTACAGAATATTCCTGCGCCCGAACCGTCTGCAGTTTTAGACCCGTCCGTATACCAGGTGCAACCCTGCAGTCTGGGTCGAGAGTTTCCTCTGTCCCATTCGTCTCGTGGGCAAATGTCCACTTGAAAAGGTACTTCAGGCTTGTATCTTGATGTCATATGGTCAGAAATCATCATCCATTCGGCATCATTAGTTTCATTCATTATTCTACTATGTCCTGATTTAACTGGTACGTTGCTCAGGTTTTCTCGCAGTCTATAATATCCCATTCTCGCCTCACCTCTTATTGTTATATGTAAAGGAGGGAGATCCAGTAGTGCTTCCATAGCTGCCGTAGGTGTGCCCCTCATAGCCCCCGTGATCCCGAGACAAGCAAGTCTTTGCACCTTGCTTAATTTGATGATGGCACTTTTTTGCTGCACTTTTGGCCACCATACCACTGATGTATATGTAATTGTGGGTTTTAATGTTATAAGTCCAATATACCATGTCTGGTCTCAAACCCCACATTTTTCCATGAGTACGTCTGGCTACCATTAACGTAGATACCGCTATCTTCGTTATTCTGTCTATCTGCTGATTCCAAGTAAGTCTTGAGTCTAATATTATCCCAAGATCCTTTATGTACTTCACTCACCAGATTTAAATGTACACAATTTAGACTTAGAGGACCCAATTCCTCTGAATTCCTTCTTTTAGTAAATTTCATGATTTTGGACTTAAGAGGAATAATGTTAAGCCCTACATTTGAAGTCCATTCTGTAACTACGGTCAGAGCCTGTTGCATTCGATCTCTGACTGTAATGTTGGATACATTAAGAAACCTCGTCATTTCAAGAGTACAGTAGAGCGTCGATTATCCGAACTAATTGGGGGACATGGGTGTTCGGAAAACCGATTTGTTCGGATAATCGAACTATATTGAGATTGTCATACATATTTATCCACAAGTGAATAAAAACCATATTTATAACTGTACTTATATTTGTTTATACCTTGATAATGACAAATAGCAATCAAACAAAAAAGTGCAGTCTTTGCAACAACCTATTTTTGGATACACAATTGAAGAAAACTGAAGATATTTTAAGCGTTAATTACTAACGCTTGCTCAGTACTCGAGTGCGGGGAGCGGGAGTCGGGAGTTCAGATAACCGGTCGTTCGGTTAATCGACGTTCGGATAATCGACTCTCTACTGTATTTCACTGATTATCAAATATGAGCTTAACCAGGATTCCACTATTTTTTCTTAAAAGTTCTATAATTTTGCTTAACATTACCCGTTTCTACCTTATCTTCTTTGCGTAGTCTCTATCAAAATAAATCTTCGTTTTTTATTTTAGTCCAGTCGGGATGTCGTTTAAGTTTGCTTGGCGAGCTCAAGCTTTCAAGAACCCAAGTTTTTGTTCTAACCTTTAGGAATGGTCAATAGTAGTGTAGATTTAAAATCGCGACCGAATCCCACCACCGCTTTAGCCATCATATGTACTTTAAAGAAAAACCAAATTAATAACAAGTGGTGGGCCCAAAAAATTACAATGTGGATACCACGAGCAGATGGAAGAAAGAGAAGGAAGGCCATCAACATGATGGATATATGACGTCAAAATAATTGCTGGGAATTTGCTACAGGAAGCTTAAGAACGACATAACTTGAAGAATTTAGGGGAGATCTATGTTCAACTTTGGATATAAAAGGCTGCATGATGATGCATGAAAAAACATCATGTCTAATTTGTGGGTAAACATCGAGGTTGTTTATGCAGTTAAGCGACTATGGTCTAAGCGACTAAGGGAGGTCTATGTTCAACTTTGGATATAGAAGGCTGCATGATGATGCATGAAAAAACATCATGTCTAATTTGTGGGTAAACATCGAGGTTGTTTATGCAGCTAAGCGACTATGGTCTAAGCGACTATGGGAGGTATATGTTCAACTTTGGATATAGAAGGCTGCATGATGATGCATGAAAAAACATCATGTCTAATTTGTGGGTAAACATCGAGGTTGTTTATGCAGCTAAGCGACTATGGTCTAAGCGACTATGGGAGGTATATGTTCAACTTTGGATATAAAAGGCTGCATGATGATGCATGAAAAAACATCATGTCTAATTTGTGGGTAAACATCGAGGTTGTTTATGCAGCTAAGCGACTATGGTCTAAGCGACTATGGGAGGTATATGTTCAACTTTGGATATAGAAGGCTGCATGATGATGCATGAAAAAACATCATGTCTAATTTGTGGGCAAACATCGAGGTTGTTTATGCAGTTAAGCGACTATGGCGTTGCAAACAGATACTATTGGGATTTGTCCTCGTAGGCCCACTGGTGGCACTTTTCTGTTATGTGTTTAATGGATTGGCATTAAGGGGATGGTAATGCAATAGAACCAGCTGCGTGCCGGGGATGGTATCTTACCCCACTTGTGCAACATATTCGCACATCGACCATGTTGGGTTCTGATATGTGCAGCAGGTCTTTGGTAAGTCAAATCTAGGAGGTCTTCCTCTAATTTAAGATATATCTGTAGATGGTTGAGCTTCCGATTACAATTCATGAGTTCATTTGATGATCATGTTGAATCAGACGGCTGAAGAAGTTTCTGCTGTTTCTATGGGCGATTTTCTGGAGCGCAGGCGACTCTTGGTTGCATGTTCCGTGTAGTTATGTATTAGCAGTGCCGTTTTGTTAAGGATTTTTTTTAGGTGTGGTGTTGGATTATCGCTCAGCCATGGGATGGTGTGAGTTTGATTACTCCAGTGATAATACTTCATGTTATCACCATTGATCACCTCCAGTGATTCCATTTTTGGAATGTGAGGACTGTCATATTGGTGCACAAAATTCAGCTATATAAAAAACATGAGCCTAGCTTGAAGACTGAAGAGTATGTCTGACGATTGTGGATGCCAATGCTTCCCATTTATAGGCAAATTTACAAATATTTGTTTGTTTTCGAGTTTTTGTACGGTTACTAACCCTCATTATTATTTTACATACATTTAAGGTGCATTTCAATTTAACGATGGTATCTTTTATAAGTTTGTAATTGCTGTGATTTGTGAATCTATAACTACTAACTACCCTAGACATCTTGGGAAAATATTTATAAACGTATGTGTTATAATTAATAACAGTCCAAAGTGTATTTATTCTGCTCAAATAAAAGAGGAAATCCAATTAGAAATGGCATCCAACTATAAAGGTAGTGAACTTCTCGGTGGGTTGTATAAATAACTGTAAAAAACTAGAGGAAAGCGCTTTTATTTTCTCATTATACTCGTTTCGAACAAAGTTCTGACTCAGTTAAGTTCTTTTATATTTTATCTGCATAATCAAAACAAGAGCACAAAGTTCGCATTGTCTCAGTTTAGCGGGATAATTGCTGTTCGAAAGTAAACGGTACCTTACTTGCAACGACAAAGATGTCGACTTACTCTAAATGAGAATAGTTTAATTTGTTGTTTCGGAATTGGCTGCATTGATATCGGCGTCTCGTCTCGGCTAAACAACTAACTACGTCACCGTGACCCAAATTACAGGAAAAAAATTTCATCAAAAACGTTAACTTTAACTTAAGTACAGTTTAAACTTAACCAGTTAAATAAAATAAGAATTTTTAATAAGTAATAAAATATACCAGCATCGAAAAAAATTGTAATTAAGATCTAAATTAAAATTAGTTCTAAACAAGCTGAAAATGCGAGCATTATCATAACGAAAACTTTGTTTATTTACGTATTTTAATTCATAATATGGAAAATTGCTATTATGAAAAGTAGTTTAGAATTAATAATTATGTTTTAATGTGCAATTATATCATTCTAATTTAAATGTTATGAACTATAAAGGTAGTTTACTCTTGATCAAAATTCATATTTTTTATATACCTCGTATAAAATTAATAAAATTTTATATATGATGGTTGCATCATATATCTTAGAACATGAAGAGCTTTTTATGAAGAATAACTTTTCTTCGTCAAATTAAAAATAAAAGAGTTATAAATGACAATATTTTTGGTATCCATAATTTGAGAAAAATCTTCAAATATTTTTTTCCATTAGAAGGATGTAATTGCACATATCAGACCATAATTTTTTATACATAACAAAATTATTTCATATACTGTCGGTTCGCTAAACTCAGACACAACTGGCTAGTAATCTTAGTCAATAATTTTGCCAATTGGGCAAAAAAAATTATTACTAATAATAATTATTATTAGTAACTAAATAATTAGTAATTTTGCCAATTTTGGCAAAATTCGCAAAAAACAAAAAAATTACCTACTAAAATCACTAGCCAGTTGTGTCGAGTTTATAGCGAACCGACTATATTTTAATTTCATAGCAAATGAAACAGTCCATTTATCATAAAGGGGAGGCCGTATACTCGTATAAACCTTTTTAAAGCTGTTAATAAATTATTGCTTTTAAAATATACTCAAATCGTATTTTTGAACATCTTATTTATTTTATATAATAATTAAATTCAGTATCAAATGTCATTGATGTTTTATTAATACTTAATTTAAAATTTAGTTTTACATTCACGAAGTATCAAACTCAAATGTAAATAACCTATGCTTTGCTTAAAAAATCGAGATTAAAAAACTAGCCTACTTAATAGCAACGATTTCAGCTGGACGTGTAGTGTGTCGGCAGAAAATAAAACGATTGTGACGTCACATTTTAAACTTTGAGGTCGATTATCTCGAAGACGGTTAAAAATATCGAAATGTCGTTTTCAGATTTGGATTCAGAAGAAAAAACTACATAAGAATCCATCGATAAATCTGATCTGAGTATTGCAGGAGCGGCAACGCAATAACACACACACTTTTGCGAATTTATAAACGAAATGTTTTCGTTGACAAGATAAAAATGCGAGCATTATCATAACGAAAACTTTGTTTATTTACGTATTTAAATTCACAATATGGAAAATTTCTATTATGAAATGTTGTTTAGAATTAAAAACTATGTTTTAATGTGCAACTGAACGATAAAAGTACTTTAATCTTGAGCGAAATTAATATTTTTTGACATACCTCGAAAAAAATTGATAAAATTTGATATATTATGATGGTTGCATCTTATGCCGGCCACTCATGTTACTGCGGCGTGGTTCAATTTTGTCGAATTCGACTAATTGGCAAAAATTTGATCGTGGGTGACCATGACCATGCATCCAACAAAATCGTACAATTTCACCACAGAGACTGGCCTATCTGCTGCAGTACTATAGAATTGCTATCATAGCAATATAACGACACCGCAGTACTAGGTCTAGATCCCGCGTATGAAAAAAAAGTTGATTATTAGCAAGCTGAAAATTTGTTAATAGCTTAAGGGTGTCTAGTCCGATAAACTTTGATATATGGGAACACTGTAACAGGGGCAGTTTTAATTGTGGAAAAGGTTAAAAATTTGGAACGGTCAGACCACGAAAACGGCACATTTATTTTGTCCGACAGAACAGACTTAAACTCTCCGAACAGAGATTAAACTATCATGCAAAAATCAGACTGCTATTTATCACCTGTCATAATTCCTATCATTTGACATATTCTATATGTTCCACTTATTAAAACGCCCATTTGGTGATAAATAGCAGTATGATTTTTGCATGAGAGTTTAATCTCTGTTCGGAGAGTTTAAGTCTGTTCTGTCGGACAAAATACATGTGTCGTTTTCGTGGTCTGAAACTTCCCCTGTTCCAGTGTTCCCATATATCAAAGTTTGTCCGACTAGACACCCTTAAGCTATTAACAAATTTTCAGCTTGCTATTAATCAACTTTTTTTTCATACGCGGGATCCAGACCTATACCGTGAGTAGCCGGCTTTGGATTTTAGACCATGCAGATATTTTTATGAAGAATAACTTTTCTTCGTTAAATTAATGATAAAATATTTATAATAATAAAAGGTATATAAATGAAAATTATGTTGAGTAGGTATCCATAATTTGAGAAAAAAGTTCAAATATTTTTTTTATTAGAAGGATGTAGTTGCATATACTAGAACATAATTTTTAATTCCAAACAACTTTTCATAATAACAATTTTCAATAGGGATTGTGAAAAATAAATTTACTCAACTCCTGAGCGAAATTCACATTTTTTGACATACATCGTAATAATATAGATAAAATTTGATAGCTGATGGTGAAATCTTAGGTTTAAATCAGATTATTGTTATTATAGTAGGAATTTGCTACTTACATAATTATTATAGTGGGAATACTTTTTAGGTATTTAGTTTCTGTTTAATTACAACGAGTTTTATAGTTCTGACAACTGTCATGTTTAAGAAAATGGACCATAACAAACTTTTAGTTCTATATCTGATGTCAAATTGTCACGAGGACAATACATATCGGCAATTTTAAGCGCTCCAGTGTAATTCGGTACGATTATTTTGTGAATAAAACCTGAATTTTGTATGTAACTATTTAAAAATAATTCTACTAATATCACAAGATAGTATGAATAAATAAAATAATGCTCCAATTTGTTTCTTAAACTTGTTCCATTCGGCAATAGTCACTTGAGCCCTGCGGGCTCTCCTGTCTATTGCCAGGCAACAAGTTTCGCAATATTTTCAATTTATTGTCATTCCCTTGTGATATTAATATTGATAATAATTTTTTATAATTACCTGCCGTCGTCAAGAAACATGGCAGATACCTATCTTGCGTTGTTGCGCAAATTTACACAAACAATCAATAAATAAATTTAATGAAAAATTCCTTTACATACAATTAATGCTTTACAACTTATTAAAGTGAACACCACAAGCAAATAGTAAACATTTAGACGAATATATCAATTGGGAATTAGATGATTAAAAATGTATCTAATAGGGCAGTCAATGAGGGTATTTGGCTCCGAATTCCATCCTACTAAATCGATTTACTTGATATTTTCACAGTAAGTAGGGAATAGCTCAATAAACAAAGTTTACCCTATGCCGATGTGCGCTTTTATCTTGGGGGTGGTTCCCACTCCTTCTCGGGGGTGAAAAATGTTTTGGTTAAAATAGCCACGGAAGAGGCTAGAGAACCTAATTTTAAGCAAAAACTGTTCTATAATTATTTTTTGAAAAGTCAATACTTTTTGAGTTATTCGTGGTTGAAAATTCGCCATTTTCATTGAAAAATTACACCTTTTCGGACGAATTTTTGCGAATACTTTAAAAACTATGCATCTAACAAAAAAACTATACAAAATATTTCTGCAGGTTATAAAAAAACAAAGAGATTTGTTCCTTCATAAATCTTCTATTTAAAATACAAAGAGGGGTATGGTAGATAAGAAGAGTTTGTTTTTTTGCTGCATGCTCAAAATCGGTTTATTCAACTTGAAATAACAGAGAAACTGTCGATTTTAGGTTTATAATGATACTAATAACTTTTGTAAGGCTTGAAAAGGCCTTTAAAATGAGCAATACTGAATGTCGATCACATTCAAACTAAGCGAGATATTCTGCAAAAAAGTTGATGACTAATGTATTTTAAGAAGAAATGAGAAGTATATTTAACCCCTCATCCATCAAAACGTAAATACATCGTCTTCCTTCTACAATACTTTTTATTATAGTGTTATTTCTATGTTCAAAAAGTTTCAAAAAGTTGGACTGGATTAAAATGAGCGGTTTTTGAAAACCGTTCTGAAAACGGTTTCTGATTAAAAAAATAAGATTAAATTATAGAGCGCATTTTTAAATTTTCTTAAAAATCTTCCTATTCCTCCATGTAACTCGAAAAAGATAAGAGATACGAAAAAAAGATCCACACAAAAATGTAGAGCTTTTTCAGATACAAATTTCCTTTTTATTTTTCATTACTGTATCTCTTATCATTTTCAAGTTACATGGAAAAAAGGAAGATTTTTAAGAAAATTTAAAAATGCGCTCTATAATTTGATCTCTTTTCTTTTTTCAAAAACCATTCATTTTAAACCCGTCCAACTTTTGAGCATAGAAATAACACTATAATAAAAGGTATTGTAGAAGGAAAACGATGCATTTACATTTTGGTGGATGGGGGTTAAAATTACTTCTCATTTTTTCTTAAAATACATTAGTTATCAATTTTGTTTGCAGCATATCTCGCTTAGTTTTAATGTAATGGACCTCTAATATAGCTCATTTTAAAGGTCTTTTCAAGCACTACAAAAGTTATTAGTACCAATATACACCTAAAATTGACCGTTTCTCGGTTATTTCAAGTTAAATACACCAATTTGAGAATGTACCAAAAAAACAAACTATTTTCACCTACCATATCTCTTTTTGTATTATAACTAGAATATTTAAGAAGGCAAGTGTCTCTTTGTTTTTTTATAACCGACAAAAATGTTTAATATAGTTTTTTTTATTTAGATGCATAGTTTTTAAAGTATTCGCAAAAAACGGTTCGAAAAGGTATTATGTTTCAATGACTATTTCACTCATCTTAAAATTTTCACATAATCTGACCAATCACAAACCAAAGACAGCTTGTGTTATCGCGAAAACACCAACTGTCTTTCAATTCTGATTGGTCTATCAGCTTCGTGTTTTCAACGACGTAACCATGGATACCGATCGCAAAGCAAAGTTTGACGTTTGCCAAAAAAATTATTGTAGCTGTATACGTCAAAATGAGTCGTTTCGGTGGTACTTCAAACGAAGTTATAAACCAAAACATTGAAGAAAATATACCGAGTAACACAACAAAATCTAAATCTTATATATGGAGGCAATTTATGATGTTCTGTGTGGATCGCAACTACAAATTAGATGCAGAAAATAACAACGAAAGACTAGCATTCATTCTAAAAGACTGGGCCTTCAACTATTTATTGTTATAGGTAAAAAATAATTATAACAAATTATTTATAGTTATAATAAATATTTCATGATTATGACTAATTGTGAATTATTCAAAAAATGGGTAGATTTGGGTTACCTAGATCAAATGTATTATTATTAAATTCCTTCCTCTCATTCTACTGAATTTTTGACCTACCACTTTGTTCGTGAAATAGTCTAATAAAATACCACTCGTGATTATTATCTTATAAGTCTGTCTTTTATTTCTAAACTCAACTGAGTTGCTTAAAAAAAAAAACACCACTCGTCCTACGGACTCGTGGTGTTTTCAAGCAACTCAATTTCGTTTAGAAGTAAATTGACAGACTTATCGCGAAAATTGAATCACTAGTGGTATTACTATTGAAAATGGCCAATTTTTAACCACGAATATCTCAAAAAGTATTGAGTTTTCAAAAAAAATTATAGAACAGTTTTTGCTTAGAATTAGGTTCTCTAACGAATTCCGTGGTAATTTTGACCAAAAATTTTTTCACCCCTAAGAAGGGGTGGGAAGCACCCCCAAGATAAAATCACACATCGGGATAGGGTAGACTTTGAATTAGGAGCTTAGTAGAGGCTAGGCCCAAAATTTCATTAAAATCCATGCAGTAGGATAGAATTCGGAGGTAATATCCTATTCTTGCTGCCATTGACTGGCGTATAATTGTTTTGAACAGTTTTATTCAGGACATAATTTTACCGAATTACACTCGCCCTCTTAAAATAACCGATTTGTATTGCCCTCGTGACAATTTGACATAAACTTAAAATATAGAAATTAAAACTGTCAAAGTGTCGCTCGAGATACAAATCGGTAATTTTAAAGCTCTTGTGTAATTATAAGAGATAATATAATATGTAATTAAAAATGTGCTACCTCTCTTAATAAAATTGCTACTTTAACCACTTTAAAAGTACTCTCGTTTCTATGGTCATAAATTAAGAGTTATTTTTCTTACACACGCCAAGCAATGCTTACGATATATGCATGTGTGTTTTTTATTGTCAACATACACGGAACTGAACCATTTTAAAACCCCCTTTAGACCGTCGAAGGTTGACATAGACAAGAATCTATTTAGTTATAAGAAATTACATTTTCACGTTCGGCGAATGTCTGAATGTGCTGTTGAATTTATAAAAATGGTATTTTGCTTTCAATATTCGTTGGAGTGACATCTCTTTACTTTCACATAAAGCGACACAAGTTTCCCTACTTTGTGTCCTTTTTGTGAAGATATTTTATGTTTTGATTGAATCTAGTTCGACTTATTGTGCGATTTTTCTTTAAAACTCATATTTCTGCTTATACATTACCAGCTATTTATCACTTCTCTATCTATAAGTATTTCGAAGTGGCAATCATTTAAAACTAATAAATATTTTACCTTGCTGAAAGTTTTATCTATAAGGGATACGAGGAATATCTATAGGTTTACTCTTATAGTGAACTGACTATCTTCTTCTTCTTCTTTTGACCTTTAATTCGTCCAATTTCGAACATAGGTTCCCCCAGTTTCCTCCATTCGCTTCTGTTTAGTGCTTTCTGTTTCCAGTGCGTTCCTCCTATCTTTTTTAATGTCCCAATTTTTAATTCGTCCAATTTCGAACATAGGTTCCCCCAGTTTCCTCCATTCGCTTCTGTTTAGTGCTTTCTGTTTCCAATGCGCTCCTCCTATCTTTTTAATGTCATCTCCCCATCTCATCTGGTGTCGTTCTCTTGCTCTCTTTCCTGTCCATGACCACCAGGGGATTTCAAAGAGGGGTGCAGCAGGGATGTGTGCTATCACCACAATTATTTAATGTATACTCACTACTCATATTTCATACAAGCAAACCTGAGGTACATATTTCGAAATAATAAATACTCTTTTTTACATCATGCAAGAACGAATATAAGGTAGAAAATCAGTGGAAAGAAAAAGGAAATCATGGCTGAGTACTATCAGAGATTTTACTAATAGTCCAGAGAAATATGGTAAAAATTACCCTGTTAGAGACTTTGACCCCACCAAGTATTTGACAAGTTTTTTGAGATTTATGGGCCTCCATAACCAAAACCTCTGTTTCCTGCAGTGGGTTTGGTGAACTTTTTAAATGATTAACAATTTAAGGCCAAACATGCACTATTTTAACCCGGCACCTGCCAGGTGGGGTGCTACCAGCACCCCATAACACATTTTTATCAAATATTTGGTATTTCAAGTTTGGTAACCAAGCTGTGCGTCATAGTAGCTTTCTATAATATTATATAGCATATATGTGTTAGTGTTTGAACTGGTTATTTGGTGTCATTCTGAACTTATAGCTCTAAAGTCGAATTGGGGTGTCATCATCTGGCACTTTAAGTTTTAATTTTTTTTTTGTATTTTTGATAAACAGGTCGAATTTACATTTTTTATTGAAATAACTGATTTAAATTATTAATATAGACTCTATACTCACTAAATTTTAATTCTTTTAGATATTTTACTTGACTTCATTTATTATGGGTTGGTGCTTGCTAATTTGCTTTTAACACCTTTTTTATTTTATTTTTTAACTTTTATGACACATTAGTGGCTAATAAGCTAATAAAACATGTTTATTTATATTCTTGTGTTACTCAACACATTATTTTGTTTTTTAAACAAGTAGATCACAGAAAATTTTTAAGGGGTGCTGTGAGCACCCCACATGGCAGTTGGCGCCTTGAAAAGCCACGTGGCAGGTGCCGGGTTAAAAGCTTTCGTTTACCAGTAAAAATTAAAGCATTTTGGATGGATTTGGAGGTACCTAATTATTTGATAAAATAGCTAATTTATTAATTTTCAATGAATGTTAACAACTATTAGAAAAATGAACCTATAACCTTAATATTGCGTGGAAAATTTAACCTTGAACTGATAAAAATGTGACTAAAACATCATCAATTTAATTTTTTAAATTTATTAACAACAGGAATATTCGTAATGTACATACCAACAGAGTACAAACAAATTAACAACGAAATGTCAAAATCCATCAACACGTCAATTTTAGTAGTTCTGCTTATGTAATTCTTTAATATATGTTTTGATGATTTTGGTCCCTTTGGAAAAGTCTCGGGTTTCTCATTTCTCTCTTAAATCTCTCATTTTAAAGTTTACTCATTAAAAACAGCGTATCTTAGACATGAGGCACATATGTTTTGTTATTTTTCTCTAAATAATTATTTTATTCCAATTTCTATTGATTTTAATCATTTAACATTCTGTTTTGTTTTATTATCTTTCTTTTAAAAATAGTTTGCTCCCAACACTTCTATTAACTAAATATTCTATTTAACCTATTTCTCCGATTTCGATTTTCATTTATTTCGATTCTACTCCCCGTATTCAGTCAGACCCTATATATATTTCAAATAGCAAGCTGAAAATTTGTTAATAGCTTCACGGTGTCTAGTCGGACAAACTTTGATGTATGGGAACACTAGAACAGGGAAAGTTTTAATTGTGGAACAGGTTACAGGTTTGGAACGCCAGACTACGAAAACGTCCCATGTATTTTGTTGGACAGAACTTCCAATTGATTTGTTACCCTTCCATTAAACTCTCATGCAAAAATCAGACTGCTATTTATCACCAACATAATTCCTGTCATTTGACATGTTCTACGTGTCGAACAAATGCCCAACAAATTTGTCGGACAAACATTTTTGCATATATTATATAAAGTTTACTATTAAATAAACTTAAAAACAACCTGCTAGTTTTCACAATCATAAACTTGTCAGGATGACAAGTTCCACAATTAAAATCACGTTCTAGAATTAAAGCTTCCTCTGTTCCAGTGTTCCCGTACATCAAAGTTTGTCCGACTAGACACCGTTAAGCTATTAACAAATTTTCAGCTTACTAGTAATAAACTTTTTTTGGTACGATGGATCCAGGCCTATTCATTTCTGTATGATAAACATGATCAGTTAATACCATATTTTACTTTTGTCCCTACCAAACTCAATTTTCAGATTTGCATTCAAGATAAGACGCACCTACAACTGGGAGAAAGAGTTAGTTGAGACCGAAGCAATTAGCTCCTAACGTTAGTTGGAGTTATATTGTTACAACGTGGCTAAAAAACATAAAAATAATATGGATGACGCAGATATGCTAAAATTGATGTCCAAGAGAGGAAACAGTTTACATAAGCCATTGCCCATCTTAATCAGAAGAAGAAGAATAAAAACAAATTACTTTGTACCTTATGACGATGTAATGTTTATTCTGACCATATTCCGATAAAATTGGTAATGGTAGGGTAGCACGGTATGCTAAACGTGCAATCACTCGAGCGTTATGTGGACCTATTGGGTTGTGAAGAGTAGGTCCTAAAACCAAAAAAAGTTAGTACTCTGGGCTAATTAGCAAAATTCATGGAAAAGTTATTTACCAGCAATTTTATTGCTGGAATCGAATTATAAGATCCTATATATTAATAATATAGGTATGCAAAGTCCGCAGATAGTGTGCTACTTTTTTTATAAACAAAATGGCGCCGACAAATCGTATTTTTCTCAATTATTGCTCTATAACTCCGAAGATTTTAACTTTACAACAAAAACACCCAAATAAAAATTCACCTCAATTAAATTCTGCATAGAGATATGTTTTTCACGATTTGCTCTGACGAAAATTTTCCTCGGAAAATGCGGGTTTTCCTAAAAAAATCTCTAATTTTCAAATAAAGTTTTAGGTAAGTAATTATTAATCAATAATTAAATAACTGAGTGACATCAAAGCTTTCTTGATATAGATTGTAATTCCAGAAGCCGGTGAAAATTAAACGAATATTTTAGCAACAATTCAATTGTTAATTAACAAATTACGATCGCAATAATAACCAAAATAATCATGATACATTGATCAAACTAATAAAGATTATAAAGATGAGATGCTTATTTAATATTTTATCGACAAAATATAAATTTTTCTTTTTTTTGCATAATCTTTAAATTAAAAAAAAAAAATAGTTATAATACGCTGGTCTAATTAGTAAAGTACAAAGAAAAGTTATTTACCAGCAATTTTATTGCTGGAATCGAATTATAATATCCTATATATTATTAATATAGGTATGCAAAGTCCGCATATAGTGTGCTACTTTTTTATAAACAAAATGGCGCCGACAAATCGTATTTTTTTCAATTATTGCTCTATAACTCCGAAGATTTCAACTTTACATCAAAAATACTCAAATAAAAATTCACCCCAATTTGATTCTGCATAGAGGCATGTTTTTCTCGATTTGCTCCGATGAAAATTTTCCTCGGAAAATGTGGGTTTTCCCAACAAAATCTTGAATTTTCAAATAAATTTTTTGGGCAAGTAATTATTTATCAATAATTATATAGCTTGGTGAAATAAAAGCTTTCTTGATATAGATTATAAATTCAGAAGCCGGTGAAAATGAAACGAATATTTTAGCAACAATTAAATTGTTAATTAACAATTTACAGTCGCAATAACAACCAAAATAATCATGAAACATTGATCAAACTTAGAAATATTATAAAGGTGTGATGCCTATTTAATATTTTGTCGACAAAATATAAATTTTTCATTTTTTTGTATAATCTTTAAATGTTTCAAAAAAATTGTTATAAACAAATTAACATTTCTCAGAAATTGTTTATTATATTCTAATTTTAAAAAATACTTAAAATGCGTATTTCATAGGTCTTGAAAATGAATGTTTTAAAAAAATTTTCCAACCATTTGCAAAAAAGTTATGAAACAGCAAAGTAAATATACGAAATCTCCGTTGTTTATAATTTGTTTTAATTGTTCTACAGCTTAAAAGTGAGTCTATGGTACAACCTAATTACTCACAAAGAATGTCAAAAATTAGTGCAATGGCTATATTTTAATCAAAGATTAAAAATACTTTGTTTTGTAATTTTTAGCGCAAACGTAGGCCTGATACAGAGTCGGAGCTAAAATGTTCACTCGAAGCGACTGACACGCAGCATAACATTATTTATTAAAAGTGTACATCACGCGACCGGTCGTCGCTCCGAGTGAAAATTTTAGCTACAGTAGTGTGTTACTCTACTTTCGCACGTGTAAATTACAAAAAAATATATTTATAATCTTTAATTAAAATATAACCATTAGACTTATAATCGATATTTTTTTGTAAATAATTAGCTTGTACTTTAAACTCACTTCTACGCTTTAAAAGAATTAACAAAATTTATAAACACAGTAGTAATGGTATGTTAATTTTGCTGTTTCATAACTTTTTTACAAATGGCTGCAAAAAAGTTTTAAAGCATTCATTTTCAAGATATTTGAAATGCGCATTTTAGCTATTTTTTAAATTATAATATAATAAAAACTTTCTGAGAAACGTTAATTTGTTTATAACTATTTTTTTAAACATTTAAAGATTATGCAAAAAAAATAAAAAATTCATATTTTGTCGACAAAATGTTAAATAGGCATCTCATCTTTATGAGATTTCAAAGCTTGATCAGTGTATCATAATTATTTTGGTTATTATTGCGACCGTAAATTATTAATTAACAATTGAATTGTTGCTAAAATATTTGTTTAATTTTGATCAGCTTCTGGAACTATAATCGAAACCAAAAAGGCTTTTAAGTCACCAAATTATTTAATTATTGGTAGATAATTACTTATCTAAAGCTTTATTTGAAAATTAAAGATTTTGTTGGGAAAACCCACATTTTCCGAGGAAAATTTTCGTCGAAGCAGATCGGGAAAAACGAGTCTCTATGCAGAATTTAATCACGGTGAATTTTAATTCGGGTGTTTTTGTAGTAAAGTTAAAATATTCGGAGTTATAGAGCAATAATTGAAAAAACCACGATTTTCGTGCGCCATTTTGTTTATAAAAAAAGTAGCACACTATCTGAGGACTTTGCATACCTATATTATTAATATATAGGATCTTATAATTCGACTCCAGCAATAAAATTGCTGGTAAATAACTTTTCCCAAAAATGGCCTATTCTCCGATAATCAGCCCAGACTATAGGTAAAGCTTTCCATTTTAGTGGGGACTTTCCACTTTAAATTTAACTTTCCATTTCCAACAATCGTTTTTTTTTAGATTATAGCGCCATCTATCCCTAATTCGAAAAAATGTCTCGAATAAAAGTTACTTATTTTTACGTAAGGAATCCAAATCTGCAATAAAAAAATAGGGGTTCCCATTTAAGATTTTAAAGCAACCCCCAACCCCACCTCCGTGGGGGATCGTGTTTGGTGCCATTCGATAGATTTTTCAAATATATTGAATAAGTGTATTATTTAGTTTTTCGATCTGACGTTCATTTCGCGAAATATCGCGGGATTCGTATTTAAAATTTTAAATTTACCGCCCATCCCCCTCCGCGGGAAGTCCTGTTTGGTATCATTCATGATGATACTATGACAAGAAGATAAATCAACGCGCATGATGGTCTTGCGTCCCTATCGCTCACTGTGACGTAAACCAGAGACAACTTTCCTGGCGCCAAGTTGAATTCTTTATTTTTGTTCATGTTCATTCTTGTTGAATGAGATTTTTGTTTATTCGTTTATGTAGTAAAAACTTTTATATTATATACATAGTTATATAAATTTTGTGGTGAAAACGTTCAGTTTACTGTGTTAATATCACCTAATTTGTTTATCGAACGCAAGTTGCTCTCGGCTATCTGTACCTACTTTATAAAGAAGACTAATTTTTGTTTACCATGTATTGTGCAGCGGTAGGTTGTTTAAACAATAACAATAAAAAAAGTACAACTTTTTCGAAGTGTCGTTTTTTCGTGTTTCCTAGAGACAAACACATACGTAAAGTGTGGGTCTCCAAGTGTTTTCAGCGAGACAAATTTAATGTAGATACCGCGAGAACATGCTCAAAACATTTTACAGAAGCTGACTATTTTTTAAAAGAAAAACTATTGGGATTACCTGACAAGTGGAAGTTAAGAAATGATGCAATACCTTCTCTTCATTTCTACCCCACGCAAAAGAATAATAGAGATAAGAAATGTATTAAAAAACATGTAAGTATTTTGATTTTATACACAATTTAACGACAGACAAAATGTTTCCATTGAAACTAATGGCCATTTTAATAGAACCCTGAATTCGAAGTAACACTTTATTTTTGATAGCTCCATAAATAACTCATATTGGATGGATTTTTTACTACGAACATGGTAATGATATGTGTTCTATATATTTAACTTTTATTACAGAGAAAACACACATGTACTACAACCTGAAATGTCAAATGTGTTAGAGCAGATTGCAAAACACGCAGGACAAGAAACTTGCGACACAAAATTTAAGGATATCGCTACTCAAACTGTCATAGTATCATGGGTATCATTCGATAGATTTTTGAAAAATATTGAGCACATATTCTTTAGTTTTTCGATCTGTCATTCATTTCGCCAAATTTTCGCTTTTTTCTTGTGAAATTTTGGGACTGCCCCATTTCCTTACGCCCCACTCAAATCGTCAGATTTTTGAAATATACACTGTTTTGCATGTACTTAACTTACCTTATCTTAATCTGACGATTTCGAGTTTTTCTAAGGATATTTTTTTTTCGCCCCCCCCCCTTAACTAACTTCCCTGTATTAGGAGTCCAAATATGCTAGGGTACATTTACAGGATACAAGGGTTCTCCCCATGTGATAATCTGACGTGCTCGAGTAACTGCAAAAATACCCACTTGGGCTCCTCTACCATAATAGGTCTGGATCTCGCGTATGAAAAAAAAAGTTGATTAATAGCAAGCTGAAAATTTGTTAATAGCTTAAGAGTGTCTAGTCGGACAAACTTTGATATATGGGAACACTGGAACACGGGTAGTTTTAATTGTGGATCAGGTTAAAAATTTGGAACGGTCAGACCACGAAAACGGCACATGTATTTTGTCCGACAGAACAGACTTAAACTCTTCGAACAGAGATTAAACTCTCATGCAAAAATCAGACTGCTATTTATCACCAAATGAGCGTTTTAATGAGTGGAACATGTAGAATATGTCAAATGACAGGAATTATGACAGGTGATAAATAGCAGTCTGAGTTTTGCATGAGAGTTTAATCTCTGTTCGGAGAGTTAAGGTCTGTTCTGTCGGACAAAATAAATGTGCCATTTTCGTGGTGTGACCGTTCCAAATTTTTAACCTGTTCCACAATTAAAACTGCCCCTCTTCCAGTGTTCCCATATATCAAAGTATCCGACTAGACACCCTTAAGCTACTAACAAATTTTCAGCTTGCTATTAATCAACTTTTTTTTCATACGCGGGATCCGGTTAAAAATATCGAAATGTCGTTTTCAGATTTGGATTCAGAAGAAAAAACTACATAAGAATCCATCGATAAATCTGATCTGAGTATTGCAGGAGCGGCAACGCAATAACACACACACTTTTGCGAATTTATAAACGAAATGTTTTCGTTGACAAGATAAAAATGCGAGCATTATCATAACGAAAACTTTGTTTATTTACGTATTTAAATTCACAATATGGAAAATTTCTATTATGAAATGTTGTTTAGAATTAAAAACTATGTTTTAATGTGCAACTGAACGATAAAAGTACTTTAATCTTGAGCGAAATTAATATTTTTTGACATACCTCGAATAAAATTGATAAAATTTGATATATTATGATGGTTGCATCTTATGCCGGCCACTCATGTTACTGCGGCGTGGTTCAATTTTGTCGAATTCGACTAATTGGCAAAAATTTGATCGTGGGTGACCATGACCATGCATCCAACAAAATCGTACAATTTCACCACAGAGACTGGCCTATCTGCTGCAGTACTATAGAATTGCTATCATAGCAATATAACGACACCGCAGTACTAGGTCTAGATCCCGCGTATGAAAAAAAAGTTGATTATTAGCAAGCTGAAAATTTGTTAATAGCTTAAGGGTGTCTAGTCCGATAAACTTTGATATATGGGAACACTGTAACAGGGGCAGTTTTAATTGTGGAAAAGGTTAAAAATTTGGAACGGTCAGACCACGAAAACGGCACATTTATTTTGTCCGACAGAACAGACTTAAACTCTCCGAACAGAGATTAAACTATCATGCAAAAATCAGACTGCTATTTATCACCTGTCATAATTCCTATCATTTGACATATTCTATATGTTCCACTTATTAAAACGCCCATTTGGTGATAAATAGCAGTATGATTTTTGCATGAGAGTTTAATCTCTGTTCGGAGAGTTTAAGTCTGTTCTGTCGGACAAAATACATGTGTCGTTTTCGTGGTCTGAAACTTCCCCTGTTCCAGTGTTCCCATATATCAAAGTTTGTCCGACTAGACACCCTTAAGCTATTAACAAATTTTCAGCTTGCTATTAATCAACTTTTTTTTCATACGCGGGATCCAGACCTATACCGTGAGTAGCCGGCTTTGGATTTTAGACCATGCAGATATTTTTATGAAGAATAACTTTTCTTCGTTAAATTAATGATAAAATATTTATAATAATAAAAGGTATATAAATGAAAATTATGTTGAGTAGGTATCCATAATTTGAGAAAAAAGTTCAAATATTTTTTTTATTAGAAGGATGTAGTTGCATATACTAGAACATAATTTTTAATTCCAAACAACTTTTCATAATAACAATTTTCAATAGGGATTGTGAAAAATAAATTTACTCAACTCCTGAGCGAAATTCACATTTTTTGACATACATCGTAATAATATAGATAAAATTTGATAGCTGATGGTGAAATCTTAGGTTTAAATCAGATTATTGTTATTATAGTAGGAATTTGCTACTTACATAATTATTATAGTGGGAATACTTTTTAGGTATTTAGTTTCTGTTTAATTACAACGAGTTTTATAGTTCTGACAACTGTCATGTTTAAGAAAATGGACCATAACAAACTTTTAGTTCTATATCTGATGTCAAATTGTCACGAGGACAATACATATCGGCAATTTTAAGCGCTCCAGTGTAATTCGGTACGATTATTTTGTGAATAAAACCTGAATTTTGTATGTAACTATTTAAAAATAATTCTACTAATATCACAAGATAGTATGAATAAATAAAATAATGCTCCAATTTGTTTCTTAAACTTGTTCCATTCGGCAATAGTCACTTGAGCCCTGCGGGCTCTCCTGTCTATTGCCAGGCAACAAGTTTCGCAATATTTTCAATTTATTGTCATTCCCTTGTGATATTAATATTGATAATAATTTTTTATAATTACCTGCCGTCGTCAAGAAACATGGCAGATACCTATCTTGCGTTGTTGCGCAAATTTACACAAACAATCAATAAATAAATTTAATGAAAAATTCCTTTACATACAATTAATGCTTTACAACTTATTAAAGTGAACACCACAAGCAAATAGTAAACATTTAGACGAAGATATCAATTGGGAATTAGATGATTAAAAATGTATCTAATAGGGCAGTCAATGAGGGTATTTGGCTCCGAATTCCATCCTACTAAATCGATTTACTTGATATTTTCACAGTAAGTAGGGAATAGCTCAATAAACAAAGTTTACCCTATGCCGATGTGCGCTTTTATCTTGGGGGTGGTTCCCACTCCTTCTCGGGGGTGAAAAATGTTTTGGTTAAAATAGCCACGGAAGAGGCTAGAGAACCTAATTTTAAGCAAAAACTGTTCTATAATTATTTTTTGAAATACTTTTTGAGTTATTCGTGGTTGAAAATTCGCCATTTTCATTGAAAAATTACACCTTTTCGGACGAATTTTTGCGAATACTTTAAAAACTATGCATCTAACAAAAAAACTATACAAAATATTTCTGCAGGTTATAAAAAAACAAAGAGATTTGTTCCTTCATAAATCTTCTATTTAAAATACAAAGAGGGGTATGGTAGGTAAGAAGAGTTTGTTTTTTTGCTGCATGCTCAAAATCGATTTATTCAACTTGAAATAATAGAGAAACTGTCGATTTTAGGTTTATAATGATACTAATAACTTTTGTAAGGCTTGAAAAGGCCTTTAAAATGAGCAATACTGAATGTCGATCACATTCAAACTAAGCGAGATATTCTGCAAAAAAGTTGATGACTAATGTATTTTAAGAAGAAATGAGAAGTATATTTAACCCCTCATCCATCAAAACGTAAATACATCGTCTTCCTTCTACAATACTTTTTATTATAGTGTTATTTCTATGTTCAAAAAGTTTCAAAAAGTTGGACTGGATTAAAATGAGCGGTTTTTGAAAACCGTTCTGAAAACGGTTTCTGATTAAAAAAATAAGATTAAATTATAGAGCGCATTTTTAAATTTTCTTTAAAATCTTCCTATTCCTCCATGTAACTCGAAAAAGATAAGAGATACGAAAAAAAGATCCACACAAAAATGTAGAGCTTTTTCAGATACAAATTTCCTTTTTATTTTTCATTACTGTATCTCTTATCATTTTCAAGTTACATGGAAAAAAAGGAAGATTTTTAAGAAAATTTAAAAATGCGCTCTATAATTTGATCTCTTTTCTTTTTTCAAAAACCATTCATTTTAAACCCGTCCAACTTTTGAGCATAGAAATAACACTATAATAAAAGGTATTGTAGAAGGAAAACGATGCATTTACATTTTGGTGGATGGGGGTTAAAATTACTTCTCATTTTTTCTTAAAATACATTAGTTATCAATTTTGTTTGCAGCATATCTCGCTTAGTTTTAATGTAATGGACCTCTAATATAGCTCATTTTAAAGGTCTTTTCAAGCACTACAAAAGTTATTAGTACCAACATACACCTAAAATTGACCGTTTCTCGGTTATTTCAAGTTAAATACACCAATTTGAGAATGTACCAAAAAAACAAACTATTTTCACCTACCATATCTCTTTTTGTATTGTAACTAGAATATTTAAGAAGGCAAGTGTCTCTTTGTTTTTTTATAACCGACAAAAATGTTTAATATAGTTTTTTTATTTAGATGCATAGTTTTTAAAGTATTCGCAAAAAACGGTTCGAAAAGGTATTATGTTTCAATGACTATTTCACTCATCTTAAAATTTTCACATAATCTGACCAATCACAAACCAAAGACAGCTTGTGTTATCGCGAAAACACCAACTGTCTTTCAATTCTGATTGGTCTATCAGCTTCGTGTTTTCAACGACGTAACCATGGATACCGATCGCAAAGCAAAGTTTGACGTTTGCCAAAAAAATTATTGTAGCTGTATACGTCAAAATGAGTCGTTTCGGTGGTACTTCAAACGAAGTTATAAACCAAAACATTGAAGAAAATATACCGAGTAACACAAGAAAATCTAAATCTTATATATGGAGACAATTTATGATGTTCTGTGTGGATCGCAACTACAAATTAGATGCAGAAAATAACAACGAAAGACTAGCATTCATTCTAAAAGACTGGGCCTTCAACTATTTATTGTTATAGGTAAAAAATAATTATAACAAATTATTTATAGTTATAATAAATATTTCATGATTATGACTAATTGTGAATTATTCAAAAAATGGGTAGATTTGGGTTACCTAGATCAAATGTATTATTATTAAATTCCTTCCTCTCATTCTACTGAATTTTTGACCTACCACTTTGTTCGTGAAATAGTCTAATAAAATACCACTCGTGATTATTATCTTATAAGTCTGTCTTTTATTTCTAAACTCAACTGAGTTGCTTAAAAAAAAAACACCACTCGTCCTACGGACTCGTGGTGTTTTCAAGCAACTCAATTTCGTTTAGAAGTAAATTGACAGACTTATCGCGAAAATTGAATCACTAGTGGTATTACTATTGAAAATGGCCAATTTTTAACCACGAATATCTCAAAAAGTATTGAGTTTTCAAAAAAAAATTATAGAACAGTTTTTGCTTAGAATTAGGTTCTCTAACGAATTCCGTGGTAATTTTGACCAAAAATTTTTTCACCCCTAAGAAGGGGTGGGAAGCACCCCCAAGATAAAATCACACATCGGGATAGGGTAGACTTTGAATTAGGAGCTTAGTAGAGGCTAGGCCCAAAATTTCATTAAAATCCATGCAGTAGGATAGAATTCGGAGGTAATATCCTATTCTTGCTGCCATTGACTGGCGTATAATTGTTTTGAACAGTTTTATTCAATACATAATTTTACCGAATTACACTCGCCCTCTTAAAATAACCGATTTGTATTGCCCTCGTGACAATTTGACATAAACTTAAAATATAGAAATTAAAACTGTCAAAGTGTCGCTCGAGATACAAATCGGTAATTTTAAAGCTCTTGTGTAATTATAAGAGATAATATAATATGTAATTAAAAATGTGCTACCTCTCTTAATAAAATTGCTACTTTAACCACTTTAAAAGTACTCTCGTTTCTATGGTCATAAATTAAGAGTTATTTTTCTTACACACGCCAAGCAATGCTTACGATATATGCATGTGTGTTTTTTATTGTCAACATACACGGAACTGAACCATTTTAAAACCCCCTTTAGACCGTCGAAGGTTGACATAGACAAGAATCTATTTAGTTATAAGAAATTACATTTTCACGTTCGGCGAATGTCTGAATGTGCTGTTGAATTTATAAAAATGGTATTTTGCTTTCAATATTCGTTGGAGTGACATCTCTTTATTTTCACATAAAGCGACACAAGTTTCCCTACTTTGTGTCCTTTTTGTGAAGATATTTTATGTTTTGATTGAATCTAGTTCGACTTATTGTGCGATTTTTCTTTAAAACTCATATTTCTGCTTATACATTACCAGCTATTTATCACTTCTCTATCTATAAGTATTTCGAAGTGGCAATCATTTAAAACTAATAAATATTTTACCTTGCTGAAAGTTTTATCTATAAGGGATACGAGGAATATCTATAGGTTTACTCTTATAGTGAACTGACTATCTTCTTCTTCTTCTTTTGACCTTTAATTCGTCCAATTTCGAACATAGGTTCCCCCAGTTTCCTCCATTCGCTTCTGTTTAGTGCTTTCTGTTTCCAGTGCGTTCCTCCTATCTTTTTTAATGTCCCAATTTTTAATTCGTCCAATTTCGAACATAGGTTCCCCCAGTTTCCTCCATTCGCTTCTGTTTAGTGCTTTCTGTTTCCAATGCGCTCCTCCTATCTTTTTAATGTCATCTCCCCATCTCATCTGGTGTCGTTCTCTTGCTCTCTTTCCTGTCCATGACCACCATTCTTGTATCGTGGTATTTCACCTATTGCCCGTTTGTCTGGCGTTATGACCTGCGAAGCTCCATTTTAGCCTGACTATATGTTGTCCTTCGTCTTTCAGTTTTATTTTATTTCTCACCCAGTTGTTTTGCTTGTTGTCTGTTAATTTTACTCCTAAAATTGCTCTCTCCATGGCTCTTTGTGTCTTCATTATTTTATCCATGTTTGCTTTGGTCAAGGTCCATGTTTGGCATGCGTATGTAAGAATTGGGAGTATGTAACTGACTATGATGTATCTATTTTCCTTTTTTTTTGCATTTATTGGCAATATTTTTGCCATCCTTTTGGGTATTTCCCTTCAAATATTTTTTATTGTGAGGGGTTTTTGTATAGCCCTCTTTTCTTCTTCTAAACTTTCTACATTTCGAACTTTATATTTCTGATGTATAATAACATACACTAAGGATTATAAACATTTATTCCTAATATATTAAGGAAATTAATGTAATTTGAAACGTCTATTTTGCCTGGAGTACAAGCCTCATGTCACATGTAATACATATAGGAAAAACGTGTCTAGGAAGCATTCTTTAGTTTCATCATATTAACGAAGAAGTGCAGGGAGCAGCAAAAATATATCTACTTGTGGTTATTGGCTATTAGAAAGCTATTTTGATAAAGTACCTTTAATCTGAGCTGGTAATACCAAAGCCATGAATATACAAAGACTCGTTAGACAAGGTTCTTATCGTTCTTAGTATATAGTGTTCATCCCTACAGTTGTTTAATTTATATTAAAAGGACATCATTACAAAGGCCCAACATGATATAGAGGAAGGTATCAATTTAGTAGGAAAATAAACAACATACGATATGTCGACGACACTATACTAATTGCTGACAAAGAACAAGACTCTACAAACTTGGATAGAATCGTTCAAAAGAGAAACATATGGTGTCAATAAAGAGAAAAAACAAACATTATTATTTCTAAACACAACACACTTCCAGTAAGTATATTAATTAAAGGGTATCCGTGTACTATCCGAATATAATAAAAGTGTATTCGCTTGTTTCCAAAAAGCACTTATATAAGAACTAAGAAACTTAAACCTAGATCATAAGGATATTATTAAAAAAAAATGCCAAGTTTCTTGTAAAAGGTATATATTAAAATACCCTAAATAAGGGTCAAAATACAAAACGTTTTCGGATTAAGGAATCCATCATCAGTGTTTAAAAGCCCTAAAATTAAGTATAACCTAATTAAATGAGATAAAAGTTAAAATTGACAGAGGTTTTCAAGAACAAGAGGTCATACTTACAAAATTTGCATGCCTGAGCCACCAAAATGTATAGGGTAAAAACCCTTTAAATGTAAATAATAAAGATGTTTTACATATTTATATAAAATTCATCGGATGTAATAGATAAACCTGGATGTTACCCAGGGCAACACAGGACTCTCCCCACGTGGTTGGAACTTTTTTTGGTGAAAACCTCACATATTGGATTTCAAAGGCCAACTGACAAGTGAATTAAAGAGCAACCCGAAATGACACCAAGAACTGTCAATGTAACCTAGTTGTAATATTACTTCAGCCTTTACAAGGATATTATTCTTATCAAAATTCTGTACATACAATTAAACAGCGGTAGTAAGGGTAGAAGGCAGTGAGACAAAACAGATAGGATTTCAAAGAGGGGTGCAGCAGGGATGTGTGCTATCACCACAATTATTTAATGTATACTCACTACTCATATTTCATACAAGCAAACCTGAGGTACATATTTCGAAATAATAAATACTCTTTTTTACATCATGCAAGAACGAATATAAGGTAGAAAATCAGTGGAAAGAAAAAGGAAATCATGGCTGAGTACTATCAGAGATTTTACTAATAGTCCAGAGAAATATGGTAAAAATTACCCTGTTGGAGACTTTGACCCCACCAAGTATTTGACAAGTTTTTTGAGATTTATGGGCCTCCATAACCAAAACCTCTGTTTCCTGCAGTGGGTTTGGTGAACTTTTTAAATGATTAACAATTTAAGGCCAAACATGCACTATTTTAACCCGGCACCTGCCAGGTGGGGTGCTACCAGCACCCCATAACACATTTTTATCAAATATTTGGTATTTCAAGTTTGGTAACCAAGCTGTGCGTCATAGTAGCTTTCTATAATATTATATAGCATATATGTGTTAGTGTTTGAACTGGTTATTTGGTGTCATTCTGAACTTATAGCTCTAAAGTCGAATTGGGGTGTCATCATCTGGCACTTTAAGTTTTAATTTTTTTTTTGTATTTTTGATAAACAGGTCGAATTTACATTTTTTATTGAAATAACTGATTTAAATTATTAATATAGACTCTATACTCACTAAATTTTAATTCTTTTAGATATTTTACTTGACTTCATTTATTATGGGTTGGTACTTGCTAATTTGCTTTTAACACCTTTTTCATTTTATTTTTTAACTTTTATGACACATTAGTGGCTAATAAGCTAATAAAACATGTTTATTTATATTCTTGTGTTACTCAACACATTATTTTGTTTTTTAAACAAGTAGATCACAGAAAATTTTTAAGGGGTGCTGTGAGCACCCCACATGGCAGTTGGCGCCTTGAAAAGCCACGTGGCAGGTGCCGGGTTAAAAGCTTTCGTTTACCAGTAAAAATTAAAGCATTTTGGATGGATTTGGAGGTACCTAATTATTTGATAAAATAGCTAATTTATTAATTTTCAATGAATGTTAACAACTATTAGAAAAATGAACCTATAACCTTAATATTGCGTGGAAAATTTAACCTTGAACTGATAAAAATGTGACTAAAACATCATCAATTTAATTTTTTAAATTTATTAACAACAGGAATATTCGTAATGTACATACCAACAGAGTACAAACAAATTAACAACGAAATGTCAAAATCCATCAACACGTCAATTTTAGTAGTTCTGCTTATGTAATTCTTTGATATATGTTTTGATGATTTTGGTCCCTTTGGAAAAGTCTCGGGTTTCTCATTTCTCTCTTAAATCTCTCATTTTAAAGTTTACTCATTAAAAACAGCGTATCTTAGACATGAGGCACATATGTTTTGTTATTTTTCTCTAAATAATTATTTTATTCCAATTTCTATTGATTTTAATCATTTAACATTCTGTTTTGTTTTATTATCTTTCTTTTAAAAATAGTTTGCTCCCAACACTTCTATTAACTAAATATTCTATTTAACCTATTTCTCCGATTTCGATTTTCATTTATTTCGATTCTACTCCCCGTATTCAGTCAGACCCTATATATATTTCAAATAGCAAGCTGAAAATTTGTTAATAGCTTCACGGTGTCTAGTCGGACAAACTTTGATGTATGGGAACACTAGAACAGGGAAAGTTTTAATTGTGGAACAGGTTACAGGTTTGGAACGCCAGACTACGAAAACGTCCCATGTATTTTGTTGGACAGAACTTCCAATTGATTTGTTACCCTTCCATTAAACTCTCATGCAAAAATCAGACTGCTATTTATCACCAACATAATTCCTGTCATTTGACATGTTCTACGTGTCGAACAAATGCCCAACAAATTTGTCGGACAAACATTTTTGCATATATTATATAAAGTTTACTATTAAATAAACTTAAAAACAACCTGCTAGTTTTCACAATCATAAACTTGTCAGGATGACAAGTTCCACAATTAAAATCACGTTCTAGAATTAAAGCTTCCTCTGTTCCAGTGTTCCCGTACATCAAAGTTTGTCCGACTAGACACCGTTAAGCTATTAACAAATTTTCAGCTTACTAGTAATAAACTTTTTTTGGTACGATGGATCCAGGCCTATTCATTTCTGTATGATAAACATGATCAGTTAATACCATATTTTACTTTTGTCCCTACCAAACTCAATTTTCAGATTTGCATTCAAGATAAGACGCACCTACAACTGGGAGAAAGAGTTAGTTGAGACCGAAGCAATTAGCTCCTAACGTTAGTTGGAGTTATATTGTTACAACGTGGCTAAAAAACATAAAAATAATATGGATGACGCAGACATGCTAAAATTGATGTCCAAGAGAGGAAACAGTTTACATAAGCCATTGCCCATCTTAATTAGAAGAAGAAGAATAAAAACAAATTACTTTGTACCTTATGACGATGTAATGTTTATTCTGACCATATTCCGATAAAATTGGTAATGGTAGGGTAGCACGGTATGCTAAACGTGCAATCACTCGAGCGTTATGTGGACCTATTGGGTTGTGAAGAGTAGGTCCTAAAACCAAAAAAAGTTAGTACTCTGGGCTAATTAGCAAAATTCATGGAAAAGTTATTTACCAGCAATTTTATTGCTGGAATCGAATTATAAGATCCTATATATTAATAATATAGGTATGCAAAGTCCGCAGATAGTGTGCTACTTTTTTTATAAACAAAATGGCGCCGACAAATCGTATTTTTCTCAATTATTGCTCTATAACTCCGAAGATTTTAACTTTACAACAAAAACACCCAAATAAAAATTCACCGCAATTAAATTCTGCATAGAGATATGTTTTTCACGATTTGCTCTGACGAAAATTTTCCTCGGAAAATGCGGGTTTTCCTAAAAAAATCTCTAATTTTCAAATAAAGTTTTAGGTAAGTAATTATTAATCAATAATTAAATAACTGAGTGACATCAAAGCTTTCTTGATATAGATTGTAATTCCAGAAGCCGGTGAAAATTAAACGAATATTTTAGCAACAATTCAATTGTTAATTAACAAATTACGATCGCAATAATAACCAAAATAATCATGATACATTGATCAAACTTATAAAGATTATAAAGATGAGATGCTTATTTAATATTTTATCGACAAAATATAAATTTTTCTTTTTTTTTGCATAATCTTTAAATTTTGAAAAAAAAAAATAGTTATAATACGCTGGTCTAATTAGCAAAGTACAAAGAAAAGTTATTTACCAGCAATTTTATTGCTGGAATCGAATTATAATATCCTATATATTATTAATATAGGTATGCAAAGTCCGCATATAGTGTGCTACTTTTTTATAAACAAAATGGCGCCGACAAATCGTATTTTTTTCAAATATTGCTCTATAACTCCGAAGATTTCAACTTTACATCAAAAATACTCAAATAAAAATTCACCCCAATTTGATTCTGCATAGAGGCATGTTTTTCTCGATTTGCTCCGATGAAAATTTTCCTCGGAAAATGTGGGTTTTCCCAACAAAATCTTGAATTTTCAAATAAATTTTTTGGGCAAGTAATTATTTATCAATAATTATATAGCTTGGTGAAATAAAAGCTTTCTTGATATAGATTATAAATTCAGAAGCCGGTGAAAATGAAACGAATATTTTAGCAACAATTAAATTGTTAATTAACAATTTACAGTCGCAATAACAACCAAAATAATCATGAAACATTGATCAAACTTAGAAATATTATAAAGGTGTGATGCCTATTTAATATTTTGTCGACAAAATATAAATTTTTCATTTTTTTGTATAATCTTTAAATGTTTCAAAAAATTGTTATAAACAAATTAACATTTCTCAGAAATTTTTTATTATATTCTAATTTTAAAAAATACTTAAAATGCGTATTTCATAGGTCTTGAAAATGAATGTTTTAAAAAAATTTTCCAACCATTTGCAAAAAAGTTAGGAAACAGCAAAGTAAATATACGAAATCTCCGTTGTTTATAATTTGTTTTAATTGTTCTACAGCTTAAAAGTGAGTCTATGGTACAACCTAATTACTCACAAAGAATGTCAAAAATTAGTGCAATGGCTATATTTTAATCAAAGATTAAAAATACTTTGTTTTGTAATTTTTAGCGCAAACGTAGGCCTGATACAGAGTCGGAGCTAAAATGTTCACTCGAAGCGACTGACACGCAGCATAACATTATTTATTAAAAGTGTACATCACGCGGCCGGTCGTCGCTCCGAGTGAAAATTTTAGCTACAGTAGTGTGTTACTCTACTTTCGCACGTGTAAATTACAAAAAAATATATTTATAATCTTTAATTAAAATATAACCATTAGACTTATAATCGATATTTTTTTGTAAATAATTAGCTTGTACTTTAAACTCACTTCTACGCTTTAAAAGAATTAACAAAATTTATAAACACAGTAGTAATGGTATGTTAATTTTGCTGTTTCATAACTTTTTTACAAATGGCTGCAAAAAAGTTTTAAAGCATTCATTTTCAAGATATTTGAAATGCGCATTTTAGCTATTTTTTAAATTATAATATAATAAAAACTTTCTGAGAAACGTTAATTTGTTTATAACTATTTTTTTTAAACATTTAAAGATTATGCAAAAAAATAAAAAATTCATATTTTGTCGACAAAATGTTAAATAGGCATCTCATCTTTATGAGATTTCAAAGCTTGATCAGTGTATCATAATTATTTTGGTTATTATTGCGACCGTAAATTATTAATTAACAATTGAATTGTTGCTAAAATATTTGTTTAATTTTGATCAGCTTCTGGAACTATAATCGAAACCAAAAAGGCTTTTAAGTCACCAAATTATTTAATTATTGGTAGATAATTACTTATCTAAAGCTTTATTTGAAAATTAAAGATTTTGTTGGGAAAACCCACATTTTCCGAGGAAAATTTTCGTCGAAGCAGATCGGGAAAAACGAGTCTCTATGCAGAATTTAATCACGGTGAATTTTAATTCGGGTGTTTTTGTAGTAAAGTTAAAATATTCGGAGTTATAGAGCAATAATTGAAAAAAACACGATTTTCGTGCGCCATTTTGTTTATAAAAAAAGTAGCACACTATCTGAGGACTTTGCATACCTATATTATTAATATATAGGATCTTATAATTCGATTCCAGCAATAAAATTGCTGGTAAATAACTTTTCCCAAAAATGGCCTATTCTCCGATAATCAGCCCAGACTATAGGTAAAGCTTTCCATTTTAGTGGGGACTTTCCACTTTAAATTTAACTTTCCATTTCCAACAATCGTTTTTTTTAGATTATAGCGCCATCTATCCCTAATTCGAAAAAATGTCTCGAATAAAAGTTACTTATTTTTACGTAAGGAATCCAAATCTGCAATAAAAAAATAGGGGTTCCCATTTAAGATTTTAAAGCAACCCCCAACCCCACCTCCGTGGGGGATCGTGTTTGGTGCCATTCGATAGATTTTTTAAATATATTGAATAAGTGTATTATTTAGTTTTTCGATCTGACGTTCATTTCGCGAAATATCGCGGGATTCGTATTTAAAATTTTAAATTTACCGCCCATCCCCCTCCGCGGAAGTCGTGTTTGGTATCATTCATGATGATACTATGAAAAGAAGATAAATTAACGCGCATGATGGTCTTGCGTCCCTATCGCTCACTGTGACGTAAACCAGAGACAACTTTCCTGGCGCCAAGTTGAATTCTTTATTTTTGTTCATGTTCATTCTTGTTGAATGAGATTTTTGTTTATTCGTTTATGTAGTAAAAACTTTTATATTATATACATAGTTATATAAATTTTGTGGTGAAAACGTTCAGTTTACTGTGTTAATATCACCTAATTTGTTTATCGAACGCAAGTTGCTCTAGGCTATCTGTACCTACTTTATAAAGAAGACTAATTTTTGTTTACCATGTATTGTGCAGCGGTAGGTTGTTTAAACAATAACAATAAAAAAAGTACAACTTTTTCGAAGTGTCGTTTTTTCGTGTTTCCTAGAGACAAACACATACGTAAAGTGTGGGTCTCCAAGTGTTTTCAGCGAGACAAATTTAATGTAGATACCGCGAGAACATGCTCAAAACATTTTACAGAAGCTGACTATTTTTTAAAAGAAAAACTATTGGGATTACCTGACAAGTGGAAGTTAAGAAATGATGCAATACCTTCTCTTCATTTCTACCCCACGCAAAAGAATAATAGAGATAAGAAATGTATTAAAAAACATGTAAGTATTTTGATTTTATACACAATTTAACGACAGACAAAATGTTTCCATTGAAACTAATGGCCATTTTAATAGAACCCTGAATTCGAAGTAACACTTTATTTTTGATAGCTCCATAAATAACTCATATTGGATGGATTTTTTACTACGAACATGGTAATGATATGTGTTCTATATATTTAACTTTTATTACAGAGAAAACACACATGTACTACAAAATGAAATGTCAAATGTGTTAGAGCAGATTGCAAAACACGCAGGACAAGAAACTTGCGACACAAAATTTAAGGATATCGCTACTCAAACTGTCATAGTATCATGGGTATCATTCGATAGATTTTTGAAAAATATTGAGCACATATTCTTTAGTTTTTCGATCTGTCATTCATTTCGCCAAATTTTCGCTTTTTTCTTGTGAAATTTTGGGACTGCCCCATTTCCTTACGCCCCACTCAAATCGTCAGATTTTTGAAATATACACTGTTTTGCATGTACTTAACTTACCTTATCTTAATCTGACGATTTCGAGTTTTTCTAAGGATATTTTTTTTTCGCCCCCCCCCCTTAACTAACTTCCCTGTATTAGGAGTCCAAATATGCTAGGGTACATTTACAGGATACAAGGGTTCTCCCCATGTGATAATCTGACGTGCTCGAGTAACTGCAAAAATACCCACTTGGGCTCCTCTACCATAATAGGTCTGGATCTCGCGTATGAAAAAAAAGTTGATTAATAGCAAGCTGAAAATTTGTTAATAGCTTAAGAGTATCTAGTCGGACAAACTTTGATATATGGGAACACTGGAACACGGGTAGTTTTAATTGTGGATCAGGTTAAAAATTTGGAACGGTCAGACCACGAAAACGGCACATGTATTTTGTCCGACAGAACAGACTTAAACTCTTCGAACAGAGATTAAACTCTCATGCAAAAATCAGACTGCTATTTATCACCAAATGAGCGTTTTAATGAGTGGAACATGTAGAATATGTCAAATGACAGGAATTATGACAGGTGATAAATAGCAGTCTGAGTTTTGCATGAGAGTTTAATCTCTGTTCGGAGAGTTAAGGTCTGTTCTGTCGGACAAAATAAATGTGCCATTTTTGTGGTGTGACCGTTCCAAATTTTTAACCTGTTCCACAATTAAAACTGCCCCTCTTCCAGTGTTCCCATATATCAAAGTATCCGACTAGACACCCTTAAGCTACTAACAAATTTTCAGCTTGCTATTAATCAACTTTTTTTTCATACGCGGGATCCAGACCTATAAGGAGATTTCTATAAAAAAGACCTATGCCACCAGTACAGCTCTTAACTGCGAAATTATGGACCAAAATTATATTTCATGTCGAGGCGGCGGACCCTCGATATTACATTCAATTTTATCGTTCAATTTTAAGTCCGCATAACATAAACCAATACACAATGCAGTCGAGCAGATTTTCAATAAAAACTGCTGCTGGATGTGATTTTATCCGTAAGGGTAGATTTGTTATCGCCCACACGCAGTTTTATGGTTTGAGATTTTGCAAACAAATATCTACCGTTCCGAAAAAAGTTCAATCTGTGGAAGAGTGAATATCCGTCACCGTCCCGAATGGACCAAGAGCTTGCAACGGCGGAAAAATGAGAATTTTAATAAAGCTGGTTTTTTAATACACTGCGATTAGTCTTCAATTAGATAACGGAGTTAAAATGGCAACACTGCCGGCTTCTCACACACTACAATTAAATAAGCTATGCTTTATTATTATAATTTATAGACATAAACATTAAGAGTATTAGGGCAGTCAATGAGGGTATGTGGCTCCGAATCCCATCCTACTATATCGATTTACGTGATATTTTCACAGTAGGTAGGGAATAGAGAATAGCCCAAGAAACAAAGTCTACCCTATGCCGATGTGTGCTTTTGTCTTGAGGGCGGTTCCCACCACGTCTCGGGGGAGGAAAATTTTTTGCTTAAATAACTACGGAAGTTGCTAGAGAACCTAATACTAAGCAAAAACTGTTCTATAATTTTTTTTCGAAAACTCAATACTTTTTGAGTTATTCCTGGTTGAAAATTGGCCATTTTCATTGAAACATAACACCTTTTCAAACGGTTTTTAGCGAATACCTTAAAAACTATGCATCTAACTAAAAAAACTATATAAAACATTTTTGTAGCTTATAAAATAACAGAGATTTTTTCCTTTATGATTCTTCTAGTTCACACAAAAAGAAATATGGTAAGTGAAATAAACTTGTTTTCTTGGTGCATGCTCAAATCAGTGTATTTAACTTGAAATAACAGAGAAATGGTCGATTTTAGGTGTATAATGTAACCAATAACTTTTGTTGTGCTTGAAAAGACCTATAAACTAAGCAACATTAAATGTCGATTACATTTAAACTATGCGAGATAAACTGTAAAAAATTTGATGACTAACGAATTTTAAGAAAAAAATTGAAAGGTATATTTAACCCCTCATCCACAAGAATTTAAATGCACGTTCTCCTACAACACATTTTAATATAGTGTTCTTTTTATGTTTAAAAAGTTGGGCGGGTTTAAAATGAATGGTTTTTGAAACAAATAAGATCAAATTATTGAGCGCATTTTTAAATTTTCTTAAAAATCTTCCTGTTTCTCCATGTAACTCGAAAATGATCAAAGATGCCACACAAAAATGTAGGTTTCTTTTAGATAAACATTTTGATTTTATTTTTTATAACAGTATCTCTTATCATTTTCAAGTTACATGGAGAAAAAAGGAAGATTTTTAAGAAAATTTAAATATGCGCTCTATAATTTGATCTTATTTTTCTCAAAAACCATTCACTTTAAACCCGCTCAACTTTTTGAACATAAAAATAACACTGTAGTAAAATGTATTGTAGAAGAAAAACGATGCATTTAAATTCTTGTGGATGAGGGGTTAAATATACCTTTCAATTTTTTTCTTAAAATTCGTTAGTCATCAATTTTTTGCAGCATATCTCGCCTTAGATTAATGAAAACCCCGAGATGTAACATCGTTCATTGCGCAGTGTGCCAAATTCTTCTTTATCCCTACCTAAGCGATTCCACCAATTGGAGTCGACATTAGCTTCGTATCGTGACGAGAACCGCCGATCATGTTCGAAGCTCCAAATTCCAATGCCGCTTTATTTACATTCGACACCAGGGTGGTATTATGCCAGATTGTTTGTAATTGTAAAAAGTACCGAGTTACTTATTTTAGCATTGTATTGTTTTGTTTATTTTTCTTAAATATATGCTCAAGATGTCGTAGTCAGTTAGTTGTTGATTTTAAATATGTTTTATATTAATGCAATGTAATATAACTTAAAAAAATATTACAAAAATATTAGTCCAAGTAATGAAGCTTAAATTAGGACAAAACCTCGCAATTTTTACAGAATGGATTGATTTGCTTGAAAATTTGAGAATAAGTAGTGGATAGTCCAAGGATCAAAATCTATATCATGCCGAAAGGCGCTTTTACCATGGGGGTGCTTGCCACCCCATCTCGGGGTGGAAATTTTTTATGACATTTTAATAGCAAAAGTTGCTAAAAACGTTCATTCTAAGTAAAAAACGTTCTATACGTTTTTTTGATAAAATTGATAGTTTTCGATTTTTTCGCTATCCAAAATGTTACGTTTTATATCGAAAAAATAAATGTTTTTAATAAGTTTTCTGCTAATAACTTCTAAAGTTTTCGTTTTATCAAAAGAACTTTACTTAACAAAAATGTACCTTTTGAAAAAATAAACAAAACCGTTTTTTTTTATTTTCTTTAAGACCAATAGTAATCGAGGTATACTTTATTATATGTTGGCTCTTCTTCGTCAAATGCTAAATATTGTAGTTTCAAAGTCAAAAGACGGAAAAACTATGCATTTTTCGAGGACAACTTGTTCAAACTAATTTAAAGTACTTAAAAATATCAATCTCCGGAAATAAAAAAAGTCTCTAGCTTAAAAATTAAGTTACTTATAATGAAAAGAATGTCAGTCAATATTTTTTTCAGCGAAAAAGTGATCGCAAGCAACTCCCTAATCACCACCCTAATTAAAATTAGTCATTGACCTTATTTTTTTTTATGTATGTATTGTTAATAGTTTCTAAAAGTTTTACTGACTTAGAATGATTAGTTTTTAAAAAAATTTAGTTAAAAGCGAATAACGAATTTTTGTAGTTTGGAAAAAAATGGCTTTCTCTTCAGAATAGCAAGATTAGCATCAGAGATACGAAAAAATATTTAAATATGAAATTGTAGCTTATTTAATTCCCAAGAACCACGTTTGCAAAAATTTTTTCTACGGCAAAAATTAAGTGAGCTATTGACAATTAAAACTTGTAATAACATGCAAAAACCACCTTTACCAACTCTTTCAAAGTCAGCGCTTTTTGCGACTGAGAATTTAAAAAAGATTTAATATTAATACGCTTATAGATCTTATAAAAACCTACAAAATTATTTTTTACCAAATCTTCTAGGAGAAAAAATAAAAAGTCACGGTTCAAGAATCAATATATTTTTTTGAAAAAAAAAAGAAAAAATCCAATTGGAAGCATAATAATCTAAGTTAGCGGTGTTTTTAGTCATTGGCCTTATTAATTCTTATTTATTTATGTATTATTATTAGATTCTAGAAGTTTAACTGGCTTAAAATGATTATGTTTTAAAAAACTGGAGTTAAAAGCGAATAACGAATTTTTGTAGTTTGGTAAAAAATGCCATTTTCTTCAGGATAGAAAGATTAGCGTCAGAGATACGAAAAAATGTTTCAATATAAAATTGTAGGTTATTTAATTCCCAAGAACTTGGTATGAAAAAATGTTTTCTACAGCAAAAATTGAGTGAATCGCAAAGGAGTATATCGAAAAACATTGATTTTTTTTATACAAAAGTATCACTTTCGATAGCAAATAAATGAAAAACTATGAATTTTGAAACTTATGAATGAATGTTTTTATCAACTTTTGCGGTCAAAATATAATGAAAAATTTCCACCCTAGAGATGGGGTTGCAACCACCCCCATTATAAAAGCGCCTTTCGGCATCATATAGATTTTGATCCTTGGACTGTCCACTAATTATTTTCAAATTTTCAAGCAAATCGATCCATTCTGTAAAAATTGCGAGGTGAAAAGCTTCGGTTCCTGGCCTATATATACAAAATAAATACAAAGAAACTTTTTTTGGGGTTAATTAGATCAGTGGGGGGTTATAACAATAATCCAACTGCTAAACAGTTTAAAGCAGCTTATAAAAAATTGTTAAAACATTTAGAATTAAGGGCTAGTTTTAGAGGAAACTGTATTTCTTTAGAACTGATTACAGTTATGGTTCCTGAAAAACTAGTTATTAAGTCTTGTGGCCGAGAACGAATTGTTGAAGACGATTGTGTTGATGATAACGATGACATATCCAATACAAACTTTATATCACTTCAATTAAGGAACTTATCATTTACACATTACAAGAGAGAAGTTATTATATACATTTCAGGATGTCATTTTTAAAATATCGATAATTTTGAAATGTGAAGATTGTGTAAACGCACTTATAGGAGACCGAGCAGACTTGTTGACATCATTCATCAACCAAAGAGATACATTAAATTTAACTTATCCATCCAAAGATGTTGTTATTATTTGCTCTACTTCCGAAAAAGTGCTACAGTGTCACATAAACGTATTAATGTTAATATTGTTAATATCAAAATATTAAAAGAATTAACAGAACAATTATTATTTAAGAACTTAAACAACAATTTCAAACATTATTCCTTTTTAGAGTCACATTATTCCAATTTATTAAAATTAATAATTTTCACCTACATTAACGTCCGAATTCATCATTATAATAAAACAATTATAGATACTAGTAAAATTAAAAGAATTATTCATAATAAAATGACATTATTTTCTGGACAATGAAAATATTTTTTAGTTTTTGATCATTGATTATTTTTATTGTAAAACTTTATGTTATAAAAATATACGATAAACAAAGTATATTTCAAACGTGTGCATATCCTACATTAAAATATTAATTTTAAATTTAAGATAACTTCTTGTTTTTTGTGATTAGTCAATACGATTAGTGTAATTAGTTAAATAAGTGTATATTAATTTGTGTTATATTCGAAACTAATTCAATAAATATTATTAATTATTCTGAATCCAACTCTGTTTCATTTATGTAGAAGCTCCCCACCCGAGCGATTCTGTTTAGAAACAAGGCAACATTCGCACAGCTATCTAAATAGGTTCATGTTACATCTCGGGCTTCTTAAATCTATGTATCTCGCTTAGTTTGAATGTAATCGACATTTAATATTGCACATTTGAAAGGACTTTTCAAGCACAATAAAAGGTATTGGTAGCATTATACACCTAAAATCGACCGTTTCTCTGTTATTTCAAGTTGAATACACTGATTTGAGCATGCACCAAAAAAACAAACTCTTTTTACCTACCATATCTCTCTTTGTGTTATAACTAGAAGATTGAAGAAGGAACAAATCTCTTTGATTTTTTATGAGCTACAAAAATGTTTTATATAATTTTTTTAGTTAGATGCATTGTTTTTAAGGTATTCGCAAAAAACCGTTTGAAAAGGTGTTATATTTAAATGAAAATGGCCAATTTTCAACCATGAATAACTCAAAAAGTATTGAGTTTTCGAAAAAAAAATTATAGAACAGTTTTTGCTTAGAATTAGGTTCTCTAGCAACTTCCGTAGTTGTTTAACCAAAAAATTTTTCACCCCCGAGAAGGGGTGGGAACCGCCCCCAAGACAAAAGCAGACATCGGCATAGGGTAGACTTTGAATAAGGAGATATTTTCAGGCTATTGCTAAAATTTCATTCAAATCCATGCAGTAGGATAGAGTTCGGAGGTAATAACCTGTTCTTGCTCTCATTGACTGCCCTATATAGGCGGCATAGAGTTATAGAGTATCAATATCTGCAAAATAGAGTTTATTACAGACATGATTACCGGCCCTTGGTAATAATGCAATCTTTCATTATGCGTTTAAAATTTTCAAAAATATTTATTAGTTTTCTCAAGATTCGAAAAAATGAATGCCTTTAAAAGGCATTGGCCCGAAATTTTGCGCCTACGCTCTTAATACTGTTTTATATACTGTGTGGGCCAAAGAAAGGAGTCCACCTCGATATTTGGCAGTTGTTATTAGATTTTAAGTAAAAGCCGAAACAGGTCGATTTTTGATCTAAGGGGGACACATGTTTACGGTACGTACATCTGTCATTTGTCAACCCCCTCCCCCACCCCTTATTTTTAAATAGAAAATAGGGGTCGTGTGCTAGCTCATTTGAAAGGTTATTAAATCCTCTATTCGGTAATATAAATATTAACATAATTATTTATACAGGGTGTCAAAGTATAAAATTTTTTAATTAAATAAATTGCCACAAAAAGAAGAATGATGGAATTTATTTAATTCAAAATACATTCTACTGCTGTCACAAAACAAAAAAAAATGTTTTTTGATAAATAAACATTGCTTTTCGCTTGATTTCAGTGTTCAAGCTGCCACCCATCTGTCTCTTGGTAGGTTGAATATTGAATTTAAGCAACAAACAATGTTTATTTATGAAATAAACATTTTTTTTGTTTTCTGTCAGCAGTAGAATGTATTTTGAGTTAAATAAATTACATACATTCTTCTTTTTGTGTTAATTAATTTAATTCAAAATAATTTTTCTTGGACACCCTGTATAAATAATTATGTCAATGTTAATATTACTGAATAGTGAATTGAATAATCTTTCAAATGAGCTAGCACACGACTCCTATTTCCTATTTAAAAATAAGGGGTGGGGGAAGTGGAAGGAAGGGGGTACAAATGACAGATCTGCAAAATAACTGCAAAATTAATTTCTCTGTAGTCACCAGCCAGATTGATTTAAAATCGTAAAAATAATATTAGGTCTGGATCCCGCGTATGAAAAAAAAGTTGATTAATAGCAAGCTGAAAATTTGTTAATAGCTTAAGGGGGTCTAGTCGGACAAACTTTGATATATGGGAACACTGAAACAGGGGAAGTTTTAATTGTGGAACAGGTTAAAAATTTGGAACGGTCAGACCACGAAAACGTCCCATGTATTTTGTCCGACAGAACTTCCAATTGATTTGTTACCCTTCCATTAAACTCTCATGCAAAAATCAGACTGCTATTTATCACCTGTCATAATTTCTGTCATTTGACATGTTCTACGTGTTCCACTCATTAAAATGCCCATTTGGTGATAAATAGCAGTCTGATTTTTGCATTAGAGTTTAACGAAAGGGTAACAAATCAATTGGAAGAACTGTCGGACAAAATACATGTGACGTTTTCGTAGTATGACCGTTCCAAATTTTTAACCTGTTCCACAATTAAAACTTCCCCTGTTCGAGTGTTCCCATATATCAAAGTTTGTCCGACTAGACACCCTTAAGCTATTAACAAATTTTCAGCTTGCTATTAATCAACTTTTTTTTATACGCGGGATCCAGACCTATATGTATTGAGCAAGACGATCGCTGACGGTGTTGAAAGATAGCACACCAGAGACAAGATTTAATTTGTTTCAGGGGTTATCACCATCCGTTCACATATGTTGCTTCGTTATGGATCTTCAGAACGGTTTGTTGTGTACTCTAAGGTAGACTTGCTCTTATTTTCATTTTAATTTGGAGAAATGAGAATAAATAGAGAGTATGCATTGATATTTTGACTTGGTGCCCTGGTTCTTCTTCTTAGGGTGCCTGTCCGTTCCAAACGTTGGCGATAATTCTGGCTATGATGACTTTGTTGGTCTTCTATAGTAAATAGTTGTGTTGAGAACTTTCTATACTATGCTCTCAGATTAGCAAGCCAGGATATTCTTCTTCGTCCTGATGCCCCTTTCCCTTCAATTTTACCTTGTAAAATACATTGGAGTAGCTCGTATCTGCCTTGATTTCTCATTAGATGTCCTAAGTACTGCAGCTTACGACCCTTCACGATGTTGACTAAATCTGCGGTTGTGTTCATCCTCCGTAGTACTTCTTCATTGGTGACTTTGTCTGTCCATGATATCTTCAGGATCCTTCTGTACAACCATAGCTCAAAAGCCTGAAGTTTCGATAGAGTTTCTGCCTTCAAGGTCCACGTTTCTACTCCGTATAGAAGCACTGAGTACACGTAACATTTATGGAGCCTTATTTTTGTTTTTAGGGTGAGGTAATAGCTCTTGAACACAGAGATCATAGTAAGGAATGCACTTTTTGCCTTTCCGATGCGACATCTAATCTCTTGAGTATTGTCCCACGACTCATTGTCCCATTGTCCTGGTCGCTCACGAAAAATGTTTGGTACAGCTCACCGCATAGGGCGTGGTGGGTGAGCTAAGTTGGTTTTTCGTGACTTTGATTTATATATTGTCGTGTGTAACAGTTTTCATCAATTGTATCGAAACCGGAACTATCCTCAGTTGAATTTGCAATGTTGTTGTCTTCGTTGAACACTTCAATATGGTCTTCGTTTTCACTCACCTCTGAGTCAGTGTTGCCGAGACTAATGTCTGGTCGAACCTTAAAATCAGAGAGGTTTGCTACCACTTCTAACACTTTCTGCGTTAAAGATTTATTCATTTTCAGTTTTCTTATAGGTACACTATACTCGTATACAAAAGCAATGCTTCTAATTGCCCTAAACAATAGAAGCGCGAGATGACAACCTCAGAGGCAGTTCAAATACTGCAAAATATAATTTCATTAACTGTTTACTTCTATTTAAGACGTTGTCAGCCGTAAACTATCGCGCAGTCCAGATAACCCGTCAGTTCCATAATGGACTAAGGGGGGTTATTTATAGTCCACCGTAAAATTTTTAAAGTTTTTATAAAAGCAAGAGGAAATAAATTACATTATACCAATGCTAATTATGACATCTAATAGAGCAGTAGTACGCCGACAAGTACTAATTATTTAATATTTTTAGGAACAAAGGTAGTACGCCGACAAGTACTAATTATTTAATATTTTTAGGAACAAAGGAACAAAGGTATTGCCTTTGAGCATGGGATCACACATGTTCATTAACTCGGCCCATGGAAAGTCAGAGCCATCTTCTCTAACACTCACATGGATAATTCCTACCTGGCGCGTCCATGTCGCGGGGGTGGGCACCTCTCACTTCAGTAGGCCGGAGTAAACAGGTGGCGAAGTTCAGGTAGGGACCCAGTTCTGTGGGGTATAACGCGGACCCCTACCCAGGGATACGGGTGAAGACCACAACGGCGGAGACGGCGTAGAAGACGATCTTCGGTTCGGCGTCAATGGCGGAACTGGCAGGCCTGTTTTTCGGCATACCACTGCAGAATCGGATCTAAAATGGGCGGTTGTGGATTCTGGTTGGCGATGAAACATCGACGGCGAAAGAAAAGGAGCAGATTGGGCTCTTTAGTCCTGTAAGACAACCAATCTAAAGGAAGAAAACCTTGATTACAAATTACCCGGTCCTCCAGGTAGGAAGTTAAGACGTCAGGCCGGTTCCCTGTCACTTGTAAAAATTAGAAAAATACCAAAAAGCCTAAAGATTGCCTCGGAATCTCGGACGGATTAAATAATAAACGACTTCGGCAACGGAAAAGGATTATGAACATTGGCACCTGGAATGTTCAGAGTATCAGCGGAAAGATGGAAGAAATAACTGAAGAAATTAAAAAACTAGATATGGATATAGTTGTCTTAACCGAAACAAAGAAGAAAGGAATAGGTATAGAAAAAGTAAACAATTATGTACATATATTCAGCGCAGTTTCAAAACACGAGAGAGCGAAAAGAGGAGTATCCGTTCTAATACACAAAAAACATAAACATAAAATCACTGACTTTGAAGCAATAGACGAAAATATAATAAGAGTAAACATAACGATCAAAGAAACACCTATTACGATACTTGGGGTTTATGCAATCAGTGATGATGAACCTTACACAAACAAAGATGAGTTCTTTGCTAAAGTTAACGACGAAATTACGAAAATTGGAAATAGAAGAGAATTGATAGATATGGGAGACCTGAACAGTAGAGTAGGTCGTAAAGTAGATAATAAGGTGGTAGGTCCCTATGGAGAAATAAACCAGAATGATAATGGTGAGAGGCTAATTGAAATATGTGAAAACCATCAATTAAAAATAACCAATGGATTTTTTAAACATAGAGATGTACACAAGTACACCTGGACCCAAACTACAAGAAATTTAAAATCAATTATAGATTATGTCATCATAAAACAAAATACTAATATGCAAGTACAGGACACAAGAGCATACAGAGGAATAACATGTGGTTCAGATCATTATGTCGTAAAATCAAAAGTAACCTGTCCATTTAGATATAAAATAACACATAATCAAACAAATTGTCAACCCCAACAAGAAGAAACTTTGGAAAAAAGAAGTTATAATTTGGATAGTTTGACCCAAGAGATTACAAGAATACTATATCAACAAAGAGTGGATGGCAAACTAATGAATATAACTGAAACATCAACAGTAGAGGAGGTATATAGAAACGTAGTCGTTAGCGTTAAAAAAGCTGCAGAAGAAGCACTCGGCTTTAACACTCAAAGACAAAGTGAAAAACTATGGTGGAACAAAGAAATAGAAGCACTCGTAGAAGAGAAAAAACAAGCGTATATCAGATGGCTGAGCAGTAAACAACAAAAAGATAGAGATGAATACCTGGAACTCAAAAGAATAACAAGAAGAACAACAGTAAAAGCAAAAAGAGAAATGTGGGATAAGAAGTGCCAGGAAATTAATACCTACCTGGGAGGCAGAAAATGTACAGAAACATGGAAGTTCCTCAATAAAATAAGAACTAAAAGTACTATGGGAAACTACTGACAGAAAATAGGGTCAATCACCAACAGAGGTTAATATTGAAGGAGAAGATATAACAATACAAGTGACAGAAATTAGAAAAGCTATAAAAGAACTGAAAAACGGTAGGTCTCCAGGACCAGGGGATATCCCAGCCGAACTAATAAAATGTGGATCACAAAAATTGTTTGAAACCGTCACTTGGTGCATAAATTAATTTATAAATGGTTCTCCCGTACCCGACGAGTGGAAAATTGCTTATATTTCGTCGATCCATAAGAAAGGAGATAAGCTTAAATGTGAAAACTATAGAGGGATATCAGTGACTAGTACATTCAGCCATTTGCATGGACGAATAATTAGAGACCGCATTGAGAAGGAGTACAAAGCCCAAGAGGAAGAAGAACAATCCGGTTTTCGAACAGGAAGAAGCTGTACTGATAATATCTTCTGCCTCAAACAACTAATAGAAAAAAAATTAAGCACAAATCAAGAAACCCACCTCATGTTTATTGACTTGCAGAAGGCGTACGATACAGTTCCTGTAAACAAACTCGGGAACGTGTTACGACAGACGAATATTAGTGTCACCTTAATAAAAGCCTTAAGAAATTTGTATGAAGGGTCAACATCACAAATAAAAACTGGAAACAGATTATCGCAAAGCTTCCTGGTTAATAAAGGTCTACGTCAGGGGTGTTGTGTATCACCGACCTTATTTCAAATATATGTTGCAAAAGCATTGAAAGAGTGGAAACGAAAATGCAGAGGCATGGGCGTAGACCTTGGAGAGATTTGCTTATATACATTGCAGTTTGCTGATGACCAGGTTGTTATAGCAAACGATAAAGATGATTTAGAGTACATGGCAAGGAAATTACAAGAAGAATATAGAAAGTGGAGACTAGAAATTAATACAGAAAAAACAAAATACCTGCCAATAGGTACCGAACTATCGAACATCACATTAGAAAATAATGAAATCATCATGCCCTGCGACCATTACACATATCTAGGAATCGTTTTTGACACAACAGGGAAAGATGATGAAGAAATAAAGAGAAGAATAACACAATCCAGAAAAACAATAGGTTGTCTAAACAGCATACTGTGGAATCATGAAATAGGAAAAAGAAGAAAACACAATATCTACGAATCTCTTATTAAAAGCAGTCTATTGTACGGAGCAGAAACTTGGCGGATAACCGAAAACAACAGAAGAAAACTGGAGGCAGTAGAAATGGACGCTTTTAGAAGATCAGTAGGAGTGTCACGCAGAGAGAGAATACGTAATGATGAGATAAGACAGCGAATGGGGGTTGACGGCTCTCTAACAACAGACATAGAAAGAAAACAGCTGATATGGTACGGACACGTCCAGAGGATGGATAACTCAAGACTCCCTAAAATAATTATGCAATGGGTACCATCAAACCGCAAAAAGAGAGGAAGACCCAAGAAATCTTGGAGAGAGGGAGTAACGAAGGCGATGAGCGCAAGAGATCTTAGAGAGGGCCAATGGGACGATAGAGTGTCATGGAAATTAGGCATCGGACAACGTCGCAAGACGTTTTAAAACCGATTGATATATATACAAAGGTATTTAGAAAATCAGATGTAATGCAATGTTGTGGATACTTTTTAACCCACTCTTGGTCCTTCTAGGGTTAAAGAACCAGCTTCCTTAAAATTCTTTCTCGAAAACGTTGCTTGCTAGCTCTTAGACTATAAGTTCTTTCCAGTCGCTTTTCAAGGTCCTCCCACGTAAATTCCGCGTCGGATATTAAAAAAAGTGCTTTTAAAACCTCGACCGCTTAAGGCGTCTGCGAGAGATTAAAGATGAAGAAAATTAAAAGAACGCGTTGTTCGTGCAAAAGGATAATTTTGTATTAAGACGAAAGAAACTGAAGTTTCAATTTCGGTATTTAAATTATACGCAAATAATATTCTTTTGTTTAATCTGTCATCCACAAATTCAAAATCAAAAACAAATTCATACCAGTATTATCCTTAAATTAAATTCGGTGTGCGGCAAAATAAATAGTACTGAAATTCGTATCGTTTGTATTGTTTTTATGACTTCACATTCCTTTCCCATCTTCAGCAAAACATCTTTGGCGTCATTGGTTTATATTTCTTTGAGAACAATAAACCGTGTAATCATTCAAATTCAACCTGATTTGTGGATGCGCACCACCCAGCGGAAAAAACGGAAACGGAAAAATCTTGAACAACATAAGATTCGCAGACGATACCGCTATTTTAGCAGACAGTCTAGATGCACTGCAACTATTAGTAAATAGATTACATCAAGTCACTATGGACTATGGACTACAAATGAACGTTAAGAAAACCAAGTTCATGATTATTTCTAAGCAACATACAGTAGGAAGGTTGGACATCGAGGGAAAACAAGTAGAAAGCGTGAATAACTACAAATATCTGGGAACCTGGGTAAATGAAAACAATGACCAGGGCAGATAAATCAGGACACGCATTGAAATTGCAAGACAAGCATTTATAAAAATGAAAAAGATGTTTGTTAATCGAGACCTTCCTCTGGAGCTGAGGATAAGAGCCTTAAGATGCTACGTGTTCTCGACTTTGTTGTAAGGAGTGGAAAGCTGGACACTAAAAGTAGAAAACATAAAGAAGTTGGAAGCCTTTGAGATGTGGTGCTATAGAAGGATTTTAAAAATACCATGGATCCAACGAGTTACAAATGCAGAACTGTTAAGAAGTCTGCAAAAGGATTGCGAGGTGATAAAGAACATCAAAACAAGAGAGCTAGAATATTTGGGCCACATTACTAGAGGTGCGAAATATGAGGTATTAAGACTCATAATGCAGGGCAAAACTAAGGGGAAAATATCCATAGGTAGAAGAAGAATTTCGTGGCTGAGGAACTTAAGAGAGGGGTATAGTTACAGCTCAGTAGATATTTTCAGAGCAGCCGCCAATAAGGTATGGATAGCTGTGATGATAGCCAACCTCCGCTAGGAGAAGGAACTACAAGAAGAAGACCACCCAGCGAATGCACTTTGTTTTATTTAAATTTAAAGATGGAAAATGTCTCTTGACTAAATTAAAATTTTACAGAGGAGTATATCTTTTCAAAAAAATTGACTGCAGTTACATAATTTTCAGGTGAAAGTGCAAAATAACTAACAACAAATGCACAGTATGTTGCAGATTCTTTACCTCCATCCTCATCATCATCATTCTCTTTGCCTTATGCGGGGTCGGCTTCCTTAATTGCATTTCTCCACACAATTCTATCTTAGGTCATATCAATGTTAATCCCCTTTACCAACATGTCCTGATTTATTGTCTCCCCCAGGTCTTCTTTGGTCTTCCTCTCCTACTCCTCACAGGAATCTGCACTTCAGCTATTCTTCGTATTGGGTGACTAACGTCTCGACGTTGAACATAACCAAACCATCTTAACCTATGCTCTCTCATTTTGGCATCAATTGGTGCCACACCTAGACTTCCCCTAATATACTCATTTCTCATTTTATCCCTCTTTGTCACGATGCCATCTAAGAATTCTCATTTCTGCCACATGCATTCGTCGTTCCTCTTTCTTTTTCACTGCCCTACATTCAGTTCCGTACATCATAGCCGGTCTTATGGCTGTTTTATAGAATTTTCTGTCACACAACACACCACTCGCTTCTTTCCACTTCATCCATCCAGCCCTAATTCTACTGCATACATCTCCATCTATTTCTCCATTACTCTGCAATACCGATCCTAGGTACTTAAAACTATTGCTATTTACAATCAGTTCACCATCCAAAGATACCATTTTATTTGTAGTAATTCCATCTTTAAATGAGCATTCCAAATACTCTGTCTTTGTCCTACTAAGTTTTAAACCTTTTTCCTCGAGAGCTTGTCTCCACTGTTCCAGTTTTTGTTCTAAGTCTCTTTCACTATTTCCTATTAACACTACATCATCATCATACATTAAGCACCATGGAATGCTACCCTGTAGTTTCGCTGTTATCTGGTCCAAAACTAATGAGAATAAATAAGGACTAAGCACCGAGCCTTGGTGCAATCTTACTTTCACCTGAAATTTATCAGTCTCTCCCACACCTGTCCTAACACTAGCCGTTACTCCCTCAAACACATCTCTCACAATCTTTACATATTCGCCAGGGACTCCTTTCTTATTAAGTGCCCACCACAGAATCTCTCGAGGAACTCTATCATATGCTTTCTCAAGATCAATGAATACCATAAGAGCGTTGGTCTCTTTATTCCTGTATTTTTCCATCAGTTGTCTTACAACGAAAATTGCATCTGTTGTTGATCTGCCGTGCATAAAGCCAAATTGATTCTCGGATATTTCGGTTTCTTCACGTATCCGTCTATCAATTACTCTCTCTCATATTTTGATGGTGTGGCTAAGTAGTTTTATAGCCCTGTAGTTTGTACAAAAAAAAGATTCTTTACCTCCATGTCATCTCCAAAGTCTCAGTTCCAAACTACAAGTATATACATAGTTGTTTGGCAATTCACTGAATCTATTATGCTTGACGAACTCTATTTACCATACGAGATTTAAACGTCGAAGTAAGTCAATAGTCTTTAACAAAACATAACGGGTCCCGTTTCCCACAAGCTGCTGATTAATCTTTTGTATCTCCGAAAATCTAAATATTCCAGAGGCCGCGGCCGGTGCAAAACATTCGTTAATGAAAATCTGTTATTGGCAAAACCTTCGGGCGCTAACTCAAAGCAATATTTGAAGCAATATATTGCACAGTACGGTATTGAGTATTTAGGAACGTTTTTGTGGAAAATGGCTCATAAAATATATACAGTGGATCCCAAAACCCTTTTTTCCGTGCGTCATTAATTTTGACATCATATTATAGGATTTTAAGAATGTCGCATATGACATTTTAGTTAAATATGACAGTTGTCAGAATATTTATATTTATATAAACCAATTATATTATTATCAATATTTATAGAAATATTTGCCAGAATAAAATAAAATATTTTAATGTAAAAATAAATAAAATATAAAATCAAATTTCACTATACAATGTCCGACTATACCAATGACAAAAAATATTTATATTTACGTCGCTGAAAAATACTAACCTAGAAACTACAATTGTCATTTTACCATATGAAGAGTAAAGTGGAAAAACAAGGACTGCCACTTTTTCATGAATTTCGGCTTTTCTCGCCAGGTGGTAACAAAAACTGATTACTATCGACTAGACTATCGATTCAGAACAACAACCAGAAAGATCAGTCTATATAATTTTTTTAAGAGTTTGTATCTAGGCGAAGGACCAGGATTGTCTGCACGCCACTGGACAAAAATAAGGAATGTTAGCAGTTTTTTAGTGCATTATTAAATTAATAAGTTAATATAGATTAATATTATATTAAGATTATAGACTAATAATTGCTAGAATTCTGCTAAGAATCTCCTAAGTAGTTTTAGATATCATAAGAATTAAACCTTTATTGGTGTTTATTTCAAATGGATAAAATGTCACATTCCTTGTTTTTCCCCTGTATTCTTCATATGATATTGTGGAAATATTGTCACGATCGATTACTTTTGTGTTAAATTATCTTTATTCGCATCATTGATTGGTTATCTATTTAGAGTATTGTAATAGCCAGCTAATTATACATCTATAAGGTCGTGTTTATAGTTATTTTCCTAAGAAGTGCAGAAAGTCATACTTTTCCGCACGCGACTGCAGTTTCGCGTCGTTCGGCAAGCAGTCGAGTGCGGAAAAGAGACTTTCTGCAAGAGTTAGGAACAATATTTTTTCTAAGAGTCTTTAAAAAATTACCAAATCTTAATCAATTAATTTAATTAATATGAAAATACATACACAAATTAATTCTTTGACAAGGTTGTCAAAATCAAACTTTCAATATAATTAGTTAGCATGACAACGATCTTGGTTTCCATGACGATGATTCAAAACGACTGTTATTGTCTACCGATTTGACTTTCGAATATTATGTCAAAATAATTTTATTTCATCGAATTGTCGCGTTAATTTCATTAAAACGGGAACACAATAAGATATATTTGAAATAAATTAGTAAATAATTTCTAAATATTAGTTTATTGCATGTATTATAATTAGTTTAAGGCCATATTAACATATCTAAATTAACACGCATGCGGAAAAGTAAAAACCGCGTGCGGAAAAGTAACACGCGTGCGGAAAACTGAAACTTTCTAAAATAAAATGCGTGCGCGAAAGTAGACATTTTTGCACGCTCGTAGAAAATAGTTATTTTCCTAACTAGTGCCGAAAATGATACTTTCACGCACGAGACGCGATAGCGGAGTTCGGGCAAGCAGTTGAGTGTGGGAAAGACACTTTCCGCATGAGTTAGGAACAATATTTTTTCTAGGGCCGTACGTTTGGAAAAAAGCCACAAAAAATAGAGTTATACCAATTTTTATTTAGAAGTGAAAATACACAATTCGGATACAATTAGCGTCTCTTTGCAAAGACAATGACCTCGACTTTGCAAAGTAACAAGACACTTACTCAACACACACTACACATTACACCTGAGTTAGTGATAAGTTAACCCGTGTTGAATTGCCCCCCCCCCCACTTGCAAAAATTAAAAAACAAATAGCCTTGATTTATGAGCTATTTATGAGCTTTCATATTCCGCAAATTAAAAATTTTGAGCTCGTTCCACTGAGCAGGAATTTAATATTTTAGTGGGGGTGCTGAGTCAGCCCCCCCCACTTAAAAATAGGAATATTGAATCGATTTTTGCAGCAGAATTACGAGCTATTTATGAGCTCTTGAAATGATATAGTTTCGATTTTTGAGCTCATCACCCTTCACCCCCAAACAACCCTTTATTGATTTAACTTAATAGAAAAATGCTGAAAAAACTTAAAATATATCGTATTGCGGATATAATTCCTACAGCTTATATATTCTAAGAATAAACTATTAAATAACGTGCATTTCGATTATTGAGCTACAACCCCTTCGCAAGAAAACCACCCCATCTTCCCTGCTTAAGAGAGAGTTGTACTTAAAATGCAATAAATTAATTATTTGTCGACTGCATATCATTCAATAATTTATGAGCTCCCAAATTGCGCATATAGATCAGTAAATTGCAATTTATTTTGTATAGTGCAGTTACTGAAGGTAAGAATAAACGATCACCTTCAATTTCGGTGAACCTTCATCGATTTTCACGAAAATTGGTCAGTGGTTAGTACCTCAATACCTCAAGAAACAAAGGTGACATGGTACCACCTTGCGCCTTTACTCTGTGGGTGGATACCGCCCCTTCTCGGAGGTGAAAATTATTTTATAAGAATAACTGCTCAAATCAATAAAAGGACAAATTATAAGCAAAATTTGTTATATAAATTTTAATTATTCGTGAAAAAAATGCATGTTTTGAAGCGGTTCTTCATAAATCACTGAAAAACTGTAAGTTTTTAGAAAAAAGTTAATAGTAGTTTAATTCGTATAGCTTATATTCTAAGAATAAACTCTTAAATCACGCGCATTTCGATTATTGAGATACAACCCTTTCGCAAGAAAACCAACCCATATTCCCGGCTTAAGAGAAAGTTGTACTTAAAATAATTTAAATTAATTATTTGGCGACTACATATCGTTTAATAATTTATGAGCTCGCAAAATATACGTACCTCAATTATTGAATTGCAGTTTTCTTTCTATACTGCAGTCACTGAAGGTAAAAATCAGCTATGACCTTCGATTTCGGTAAATCTCCATTCAATTTCACGAAAATTGGTGAGCGGATAGAGGATACCTCAAGAAACAAACTTAACAATAACAACTTGCGGTTTTAGCCTGGGGTATATGTCACCCCTTCCCGGGGGTGAACATTACTTTATTAAAAATAACCCCACAAATCGAGAGAGGGACAAATTCTAAGCAAAATTTGTTATATAATGTTATTAAAATAAACCAATACTTTTTGAGTTATTAAAGACAAAATATTTTAATTTTTGTGAAAGAAAATGCATACTTTAAAGCGATTTTTCATAAATAACTCAAAAACTGTTTATAGTGTTATAAAATGCATCTCTTTCCCGTTATTTAAGCTAAAATCCTTAGATTTGAATAGTCGCAAAAAAATATACATTTAATTACCTATAACTTACTTTAAGTTAACATTAAAGGGTTTTTCAAGTAAGCCATTATTATATTTTTTATTATCTTCAATTTTAGTTATGAAAACTTTTTGTAAAAACTTAGTTTTTAAGTTATTTATGAAAAGTCGCTTTAAAGCATGCATTTGCTTTCATAAAAATTAAGCTATTTGATCTTTAATAACTCAAAAAGTATTGATTTATTTTAATAACATTATATAACAAATTTTGCTTAGAATTTGTCCCTCTCTCGATTTGTGGGGTTATTTTTAATAAAATAATTTTCACCCCCGAGAAGGAGTGACATACACCCCAGGCTAAAACCGCAAATTGTTATTGTTAATTTTGTTTCTTGAGGTATCCTCTATCCGCTCACCAATTTTCGTGAAAATAAATGGAGATTTACCGAAATCGAAGGTCATAGTTGATTTTTAACTTCAGTGACTGCACTATAGAAAGAAAATTGCAATTCAATAATTAAGAGCGTATATTTTGCGAGCTCATAAATATTAAACGATATGTAGTCGCCAAATAATTAATTTAAATAATTTTAAGTACAACTCTCTCTTAAGCCGGGAATATGGGATGGTTTTCTTGCGAAGGGGTTGTAGCTCAATAATCGAAATTCGCGTGATTTAAGAGTTTGTTCTTAGAATATAAGCTATACGAATTAAACTACTATTAACTGTTTTGTAAAAACTTACAGGTTTTCAGTGATTTACGAAAAACCGCTTTAAAACATGCATTTTTTTCACGTATAATTAAAATCTTTGATATTTAATAACTTAAAAACTATTAACTTATTTTGATAATTTTATATAACGAATTTTGCTTATACTTTGTCCTGTTATTGATTTGTGCAGTTATTTTCAAGGTGGTACCATGAACTTCAGAGTAAAGGCGGAAGGTGGTACCATGTCAAATTTGTTTCTTGAGGTATCCTCTAACCACTGACAAATTTTCGTGAAAATCGATGAAGGTTTACCGAAATTTAAGGTAATCGTTGATTTTTACCTTCAGTGACTGCACTATACAAAATAAATTACAATTTTCTGATCTAAATGCGCGTAATTTGGGAGCTGATAAATTATTAAATGATATGTAGTCGCCAAATAATTAATTTAATGCATTCTAAGTACAATCTCTCGTAAGCCGGGAAGATGGGGTGGGTTTCTTGCGAAGGGGTTGTAGCTCAATAATCGAAATGCACGTAATTTAATAGTTTATTCTCAGAATATATAAGCTATAGTAATTATATCCGCAATACGATATATTTTAAGTTTTCTCAGCATTTTTTCTCTTAAGTTAAATCAATAAAGGGTTGTTTGGGGGTGAAGGGGATGAGCTCAAAAATTGAAACTACAATATATCATTTCAAGAGCTCATAAATATCTCGTAATTCTGTCGCAAAAATCGAGTGGTGGGGCTGACTCAGCCCCCCACTAAAATATTAAATTCCTGCTCAGTGGAACGAGCTCAAAATTTTTAATTTGCGGAATATGACAGCTCATAAATCAAGGCTATTTGTTTTTTAATTTTTGTAAGTAAGCGGGCGGGGGGTCAGCTCAACACTGGTGATAAGTCATATAATTACGTGGCTAAAGGTTCTAGTTCTAAACCAAGGCCAGAATCATAGAAAAAAAAATTCTTTGACAAGGTTGTCAAAACCAAACTTTCAATATAATGGGTTACCACCACGACGATATTGGTTTCCATGACGACGATTCAAAACCATTGTAATTGTCTACTGATCTGACTTTTAAATATTATGTCAAAATAATTTTATTTCATCGAATTATCGCGCTAATTTCATTAAAACATGAACACAATAAGATAAATTTGAAATAAATTAGGTAAATAATGTCTAAATATTAGTTTATTGCATGTATTATAATATATTATAATGCCATATTACAAGGTATTTTACTTTCCCGCACGCCGTGCGGGAAAATTTACTTTCACACACGCCATGCGGGAAAGTGTAACTTTCGGAAACGAAATGCGTGCGTGAAAGTGGCTCTTTTACCACGGCCGTAGAAAAAATAGTTAGTTCTGGATTTATGTACGGTATGCAGCAAAATAAACAGTACTGAAATGCGTATGCCTCAGGATGTGTCAGGCGTCGAAACGTACTAAGTGGTTTCCGAATGTTGTTCTAACCTAGGTGAATATCGTGCTAATGGTAGGTGCTCCAGAATGGTTCTCAGTTTTGCAGAAATTTTTTTTATCGTGGAGTACTATTTTTGGTCATACGGAAAAGGTCACGAAAACGGTACAAGCTTAAAATCAACACTGGTTTTAGAAGGACGGGACAACCTGTCACACTGACGGAGAGTCTCTTCGAATACTGCGCGATCATTTTGGGAGTTGCCACTCACCAGAACTAACGCCACCAGATGCGTACATATGGGGAATGCTGAAAGAGTCCGACAGATCCACCGTCTACCATTTCGGAATTGCTGACTAGAATTAAAGATTTTTTCGTACCAGAGGCAGTGGCGGATATAGAAAGCCTTGGGAGGAGAAATTTGCCTTAGGGGTAACTTCCAATGAAAAACCAACCAAAAGACATAAAAAAGATAAGCTCGGATTACATAAAATACATAATTAATAACTTACAGGCATTCAGTTCCCTTAATTTTCCTAACTAGCGTGTTTATTAGGTTGAATTTGTCTTTCTGTGGTTTTGGTTTCATGTAAGCTAATATCTTTTTATGTTTGAACAATTTTTTCTCTAATTTTAGACCTTGTTAGGGGGGTAAATTTTCTCATTTTCCCTGCCCGTATGTCCGCCACTAGCCAGAAGGCATCTTTAATATCTGTTTTATCGGAAACGTGGTTCTCGTGAATATTGTTTGCAAGGTTGTATCATGTGTACTAGATATACAGAGAGAGTCTGTAAAGTGGAATAAATTCAATATCTCAAATACTAATTGTTTTTTTGGAAAATGCTCAGACCCGTCGATTAGTATTTCAAATTGTCCTTTTTGACATTCAATAAAAATGTATACAGGGTGTCCCAATTTAGAGATATGACGTCATCGTCGATTTTCTTAAATGGCAACACTGTCATTTTGATAGCTAATTTGATAGGTTTTGTAAAGTTATACATAACTGCAAAATATCAAATTTTTATTCTCTACCATTTACAAGATAATAGAAAATAACAAAGTTATATCTGTAATTTGGAATATATTCAATAATTAAAATACTAACTGTTTTTTTAAAAAATGCTCAGACCCGTCGATTAGTATATCAAATTGTCATTTTTGACATATAATAATAATGTATACAGGGTGTCCCAATTTAGAGATATGACGTCATCGTTGATTTTCTTAAATGGCAACACTATCATTTTGATAGCTATTTTGATAGCGTGTGTAAAGTTATACACATCTGAAAAATTTCAAAATTTTATTCCCTACCATTTACAAGATAATAAAAAATAACAAAGTTATGAAGAACAAGAAGTAATCAAATAATAATTGAATTTATTTATTTCAATTAAGCAAATGCTCATAACGTTGCCCATTGACAATTTGACAATAATTGAGGGCAACATTATGAGTTTTTGCTTAATTTATTGAAATAATTAAATTCAATTATTAGTTGATTACTTCTTTTTCATAACTTTGTTATTTTTTATTATCATCTAAATGGTAGAGAATACAAATTTGAAATTTTGCAGTTGTGTATAACTTTACACACCCTATCAAAATAGCGTGTTGCCATTTAAGAAAATCAACGATGACGTCATATCTCTAAATTGGGACACCCTGTATACATTATTATTATATGTCAAAAAGGACAATTTGATATACTAATCGACGGGTCTGAGCATTTTTCAAAAAAACAGTTAGTATTTTAATTATTGAATATATTCCAAATTACAGATATAACTTTGTTATTTTCTATTAAAATCGACGATGACGTCATATCTCTAAATTGGGACACCCTGTATACATTATTATTGAATGTCAAAAAGGACAATTTGAAATACTAATCGACGGGTCTGAGCATTTTCCAAAAAAACAATTAGTATTTGAGATATTGAATTTATTCCACTTTACAGACTCTCTCTGTATAAATAATCATAAACATTTCAATATTCATTTCAGTTCTGATTAATTTGCCGCATAATCTGTATTTCATACACACTTTTTTTTCTTTGCATAGTCTCAAATTCTCATATATATGTTATGGTTATAGTAAGCAATCTAGTCAGAGCTATCCCATTTTGGATAGATTATAGAATTACGATAGTGTTTAAAACCTTGACACCATTTATTCCATTTCTTTCTTAGAAAGGTTTTGTATTGGCTCTATCAGCATTTAAAGCACTCTGTAATATGAAATAAGAACATCATTAGAGTGTCGATACCAGAACTGAGGAATAATTAACTCAAAGTATTAATTATACATTGCAACATAATTTCAAATTGTATTCTGAATGTGATTAGTTATTCCAAACCAATATTAAGGTCAGTAGAAAACCAGAACTTTTTCCAAGCTTGTTAAAATTTCAAAGTCTGTTAATTACATTAGAGAAGTATTTCTGTTTGATAATTTCAGCTCTACACTTTGTTTAAGGCAAACTATTTTCTACCTTAGTTTGGGTGTGCAGAATTAACTCCAGAAATACCGCAGAAAAGTTATCTATAATTTCTTCCTTATTAGCGACTGCAATAAATGCGGTTTTTGTTTTTGATCTTCTATTTAATTTCGCTCCGGCTATTTAATTTCCATCTGACAAAAGTAACTATTGACTAAAAAGCGATTACTAATTAACCAACCGAGAAGAAACTGCAAGATATCTCGACTTTCTTTCTTAGCAGATATAGTACAGTTACACTCTTCAAGATACTTTTTTCTAAAATAAATGAACCTCTTACACACTATAAAAACCACTAATAATAAATTATTTAATATTAACGGAATGGAAGATTCCATTAAACCTCATGGAACAAACTGAGCCGCGTAAAACAAAAATAGAAATCAATCAGGGAGATTCACTACATTCTGATTCACTCACTACACTGTGATGAATAATAATTTCAAGAAGAAGCAAATTGGCTATGAAAACAAAATTTAGACTGATAAACAGCATCATACTACCAATTAGTACATACGCATCTCTAATCTCTGGCATGGGGATAAAGAAATCATAGAAATAAAAAGAAGATTCAAGCAGCACACAACTGCCTTAGAGAAGCTGCAAACGTGCCCAGATACGTCGCCGAACGGTTCCTACCTATTCAGAAACCTACAACTAATAAGGATTTTTGGATATGATGGAGGAAAAAGAGAAAACAAAATCTAGAACTAGAAGATCACCCAAACCATATCCTTTGAGAGATATTAAGGTAGAATGTGTACCATAGATAGAACCACCGGAAATATTAGCAAACATATAATAAAGTCTAGTCTAGATAATAACCGTAGCTCTATCAAAAGATACGCTCATCTTTGGCATTGCAGTGTATTTACTAATTTGATTTTATATGTTTCAGATAGCCCTTAAAAAAATTACAGAAAACATTAGTTTTCTCAATATTTAGCTCTACCCCTATATCAGATAGGTGGACCACCCGAGCAACAAATAGTAAAATAATGGATGCATTTGAGATGTGGTGTTTCCAATATCTTCGAACGCCATAAGAACAAATATTTTCGACTTGTTTTTTGGCTTTCATATCTTTGCATTCATTTTCTATTCTACGTTTAGTCACTTGTCCCTATATCGCAACTGTTTGTCACAGCGATGCCTCTGTAGTTGTCACAGTCGTCCGTTCCGCCTGTCTTGTATATGGCAGATATGAATGATATCTTCCATTCTTCGGGGACTTGCTCTCCATTAATGCAATTTTGACAAAGTTGCACTAGGCTTAGTCTCCCTATGATTATGACTTCCAAGATCTGCCAAACTTAGTAAATTCTGCTTGTAGTTTCTCAAAGAAAACGTCTTTAACGCTGACAAATTGTAACGTGTGATCCAAAATTATTGTCACCATAGGTGGCTCTGAACGACGAGATAGCTATACAGTGCATGTCTATTCTTAATTCAGACATACTTTCCAGTTTACGTCAACTTTGCAGTGTACGTCAACTTAACAAGAAAAGTTAGGATATGTATAGATGTTGGTGGTGGACATATACAGCATCTTGTTGGATTTTATCTATTATTGTTACCTACAATTTTGTTAATTCTTTTTATTTTTGATTAAAGTTCTGTGTTAAAGGTTTTTACTGATTTTTATGTTTTATAATGTTAATCAAAATTAATTGATAAACCAATGATATAAATTCAGATTAAAACAAGACATACGTAATTTTTTGCACGGTTAGCTTTGATCCCAATAATTGTGGATCGCTCGTTATCATCGTTTATTGAATATACTCCTATAATTGTTAATTTGTGTCCTGAGAGATATTTAAATACTTCACAACAGTGCATAGAATTTAACGTAAGGAGCTCGATCCCTTCCGCTTGATAAGAGAAGAAATGAATTATGTAATAATATCAAATTTGCTCAACAAGCCACTTCTTGCTTGTCGTAATGTAAAAACAACAAATAAAATTAATACCATGTCTTACAAAGTCGTAAAAAAGTAGACTAATTCTCCCGAGCTATATTTCTTCGAAAATTTGCCATGCAAATATTTTTAATTTCCTGAATGTATAATTAAGATTTGCCGTCTCTCTCGAACAGCCTTCCGTTGTAGCATTAAATTCACAATTCAAGTTTGCACATTTTCTTCACCCCTCCATCATCGGGTTAAAAAAAATGTAAATTGTATTTTGATTTTGTTTTGGCGAGCAGACTTCGTTTTAGGGGATGCGATGCTGAGAATGGAGCTCGAATGGGAACTAAAATTAAGAAAGTTTTTATCGCCTCAAATTTACATTTCAGTTTAGAATTTTCCGAAGACAAATATTGGATCGTGATGGCATTATTTCGGTAAGTTAATTAATACTTCACTAAAGAGAATAATGACGACAGCAAAATAAAGAAAGAAGTGGGATAATTGGAGAAATTTAGAGTTTGGTAGCTGGGGGAAATCAAATTAGCGGGTTTTCATAAATACAATTTAACTCGAAAATACTGGCCAATAGTCTTAATTATATTATTTTTAATATTTGGAACGATAAACATTGGAAAAGAAAGTGATACAAACAATATTTTCATATTTAAGCCAGAGGTTAAGAACAACCTTTTACCAAAAAAGTCTAGTATTTTACTTTGTACATAGTGATGAGCGCGCTAATAACCGGCAAAACAACGCAAAAGATGGAAAACATAATAAATTGTGAATTTAAAAGAGATGAACGTATAAATAATTAACATTGCATTACTAGTCTAGTAAAATAAAATTACACTAGATGTAAATCAAAATGTAAATTCGTACCGTACAGGTTGAAACAAATTTTATATCAAAGTTTAGGTGGGTACAAAAGATATTTTCAAAAAAGTATCCAAGTCATAAAAGGGGATCATTGTTTAAATAATTAAAAAGGGGTCATTTTTGCAAAAAAATTACTTTTTTAACTGCTGAAGTCATTCAATTACTAATGACGGTCTACAGAATTGTTTTCTGCAAAGTTGAAGGGTAAATATTTCACATAAAACTTACTAAATTAAATTTGACCCCCTATTTATTTAAATAATTATACATAAAAATTTAAAAACAAATTTGCAAAAAAATATTTTTAGCATTTTAAATAAGCACTATAAAATATATTATTTTACTGGAGAAGTTGCGCTATGTTATCAGTATTAATTGAAAAAAAATTGGTCCAAAAATATTTAAAATTTTTTGAGATATTGAATTTGTTTATTAAATGTTACTCTATTTTCAATTGCAAAAACGCGGTTGTTGTCAAAGAAATATTCACCTGTATTAAATCATATTATTTTATTTTTATGTATATTTTCGACAAATGTATTGATACATTCAAATTTCAATTAAACTTCCCCCTAAAATGACATTTGAAAATTATTCAAATTTGTTTATAACTTGTTTTTTTTATAACGTCGCGGGGATTAAATATTTTGAAATGCCGTTTCCATAATTGGGTTGCTGGGAATTTTTCACTAATTAACAAATTTTTTTGTTTTTTTTTTCCTCTTCTTTTTTTTTTCTTGAAGTTATACTACTACGGGCCCTTTTAGGGTTAAGTTTCATTAAGAATGTTGAATCTCAAGTTGTAGATTCTAGACCTAAAAATAATAAGATTGGTCTAAAATCACTTTAATAAAATGTGGCTACTTACTGAGTTACAGGATGTTTTATTTAAAAATTTAAAAATTATTTTTACCAAGTACTTTCAAAATATTTGACGTATCCTTTTCATACTTGGTAGAAAGTGTGAGTACTCTACAGTCTACTAAATTATGATAAATAAAAGTTTCAATCTACTACCAGAGGCGTACGACAGGGGATAGTTAATGGTTAACCCTTCCCAAATTCTACGCCACTGAGGAAAATACTCTTTTAGCGAAATTTTCTGATTCTCCAATACTTTTTGTGTAAATAATATACTCTTTACTGGTAACGATTAAGTCATTAGTTTTCGAGATATTGGACGTTTAAAATGAAAGGGCATAGTTATTTTGATTCACTAATAATTCATTCATTTTAAACTTCCAATATCTCGCAAACTGATGACTTTATCGATACCAATAAAGTTATTTACATACAAAGTATTGGAGAATCGAAAAATTTCGCTAAAATAGTAATTCACTCAGTGGCGTAGAATTTGGGAAGGGTTAATCATTCACTATCCCCTGTCGAACGCCTCTGGCACTAGCTAGAAACGATTATTAATCACAATTTAGTAGGGTGTATAATAGCCACACTTTCTGCCAAGTATGATAAGGATACGTCAAATAGTTTTAAAGTACTTGGTAACAATAATTTTTAAATTTTTAAATAAAACACCCTGTAACTCAGTAAGTAGCCACATTTTATTTAAGAGATTTTAGTTAAATCTTAATATTTTTAGGTCTAGAATCTACAACTCACAGATTCAATATTCTTAATGAAATTTAACCCTAAAAGGGCCCGTAGTAATATAACTCCAAGAAAAAAAAGAAGAAGAAAAAACGACAAAAAAATGTTGTTAATTAGTAAAAAATTCCCAGGAACCCAATTATCGAAACGGTATTTCAAAATACTTAATCCCCGTGACGTTATTAAAAAAACAAAATATAAACAAATTTGAATAATTTTCAAATGCCATTTTAGGGGGGAGTTTCGTTGAAATTTGAATTTATAAATATATTTATCGAAATTATCGATAAAAATCAAAATAACGAGATCTTATTCAGGTGAATATTTCTTTGGCAACAACCGCGTTTTTGCAATTGAAAATATAGTAACATTTAATAAATAAATTCAATATCTCAAAAAATATTAAATATTTTTTGACCAATTTTTTTTGCTTAATACTGGTAATATAGTACAACTTATTCTGTAAAAAAAGATATTTTATAGTGTTTATTCAAAACGCTAAAAATAATTTTTTGCAAATGTCTTTTTAAAATCTTATATACAATTATTTAAATAAAGAAGGGGTCAAATTTAATTAAGTAAGTCTTATGTGAAAGATTTACCCTTCAACTTTACAGAAAATAATCCTATTGACTTTGATTAGTAATTGAATGACCTCAGCAGTTAAAAAAGTAATTTTTTTGCAAAAATGACCCCTTTTTAATTATTAAAACAATGATCCCCTTGTATGATTTGGATACTTTTTTGAAAATATCTTTTGTATACACCTAAACTTTGATATAAATTTTGTTTCAACCTGTACGAATTTACATTTTGACTTTTTTTATTTTATTAGGCTATACATAGTTTCTCACCTTTAGACGTCTGTGACACGAGTATTTTGTAAAATTCTCCTGTCATAGTGACAGTTGCTATACTCCTAGACTACGTTTAACGATGGAAACTATATAATGTAATGTTAATTTATAAGTTTATATCGAAAATTTCCACCTCTACTAGTTTTATCCCTTTTTATCTCACAACTTGTTTTCCAACTTTTGCGTTATTCTGCCGGTTATTAGTGCGCTCATCCCTGTATATTTAGGGCTTTTTCTAATTTTCTAATTGCCTCATTCTCTAAACATTCTCGAACCACCTGAACTTATGCGATCTAATTTTGGTATTAATTCGTGTCGCCCTTAAACTTCCCCTACATCATAGCTGGTCTGATTACAGTTGTATAGAACTTTTTCTTCAGTGTCATTGACATCTTTTTGTCACACTGTTGCAGTCTTTTCTTAATACTGATTTGTATATATTTCTCTCTCAGCAACCATATTTCATTATTAAATACGTCTCTATACTATACTTCTTTGCAATGTTTACTTAATGTTTATTAAACGTCTTAAATGTAAGAGTAATTGTACTACCTCAAAAATCAGCAAATTCTGTCATATATAAGAGAAGACAATTTACATAATATTCTCATATCTTAATTTCTGATGCTGTTCCGTCGCCCGAAAACAAACAACTGAAGAGATCCTCCCACACCTGCATAAACAGTTAAACTTTTTTACTTGGATAATATCCGAAGTGATTTAGATATCACCTATTCAGGTCAAGTTCCATTTTATCGTTATAAGACATAATAATTTAGGCCACACACCTGTATTCTTTGTCATTCTATTTTCACTTAAAGGTTTCTTAAGAGTGGAGTATAAAAAAAACGTTTTATCACATTTGAATTTACAAACTCGAAAGCCATAAAAAATCGTTAATTTTGGCCCTTGCTTAAATACCCATAAATTGCCGACATTTTACAGTAACACTAACACTCTCACGTTCTTTTAATTAGGAGATTCATATCTAGCGCTAGGTACATAGAAATTATTTCGCATTCTCAGAAGACACATTGCAAAGTAGTCCAGAGAAATAAGATTTTTCTCGTGACACATCCTCGTCCAGGCCGAAACCAAATTTTTTGAGTAGTATGGACATCTATATTAATAACCTATATGTTTCCTGCAGCCGATTTTGATGATATAGATAGTTATAAACAAATGAAGATGAAAATGAAAAATTATTTTTTCATATTCAGAAAGACTGAATTTTTATACACACTTAAGTCGCGTTTACACGATGGCAATTGGCGAGACAATTGTCATTGGACAATTGTCATCACGTGGTTGCGGATTGTCGGAGGCCAGTCCAGTTGAAAGAGAAGATGTTTACACGGGGCCAACTAAACATCATGACCCCGTGTAAACATCTTCTCTTTCAACTGGACTGGCCTCCGACAATCCGCAACCACGTGATGACAATTGTCCATTGACAATTGTCTCGCCAATTGCCATCGTGTAAACGCGACATTAGAAAGAAAAACAACTGTCCTAGGACAATTAAGGACGAAGTGAGCCCCCCATTTTTTTAATTCACATGTTCTTGCAAAATAATTTTGCAATATTTAGAATTATTTTTTGTCATTTTTTAAAATTAAATAAATAGTGTAAATCTTCTTTCATAAACTATCCAATGTATGACTGTAACATCATTTTCTGACTTATAGTGTTGCAAAAAAAATTAATTTGGGATAAACAAATTAAATAATTTTTAAACTATTTGACCAATTGCTTTGAAATTTAGGATATGATTTAAGCAACGGAAGTCTCAGCATTCCCTGTAATAAGAAGGTTCTAAGTTAATTTTTACATAAGTTATGAATATTTATAAAAACTAAAAATGTATGATTTATTTTGCAATTTTCTAAGCAACCAATAAGGATAGACATAAAAAATAATTTTACCGTCTTTTGATCTTCATTTGTTTATACCTATGTATATCATCAAAATCGGCTGCAGGAAACATATAGGTTATTATTATAGATGTCCATACTACTCAAAAAAATTGGATTCGGCCTGGAGGGGGTTATGTCACCAACATGATATTTTTTTTCCTTATTTCTCTGAACTAAAGTCCGAACTCGAATGATTATCTCGACGCTCTATTACACACTCTCCAGAAGTACCTCTCTCATATCTATCGACGTCGCAGTTGCAGCTTATGACCGCCCCTTTTCAGTGAAAAGGCACTTATACTCCATCTAATTTACTTACCGTTGCACGTCATCCGCGTCATAGTCCGTGACGTCACATGATACCAACACGAAATATTTAGGCGGTAGGTGTGTTCTTTTTTAGAATCACTTTGCCGAGTACACTGGCATTGGCATTACAGCCACTAGACATATTTTATTATATACGCGTAGAAATAATATTTAAAAATATCTATTAATGTTAACTTAAAGAAATACACAATAATATGTTTCATTTAATTTGTATAAATGGATTATAAAACGCTTTCATGAAGCACATTTGTTCGGAATACACTGTAACTATAATCGAACAAAGGTGATATTTTGGCATAAATTGGTAACATTTATTTGACAGTTGCGGTGATGGCACTTCATATTTGTTTATATTCTTTACTATAATTATTTGTTTCATTATATTTACTGTTTTTATTATGTACTTTAACGTAAGATTATAACTTAATTCTTTTTTTCTATTTCTAAAGTTTTTATTTATTTACATTTAATATTCATTTGTTTTGCTGTATAATCAATCCACTTCCGGAAAAATTGTGTGATGTATGATTTAAAATGAATTCAAGAATTTTTTGTAATTGGGCAACAATGTCAACTTAGATCTCTAACGTAGATAATGACGTGCAACGGTAAGTAAATTAGACGGACTGTACTGTAATAAAAAGGTTTGTAACGCAGTTTTTCTTTTTGTCGCTGATCATTTTTTTCTTTCCAAATCAGTTTCTGTTATATGTATAGGCAATCTTCCGTATTTGTTGTGCCTTAATAAATTTTGCGCTGGTTCTTTAACTTTCAGTGATACTATCGAATCTTGTGGTTATCATTCTACTATGTTATCATCAATTTTCTGGCATGTCAGCAACAAAACTTTTTCCTATCTATCTAAACCACTGGTTTTAAATCGTACTTTTTTCTATTATTTATGAATGTACATTTCTCATAGCTTGCACTATAAGAGATTATGCCACATTTTGTCGGCGGTATTACACCACCATAATTCATAAAACGTGCCGTAAAAAGTTTACTCTGTGATATATATCCAGAGGGCAGGTCCCGAATCTCTCCCTAATGAATAAAATTACTCTGCTAAAATCTTTTTAAATATTTGGCGGAGGCGTGACGGCTAAACGGTAGTAGTACGAATAAATTTCCGTTGCGTTGCGGGGAGATGACCCCATCATAAATTTACATCTTTTCGTGATTAGTCTTTGACCCGGAGAGGAAGCCGATGCTTGTGCCGAAAACTTCAAATTTTACTTTTAATTTAAGTGTTAGTTCATAATTATTTTAATGTGATTTTTATATTTAGACAAAATACACCTAACCCTTAACCACTGGCATGCGGTATAGTATGCAATACCACATTTGTTGTAAAACGTGTTTTATAAAATATTCATAGAACACCATTTGTGTACCTTCAAGTTGTGTGTAGTTGTACCTGCTCTAGAGACGGGAAAAACCTACCGGTTATAACCTAAAACCGTTTTTTTTTCTTCTGCAATAATCGGTTTTTCCGGTTGGTTTTTTGTCACGGTTATAACCGGTTTTTTGTTTTTAAAGTAATAACCGGTGAAAACCGGGCAAGTGGAAAAAATACTGAATTCAGAGAAACAATGTGAAAATTGTTCGAACACCGCACGAAAATGAGACATTTTAAGCTGACTGAAACAGATTTCACAACACTGATGACTGATGCTATACTGATATGGACTGATATCCATTCGAATGGAGTATCGAAAAGTGAAGCGCAATGTAAATGTAACCTATTGGGTATTGGCTGTGACTAAAAAACCGAACACCGGTTTTTGGAACAACCGGTTTTTGGAACAACCGGTTTTTTTGACCGTTTATAACCGGTAGGTTAAACCGTAGGTACAAAAAACCGGTATAACCGAAAACCGGTGTTTTGTCAACAACCGCCATCCCTGCTCCTCACTGCTGCAGTTTTAGTATGGTTTAGTAGTCCGGGGCGCATCTGTTTTGAGATGGACGTTGAGAGGTGACTCAATTTTTTTTTGCAGAAATTGCTTGAAAATAACTCAAATAATAATATTTGAGTTATCCTCCCACTCAAAATGGTCCGGAATATTGTTTAAATAATCAAAATGTCAAAATATAAAGGAAAAATTCGATTTTTTTATTGGTTTTTTGATTATAACTTTAAAACTATTCATTTCTGAGAAAAGTTGTACTGACATAAAAGTTGGGTAATTAAATTTCCTACAATATAGAATTAGTAAAAGATTTAAAAAATAGTCACCCTTGTTGCAAAATAGCAATAATTGCGAAAAAACCCATACAAAAACAAGTATTCGCATTTTACGTTTTTCAACCATTTATGCTCCACCTAGGACCTTCATATTTTTCCCAGAAAAACTTTATGATATAGTTAAACAATACTGTAAATTTCATTAAGATCGCTTAAATAGATTTTGCAAAATAAATTTTGCAATCCAGCTTTCGCAAAAAAAATCATTTTTTTTAAATGTTGCAGGACTGAAAATAAAGCAGATAGCAAGCTGAATTTTTTTTTGCTTATAGAAGTGTACTGTACCGTTCATTTGCAATTTGCAAAATTAAAATCGATTAATTACCACGGCGTCAGGAAATTTTTTAAATAAACATTAATTTTTGGTGCTACGCGCAGGACAGCGGTGTTCAATTCACACAAGTTGATTTCCACCAAAATGTCTTCCAATCTTTATCTAATATAATATTTTCTTACTCTATATTTTGTTGTATTTTAATATTTTAATTCCACAAAAATCAAACTAATTTTATTATTGTTTGTGAAATATTGTTTAAAAAAATTGCATATGTTTAAAAATAATAAACTTCTATTCTCTAAGTTAAAATATATGAACAAAGTAAGTTTTTGCTAAAAAAAGTGTTATTTCAAAGGATAGAGTACCTATGTGTTTTTATTTTGCAATAAACAAATTTATTTATTTATATCGAAATGTAATAAAAATTAAAATATATCAACCATTATCAAAGGTCATTGGAATGCCCAACCAGAGCAACTATCCGCTGTCCTGCGCGAAGCACCAATAATTAATGTTTATTTAAAAAAATTCCTGACACCGTGGTAGTTAATCGATTTAAGTTTCGCAAATTGCAAATGAAAGGTACAGTACACTTCTATAAGCAAAAAAAAATTTAACTTGCTATCTGCTATATTTTCAGTCCTGTAACATTTTGAAAAAATGAATTTTTTTTGCGAAAGCTGGATTGCAAAATTTATTTTGCAAAATCTATTGAACCGATCTTAATGAAATTTGCAGTATTGTTTTGCTGTATCATAAAGTTTTTCTGGGTGAAATATGAAGTTCTTAAGTGTAGCATAAATGGTTGAAAAACGTAAAATGCGAATACTTGTTTTTGTATGGTTTTTCGCAATTATTGCTATTTTGCAACAAGGGTAACTATTTTTTAAACATTTAACCAATTCTATATTGTATGAAATTTATTTACGCAACTTTTATGTCAGTACAACTTTTCTCGGAAATTAATACTTTTAAAGTTATAATCAAAAACGAAGAAAAAAATCGCATTTTTCCTTAATTTTTTGACATTTTGATTATTTAAACAATGCTCCGGACCTTTTTGGGAGGGAGGATAACTCAAATATTATTATTTGAGTTATTGTCAAGCAATTTCTGCAAAAAAATTTGAGTCAGCTCTCAACGTCCAAATGTACTAATATTTTTTACAGATGCGCCCTGGTCTATAGTAAAATGCTTTATTTAAGTATACACCTTTAATGCATCCATGCTATATTTAAAGGGTTTTTACCCGAATATTTTTCTTTGGTGGCTCAGATAGCATCCAATCTGTAAGTATAACCAACTTACTCTAACCTTAGTCAAAATTTAAATATCAACTTCACATTCATTAAATCGGTTATACTTATTTTTAGATCTAACACTGATGATGATTTTTTTATAAAATCGAAAACGTTTTGTTGTGATGTAGCCCTTTAAAGGAATTCTAATAACATGTTATACCTTTTACAAAGAATTTTTCCAATTTTTGTGATTGATGGTATACAGCCAACTACAGGAAAAATATTTTTCCACCTACCTCTACCGAAAGTATACTTTTCCGGACCTGATTGTAGGGAGCAAAGTTGTACTTTTCCTCCCTAGGGAGGAAAAGTAAAAGTGACGTCATGGTATTTAATTCATAAAATATAACTTATTGACGCCCTGTACAATACCTATTTTCTATTAAGTAAGTATCTATACATTTTAACTTTTATTTAAAAACACTCTGTATTTTGCAGAATGGTAAAAAAACAGTAAATTGTTATTCTGATTTAACAATGTTTACATTAATAATTTGACTTATATTTGACAGTTGACAGTTATATTGTACCTACTTGTTAGTTTGAGTTCTAATAAATTTTGTTGGTTAGTTACATAAATAAATTAAGTAAAAATGAAAAAATTACTTGTTATTTGAGGAAGGTGGAAAAACTATATGTATAACATGGGAATAAAGTGCCTTTTCCTCCCTTGAATGATTACTGCCCTCCGCTACGCGTCGGGCAGTAAACTTCATTCTCGGGAGGAAAAGTAGCCTTGTTATACAAATAGCTATTCTTTTCTTTGTGGATTTTTTAAATAAAAGATTAACTTTGGCACCCTGTATTTAGGTTATTATCAACTTTCGTACTAAGGTAAGTTAGCTTAAATCGATCTATTTTAACCTCAGGAATCTGGGGTTAAGCTATGGCCCATTCTTTACCGAACACCCTGTATATTTAAATTATTATTCTTACTTTTTTAATTGCATGAAATTATCTAAATTACTTCAGATCTATATTTCTTATCACTTGGCTGTAAAATAAAATTAAATATGCAAGAAGTGTTACAATCTTACAAGAATAATACAAGTTATACTATTAACCATCATAGTCCATAATGCCCTTTCTTCAAGTTACTGGGAATCTTGAAATAAAATGCTTGTTCGCATTTAATGAATAAAACAGGAATTGGTTTCCAAGAGAGTTGTGGAAAATATCGAAACACTAAAGACAAAGGGTAATTACTTTTTACTCGGGCTTATGCATTATACATTGCATGTTGCAGGGGAATTATTTAATCAGAATCATTATTACAGAGGAGGGTTGTAGTACGGGGGTTAATGGGATTGTTTAACAGCCATCCATAAACTTTGATATAGAAGTGTATATTCCGCATATGAGTATACTCATAAGTGTATATTACGTTTGATTTATTTATACAGAGTGAGTCTGTAATTTGGAATAAATTCAATAGTTCAAATACTAATTGTTTTTTTGAAAAATGCTCAGACTTGTCGATTAATACTTCAAATCGATTTTTTTGCATACAATAATAATTTATACAGGAGGGTGTCCCAATTTAGAGACATGACGTCATCGTTGATTTTCTTAAATGGCAACGCTGTCATTTTGATAGCTATTTCGATAGGCTTTTTAAGTTATACATAACTGCAAAATATCAAATTTTTATTCCATACTATTTACACGATAATAAAAAATAACAAAGTTATGTCTATAATTTGGAATAAATTCAATTGTTCAAATACTTATTGTTTTTTGAAAAATGCTTAGACTTGCCGATTACTATTTCAAATCGAAATTTTTTACATACAATAATAATTACAGGGTGTCCCAATTGGGAGATATGACGTCATCGTTGATTTTCTTAAATGGCAACACTGTCATTTTGATAGCTATTTTGATAGGGTGTGTAAAGTTATACACATAACTGCACGATATCAATTTTTTATTCAGTGTTGCCATTTAAGAAAATCAACGATGACGTCATACCTCTAAATTGGGACACCCTGTATACAATATTATTGTATGTAAAATATTTAGATTTGAGAGACTAATCGACAGGTAGGAGCCTTTTTCAAAAAACAATTAGTATTTGAACTACTGAATTTATTCCAAATTACAGACATAACTTTGTTATTTTTTATTATCTTGTGAATGGTAGGGAATACAAATTTGATATTTTGCAGTTGTGTATATCTTTACACCCCCTATCAAAATAGCTATCAAAATTAAAGTGTTGCCATTTAAGAAAATCAAGGATGACGTCATATCACTAAATTGGGGACACCCTGTATACATTATTATTATATGTAAAAAATTTCGATTTGAAATACTAATCGACAGGTCTGAGCATTTTTCAAAGAAACAATTAGTATTTGAACTATTGAATTTATTCCAAATTACAGATCCACTCGGTATATTTATTTAATGACGAAATAACCCATTACAGTGGAACCCCGATAAGTCGGCCCCCGATAACCCGGAAGTCCGGCTAACCCGGACCGATTTTCATCAGATAAACATTTTGATTCTCAATATTTTATATTTTTCAATTTAATTGTGGCTTATTTCCCATCAAAATAGTTAATTATCAGACACACCTTTCAACAATAAAAATGTATGTAATATAATATTTGAGAGATAATGTGTATGTGTGTAATTTGAACTATACGATATTAAAAATGACTCATAGCACACGCCGCAGAAACAACAGCCATCTGTCTGTAGTACCTATTCCTTTTTATTTCAAACTGTCTTAGCATTGTTTAGGAAAGACTATTTAAAAAATTCTTTTATAAACAATGGTCTTTAGTTTTCACTGTTCTTAAATAACATTACATCGTTGTGACTGTATTGTGTGTCTTGTATTGTTCGCTTCCGTTTGCTTACGTTTGTGTTTGGTGTTTTTTTTTTAGTAATTTGAATGAGTAGGTACTGTGCATATTTATAAATATATTTCATGTTATTTCAATTCTAACGGAGTTTATCTGTAAGTATACCGTATTTTATTAATTTTTACCATATTCTCCGGCTATCTCGGATTTTCGATAACCCGGATCGGCCGCGGTCCCGATTAATCCGAGTTATCGAGGTTCCACTGTATTTATAAAAAAGCTTGTGATTTAGCTTTTGTTTAATTAGCAAAAAATATGTCAAAAAGCAATAGTAGAAAACTTCCGAACGTTTCCAAAAATTTATACATTTTACGATAAATTTAAAACAATTCATCAGTTGAAATATGTTGATAATAAGTTATGGTAGGGGAGCCCAAGCGGGGATTTTTGCAGTTACTCGAGCGCGTAAGTTTATCATATGGGGAGAAACCTGGTACCCTGCAGATGTACCTCTACCATATATTGGCTCTTAACACAGGGGCGTTCGTTAAGGGGGGCCCAAAAAAAAATCTATCCTTAAAAATACTCGAAGTTGTCAGATTAAGATAAGGTAAGTTAAGTACATGCAAAAGAGTGTATATTTCAAAAATCTGACGAATTGAGCGGGGCGTAAGCAAATTGGAGAGTCAAAAAGTTTCACAAAAAAAAAGCGAATATTTCGCGAAATGAACATCATATAGAAAAACTAAAAAATACTTGTCCAATATTTTTCAAAAATATATTGAACGATACCAAATATGACCCCCGCGGAGAGGGGTGGGGGGTAAATTTAACATTTTAAATACGAACCCCGCGATATTTCGCGAAAGGAACATCAGATCAAAAAACTGAAAAATACACTTATTCAATGTTTTTGAAAAATCTATCGAATGGTACCAAACACGACCCCAGCGGAGGTTGGGTGGGGGGTTACTTTAAAATCTTAAATAGGAGCCCGAAATTTTTATTGCAGATTTGGATTTTTTACGTAAAAATCAGCAACTTTTATTCGAGATATTTTTTCGAATTATGGTAAGCAAACACCGTTTAACCAACTCAGCAGTCGATCGTCCGGAACACATAAAACCCCAGTGCGGAGAGCCAGGGGTCAAGCTGAAAAACCAAGGACACTGGCTCGTTGGACCGGCATACATTTGGAAAAGACGCAATTTTAGAGTATTCATAAAAAGAAAAGTAAATAAGGGAAAAATGCGCATACCGCCACACCGACGAAAGCGGCGTCATAGTAGAAAGACCTTTCGGATACCCCATTTTCCAGTTTATCCAAGGTCTCACAGCCAAAATAAGTAAAGTGTCCCCAACGCTCTGTCTGCAATTGGTGAGGAGACTGTGATTCAACGTTTATTGTTTTTCGGTATTATTTCACCGGTTGAATACAGTCATTGGCCCACCCCTATAGTACAGGTTTTCTTTTTTTGTGTGAATTTGATGGCCTTGGCCGAGCCAATTAGCAAGACATTTTGTTATCTTAAAAACAAACAAATTTGTTTTTTCAATCAGAGGAATTTTTCTGTATTTTTAACTCTAAATACATAACAAACTAACATATTACAATTATTATCTTACAAAAACTTCATCTACCAAAATTGATTATACAGTCTCAGATTTCTCACCCCTTGATGTCCACTCTACAATTATTAATGTTGAACTATCTGATCATGAAGCAGTTTATACGAAGTTTAATATCTCCAGCAAACCCTCCTCGAAAACCCGACGTTTAGGCAGGATTTTTTCCACCCGGAACTTTCGTAAATTCCAAAATTTATGCTTAACCTCTGAGTGGCGCTTTCCTGCCATGGACGTGGATAATAATTTCAGTGAATTCTTAGATACGCTTATCTGTATCTTCAATAAAGCATTTCCTTTAATTGCAATTAAGCCAAAACATCACAAACCCTGGACTACTAAAGGTATCCGAATATCTTCCAAGAATATGCGTTCCCTTCTCTCTATCAAGAAATTTACTACCAACGTCTCTATCACTGAATATATCATCAAGTACAGGGCAACCTATCTTAAACTTATAAAATCAGCTAAAAAAGTCTACTACCAGAACCGTCTGGGAAGCTCCAAAATTGTTGCAAAAGAAACTTGGTCCATAATAAACGATCTTCGAAATAAAACCCACACTGCTCAAACATTTTCCCTTCCAGACTCTGAAAATCTAAATGAATACTTTGTTAATGTGAGTAAAAATATTACATCAACTATTTTGCCACAACAAGATCCCATTTCCTATCTCCATTCTTTATAAAACCAGTCGATAAATCTGAACTGATCCAAACAATCAATAGTATCAAAAGCAAATCTTCCTGTAGTACTGATGGTCTATCGATAAAAATTTTTTCTATTCTTCCAGAAAATGTGTTAGAAGTCCTCATCTCACTAATTAATGATTCTCTTGAGCAGGTAAATTTCCAGAGTGCCTGAAGACAGCCATCATTATTCCTCTTCATATGGGTGGTGAAATATCTAATACCTGCAATTATAGACCTATTGCACTACTACCGGTACTCTCCAAAATCATTGAGAGACTCATAAAAGCCCGACTTATCTCCTTTCTAGTTGAAAACAACATTTTATCACAAAATCAGTTCGGCTTTTTAAATAATAAATGCACCACTGATGCCATGTTTTCTGTACTACATGAGGTTTATCAAGCACTGTCTATCAAGCTTTTGATTGTGTAAATCACAACATTTTGATAAAAAAACTAAATTTCTACGGAATTCGAGGCATTTCTTTAGATTGGTTCCAATCTTACTTGGATGAAAGGAAACAACTGGTTAGAGCAAATGATACAGACTCTAGTCTCAAAAACATTGTATGTGGGGTACCTCAAGGTTCAGTATTGGGTCCTCTACTTTTCCTTATCTTTATTAATGACATCACTAGTTTAAAAATCGATGGAAAAATCTTTCTTTTTGTTGATGATACCAGTATCACTTGGAGCAACTCAAATATTGCAACTCTTCATGCTACTATAACTTCTGATCTACTTACAATAAAAACCTGGTCTGACTCAAATTTACTCTCGTTTAACGTAGATAAAACAGCAGCATTGTCTTACAAAGAAGCTCTTCAACCCTTACCTCTTAATAACAGCCAGATCAGTACCGTTGATTCTGTAAAATTTTTTGATATTTTTTAGACAGCAACCTTAAATGGTCCCTCCATATCGATTTGTTACGGAAGAAACTCTCTTCAGCTTGCTATGCTATAAGATCTGTTTCGAATGAGCTCAATTTAGCATCTTCCAAAATAACATATTTTTCTTTGTTCGAGTCACATCTTCGTTATGGTCTTCCTTTTTGGGGTTCTGGTACAGCTGCCCAATTCGATGTTATTTTCAAATTACAAAAAAGAGCAATAAGACATCTGTTTGGCCTCCGAAGAACAACACATTGCAGAAGTTATTTCAAAGATCACGGAATTTTAACCCTTCCATCTTTGTATATTTTAGAAACTGTTTGCTTAATTCGTAAACATCTACATGTCTTTCCACCAAGACCTAATCATGACTACTTCACGAGAAATTCTACGTTTGACGTCTATTTGCCGACCCCGTCCTCGGAGTTAGTAAAGAAATCGATATTATATTCCGCAAAAAAAATGTATAACCATCTCCCCTTACAACTAAAATCGGCACCATCTTTCCACAAATTCCGTAAACTGACAAAATGCTACCTGTCTGAAAGACCATATTATTCAGTAGAAGATTTTTTTAGTCAATAACTAAGAAATTACAGTACTCTTTGCACAAGTAGTATTTTTATTATTTTTTTATCTATATTTGGGTGTCATATGCAGCAGCTTAACTTTTTAACTTTTAAACCTTTTTTATTAATTATTAGGTACACTATGCATTTGCAATTTATTTAAATTTTTGCAATTGATTATTTCTGTTTTAACTTCATTATTATTATTATTATTTAAATATATTGACGATTTATGTAATTTTAGTAAATTTAATTGTTACTCTTTTGTTTTTTTTGACTATTTATAAGCTTTGTCGATAAAATTGTAAAATTTTTCATGTCAATACAGCATATTTCTATCTAAATAATACACTGTTTTGGTTGTAAATATTTTTTGTACATATTTATTTTTTTTTTATATTTTTTTATGTCTTTAATTTGTTTGTTTATTATCTTTTTATTATTATTTTTTATTATTTGTTTTTTTGACTACGTTAGGACATAAACCCGATTCAACATCTCGGAGGTTTACATCTTCTTAGTTTATTTTTTCTTTTTTTTGGTATTTTTTGCTTTTTGCTTTTTTTCTTTTTTTTGCTTTTTCTTTTCCCTTTTTTTCTTGTTCTTTCCTTTTTTCAATTATACAAAAATAACAACAAAACAAGCATGTTTGTTTTGTTTTAACAAACATGCCTGCTTTGTTTTAACAAAATTACTTAAATACAGGGTAAATTTTATTGCTACAATCTATATTTACAGTTTTTGATATGTTCGTAAATTGTTTTTAATGTATTAATATCTTCAGAAAATAGCAAATTGTTCAGATAAAGGGGAAGTAGAATTTTTAATATATTAAGATTATCATAAAATTTGTTTATAGTTACTGATTGATGTGAACCTTCGAGGAGAATATGTAGTAGATCACCTTCATTTCCACACTCACAGTTAGGTGACTCTGTGAGACCCAAACTGAACATATGAAGGGGAGTAAGAGCGTGATTACATCTCAATATATTTATAACTTATGAAATGGCGATTTAATACAGAATGAAACCATCTTTTAATGGGAATTTCAGGCTGCATTTGTTTGTAATTACTACCAGTTCTAGTGTTTCGATAATAGGTCTGGATCCCGCGTATGAACAAAAAGTTGATCAATAGCAAGCTGAAAATGTGTTAATAGCTTAAGGGTGTCTAGTTGGACAAACTTTCATATATGGGAACACTGAAACAAGGGAAGTTTTAATTGTGGAACAGGTTAAAAATTTGGAACGGTCAGACCACGAAAACGGCACATGTATTTTGTCCGACAGAATAGACTTAAACTCTCCGAACAGAGATTAAACTCTCATGCAAAAATTAGACTGCTATATATCACCAAATGGGCGTTTTAATGAGTGGAACATGTAGAATATGTCAAATGACAAGAATTATGACAGGTGATAAATAGCAGTCTGATTTCTGCATGAGAGTTTAATCTCTGTTCGGAGAGTTTAAGTCTGTTCTGTCGGACAAAATAAATGTGCCGTTTTCGTGGTCTGACCGTTCCAAATTTTTAACCTGCTCCACAATTAAAACTGCCCCTGTTCCAGTGTTGCCATACATCAAAGTTTGTCCGACTAGACACCCTTAAGCTCTTAACAAATTTTCAGCTTGCTATTAATCCACTTTTTTTTCATACGCGGGATCCAGACCTATAATACCTTTGCCAATTTTCTTTTTGGTGTCGTCTACTAATAATATAAATATCCGAAATGGATAGTAAGTTCATGGGAAGTTCTTCGCCTATTTCTAGGGCGGATTTGGCTAGCTTGTCTACTATTTCGTTACCCCTAATGCCTGCGTGTCCCTTTATCCATGATATAATGATGTTTTTTCCTAAATTTGCAATTTTATTATAAAGAGCCATAATTTCCAGTTTTCAAAAACAAAAAATAGTGATATTACAATCAGTGGAGATTTCTAGATTACTATTAATCCCGTAAGCTAAAATTGATTGTAAAGAAAATTGAATTTTAAAATAAAATTTAACGTTTCGATATACACTTCGAAAATTGTTTTCAAAAAAAATTATTTAAGAATTAAGCGAAAACAGCCAAAGGTAGGTATTGAAAGGATAGTCTCTTGCCAAAAGTTTTCCTCATTATTTGTTCTTATATTGTAATTCACAATTTATTTTCCACCATATAAACTTTCTTTGTCAATTCTCTCTTCATTATTTGTTATCCCTGCGTGTGCTTTGTTAAAAAAAATTGACAAATATTGACGATATACGTAATATTGCTTGAAGAAGTCGTATTTTAGTCATTTATATTAATCTATGTACGGCACTGGATGAAAATAATTCACAACGAAAACCAGAATTTCCTATTTTCCTCAGTTTAACGTTGCATTTCGTGATTTCTGTCTTCATTTATTAATGGTATGAATACGTTTCCATAAATTTTGATTCTGCATTTTAACTAACGTAAATAGTTTGGACACCGTAGTTATTACAGAAATATCTGTTCTTATTCAATTTAATTTTCGTTTAGTTTGTTGGAACTAGCAGAATGCAAATGTGGATTTAATCTGGATTAGGAATTTATAGTAATATTCCATTCCCTTATGCTGTTCTATGTATAATACGCATAGCAGATGAATAATATTTAAATCCTTACTTCAGTGTACTGGCGCGTATTTCTGTAGGAACGAGAGCATTTTAAAAATAAACCAGGCACATCGAGGGAATCAGATGCACTGAAGTTCACTTAAATGGTTTCCCGGAATGTGGAAATTTATAATATGACTTTTTTTAATTTTTCTTTTCTTTTATTTTTAATTTTTCTCTGAATAAACTTCTTTCTTATCTTTTAACATTAACTAATTGACTTTTTGTATTTATTTTGATTTTGTTAATCAGTTACTGGTGTTGGTCATTAAAGTAGGAATCAAAACGAAAACAAAATACTGGAGAGAATCACAAAAAATCAATTTTTACAAATGTGTATAGATAGTATGGTATAGTTAGACCCAAACCCAGACATCCAAAGTGAAAGTTATCCTCCAACACCAAATTGTTCTATATGGTCCACATAATGTTCAGAAAAAAGTCACACCATTTTGAGCGTCGGGTTTGGGGGGGAGAGGGGGGAGAAATCTGCAAATTCCTAGTTTTTTAGGTTTTTCGTCAATATTTCTAAAACTAAGCGGTTTAGCATGAACAACCCTCTACACAAAATTGATCTACATTAAATTTGAAATAAAAAAGGCCCTATGCATAACCCTTCTAAAATGAACGGTTCCAAAATTATGGAGGTAGTATAGTATAATTGGTCCAAAAAAAGGCCTAACCCAGACATCCAAAGTAAAAGTTTTCCTTCAACACCAAATTGTTCTATATGGTCCACATATTGTTCAGTAAAAAGTTACACCACTTTGAGCGTCAGGTTTGGGAGGCAGATGGGGGAGAAATCGGAAAATTAGTAGTTTTTTTAAGTTTTTCGTCAATATTTCTAAAACTACGCTTTAGCGTAAGGAATGTTCTATAGAAAAATATTCTACATAAAATTTAAAACAAAAAAGGTTCACACATAATTGTTCTAAAATCAACGGTTCCAGAGTTACGGAGGGTGAAAAGTGGAGGTTTTCGATACTTTTTATATTTACCGATTTCTCCCCCCTCTCCCCTCCAAACGCGACGCTCAAAATGGTGTGACTTTTTTCTGAACATTATGTGGACCATATAGAACAATTTGGTGTTGGAGGATAACTTTCACTTTGGATGTCTGGGTTTTTGGTATAGTTATATCATAAATATTGTCCAAAAAATACAAAAAGTATCAAAAACCTCGACTTTTCACCCTCCGTAACTCTGGAACCGTTGATTTTATAACAATTATGTATCGAACATTTTTTGTTTTAAATTTCATGTAGAACATTTTGGTATATAACACTGTTTACGCTAAAGCATAGTTTTAGAAATATTGACGACAAACGTAAAAAAACTACTAATTTACCGGCTTCTCTCCCATCTCCCTCCCAAACCGGACGCTCAAATTGGTGTAACTTTTTACTGAACAATATGTGAACCATATAGAACATTTTGGTGTTGGAGGAAAAATTTTACTTTGGATGTTTGGGTTAGGCCTTTTTTTGGACCAGTTATACTATACTACCTCCGTAACTTTGGAACCATTCATTTTAGAAAGATTATGCATAGGGCCTTTTTTATTTTAAATTTAATGTAGAACAATTTTGTATAGAAGGTTATTCATGCTAAACCGCATAGTTTTAGAAATATTGGCGAGAAACTTAAAAAACTACGAATTTACCGATTTCTCCCCCCTCTCCCCCCCCCAAACCCGACGCTCAAAACGGTGTGACTTTTTTCTGGACATTGTGTGGACCATATAGAACAATTTGGTGTTGAAGGATAACTTTCACTTTGGATGTCTGGGTTATGCCATCTTTTGGATCAACTATACTATACTAAGATACAAAAAAATTTTATGGCGTGTATTACAAAACAAGCGAGAGATACTAGCATTATGTTTCCACAGAGAGAGATCAGATCAGATTACATATTAGCATAATCTGGACGTTTAAACATGTTACTGATGAACTTACAAATCATCCCTTGTAACGGCATGTAAGTAGATCAAAATTTAATATTTTAAAATTTAATTTAATTTAACAAATAGTCATAAACCGCATGCATCTATGTGCGTGTGCGTGCTTATGAGTACCTGTTTGCTCATGTGTATGCATACGTATGTATTTGTTTGTTGTTCTGAAATGTCAACATTTACATACCTTTCAAAATTTTGGTTTTCTATTAGCATCTTGATACAACCAGACACTGTTCTAACTCTGGCTTTCTTTAATTGTAGCATTGAACTATTTGTAACGCCGACCTGATGATGATCTGAATAGTGTAGAGATCGAAACCGGTCGTCGAAGTTAATTACATAATTGTGAGTAATACTCCAGGGAAATAAGGCAAAAATATACCATGTTCTGGACACTTGAGCAGCCAGGTTGCAAATGGGGTTTTTGGGTACTATATACCTAATACATTATACATACAAAAATGCCCGTCGCAGTTCGGACGGGAAATTTAGTTATTAACAAATAAGTGTCAAAAATGGAATTTTTTTCGTTTAAATCGCTACGGGTAAAAATAGGGTAATTAAATATCTTATTTATACTGTTATTCTTTTAGTAGATGAGTCAAGGTTTAAAATGGCAGTTTTTCAATTTCGTTTCGATCATTTGTTGCTTCAGAAGTTGCAAAATAAGACTAAAATTCCGAAAATAAAAAAATTGCTATAACTTTTGTGAAAATGACCTTAAGACTTTAATATTGCACAAAAAGTTGAAACAAACAGTCCACATAATTCACAAAAAATTTTAAGGCGATTCGTCAATTAGTTTAAATTTTATTCAATTTGTTTATCCCAATGAGCCTTTTCTTCGCAATATTGTTGTTCAGAAAATGGTAATGTAACAGCAATTCTGTGAAAACCACATGAAAGAAGAAAAGTTATATTTTCAAAGTGTTTTAAAAAATCATTAAAAAGTCATTTTTATCGTTCCAGAAAACATTTTACTAAAGTAGGGTCATTTTTAGTTCAAAATCAATTTGAATATCTTTGTTAATATTGACTGTAGATTAAAACTACTTTGGGATTTGAAAAGTTGGTATTTTTAATCAAATTAAAAAAAACACTTTTTGCCTAGGTTAATTACAGTCAAAGTTAGCTACTTTTTTTATTTAATTGACAGCTACTTTGTTTATAACAATTAAGCAACCCAACTAGCGCCATTTCGAAATTGAAGGTATATAGTTTATGTGTAAAAGTTTGAGTAAACTTTAAACTTCAACAGAGTTGATAATAAAGCTTTAAAAATAACGTTCTAACGAAATCGATTTGTGGTCGGTGGAAATGAATTATTAAAATCCGTGCACTCAAAAAATGAGACTGATTCCTTAAACATATGCTGCGATTAATATCTCCAGAGCTTGTTGATGGATTTTGATCATAATTTTTTTAAATTGTATGTACTCGTAGTCTTGTAGAGTACGTTATGTACGTAAATCCCCACCTAACATTTCAAAATGTTAGGGGGAGTTCCCCTTATCACTCAGGGATATGAAAAATAGATTACGACCGATTCTAAGACCTACCGAATATACATATATAATTTCATAAAAATCGGTCAAGCAGTCTCGGAGGAGTATGACAACTAACACTGTGACAGGAGAATTTTATAGATGTAAATATATAGATGGGTATTAACAAATAGGGGTTGGTGACGGAAAAGTGTAAATTAAGGGTTGTATGTATTTTTTAATCCTACATCACATAAAATTGAAATAGACAATTTTGTCCAAAAAAATTTAAAAAAAATGTCAGAGGGCCACCCCCTCTTATAACTTGTGGGTATGAAAAATAGATTAAAACCTATTCTCAGTCCCATAGGATATACTTGTAAAATTTCATAAAAATCGGCCCAGCCGTTTCGGAGTAGTATGGTAACTAACACTGTTAAGGAGAATTTTATGTACATTGAAGTAACTGTGAATTAAATAATAAAAGTGGCTAGGTTTGACCGTAATTAACATAGCCAAAAAGTTTTTTTTTAAATTTGTGTAAAAATACCAGCTTTTGAAATTCCAAGGTAAATTTACTCTACAGTAAATATTAACAAAGTTAATCCAATTGTTTTCAAGCCAAAAATGACTCTACTGTAGTCAAATGTTTTCGTAGTGACAAAAATTACTTTTTAATGATTTTCTTCAATAATTTAAAAACAAGACTATTGTTCTTTCATGTGGTTTTCACAGAATTTCTATATAATTATTATTTTCTGAACAATAACGTTACAAAAAAAAGCTCTTTGGGATAAACAAATTGAATAAAATTTAAATCAATTGAAGAATCGTCTTAAAATTTTTTTTTTGCAGTATATGGACTATTTGACTCAACTTTTTGTGCAATATGAAAGTCTTAAGGTCATTTTCACAAAAGTTATAGCAAATTTTTTATTTTCGAAATTTTAGTTTTATTTTGCAATTTTCGAAGCAAAAAATGATCGGACCAAAATTAAAAAACTGCCGTTTTAAACATTGGTTCATCTACTAAAAGAAGAATACTATAAATAAGATATTTAATTATCCTATTTTTACCTGTAGCGATTTAAACGAAAAAACTGCCATTTTTGACCCTTATTTGTTAATAACTAAAATTCTCGTCCGAACTGTGACGGGCATTTTTGTATGTATAATGTATTAGGTATATAGTACCCAAAAAACCCATTTGCAACCTGGCTGCTCAAGTGTCCCGACAAAAACCTTATTTCCCTGGAGTATAAGTCTGTGTTTCTTTACTTCAATTGAATATGTTAGTGTTTTTAGTAAATATATTTATTATAATTTTTGTTTCTTTGGATTTGTCTTCCTCGGAAGTAAGATAATAAGTATTAAACATTTTTATATTTTTATACTTCACTTGATCTATTTGTCACCGTGGTTTGTAATTAGGTACGTCCGAGAAGTCGTGTACACAAAGCCCTGATGGGTTATTGGTAGAGCATGCGACTACGCATCTCGGAGGTCCCGGGTTCAAATCCGGACACGGACGATTCTTTTTTTTTAATTTTTGATATTGTTTTAATAAAATTTTTTTGAAAGTGGTAATATCAAAACTAGTTTAATAATGAAATAAAATACAAATAAACTGTTTTAAGTATATTTATTTCGTTGAAATCATATAATAGAAGTATAAATTCTTACGTGCGTACAAAGTACACACACATTCTTTTTTTTTATTTTATTTCATATTTATAGAACTAATTTTAGTTTCAGACCTACTACTTCCAAAAAATCTAAACAAAAATATGGCTTCAAGGTCTTTTTTATTAAAAGACGTAATTTTTCGCCCATTCTAATCTTAATTCAGTTCTTCCTTCCGTGAATGATCAGGTAATACTATACTAACATTTTAAAATTTAATTTTGTTTTCACCCCATTTTGAAAAAATGGAAAACATTGAATTATCCACGTCCGTCTGTCCGTAAACTCAACTCCTCCGTCATTATACCAGGTAGAATGACAAATGAGGTGTCGAATGAAAGCTTATAATCTAAGGATGGTACTAGAGGTGAGAAATTTGACCTAGGACTTTCGGTTTTAGAAATGCAACCAGAAGTACTGTTTTAAAGTCACCGGAATAATACAAGTGATATATTATTCGAAGCGCCTTCGCAAGACGAGAACAATTATATATTTTGGGTTTCATGACTGTCTGTCCATCTGTCCGTCCGTCCACGAATACAACTCCTTCGTTATTAATACAGATAGAATGACAAATGAGGTGTCGAATGAAAGCTTATAGGCCAAGGATAGTATTAAAGGTGAGCAACTTGACCTCGGACTTTCGGTTTTAGATTTGCAACCGGAAGTACTGTTTTAAAGTCACCGAAATAGTATAGGCGATATATTATTCGACGTGCCTCGGCAAAATAAGAACAAATGTATACTTTTGGTTTTTATATAATTTCCGGTTAAAAAATTTCTAACCGGAAGTGCCATATTATAGTCGTAGAAATAGTCCACGTGACTTCATTGCCTTTCCTATTATTATGATAAAGGTTCTGTATACAACTTTCTGTTGCAAATGGACTTATAGACTAAGAGCCGCTATAGGTGAAATTTCTTAATCATTTTAGGCACGATGGGACCCTATAACTTAAATAATAGAACCTAAAAGAAAACGTTTGAAGACTGTGCCGTCACTTTTCAGTGGCACATGCGTCGACAGTGGCGCATCAAACTTTCCACTTATGGACGGGATAAATAAATTAAAAGTTAACAGAACTTACTAACAGAATTAATTTTTTTAATTTTTTTAAGTTCTATGTGATTAACACATAGGATTCGTTATGATTTTAACCCACCACCCCCTTCCCCCTGCCCCCACCATCAAAAATTTCATTTTTCGTTTTTATTTTTTTTGGTGGGATGCAATCAATTTTAAAATTTCAAAAAATTCACACGCATAATTGAGGCTTTTATAAAACATGCCTATTTTTTATAGACCCATAGGTAGAGTGTACATAACCTCAAAAAATTAAAAGAAATTTTTTTTTCAAAAAAGCGTATAACTTTTTTTGAGGAATAGCTGCCGGTCTAATTTTTTCTTAATCTTGTGTGTTTTATCAAACACTATATTTTAAATTTTTTTCAGATTTTTCCGTAAGTTTCCCCACCTTCAAAAATCCGAAAAACTGTTTTTTGGGGGGTTTTGGGGGATTTTCCCTATTTTATAGACTTCATAATATATCAAATCAATTTTGTTTTTATAGGTTATATGTAACTTGAAGTAAATGAGTTCTTTAGAATATTTAAAAATCAGAAAAACACGTTCAAACCCCCCAAAACCCCCCTAAAAAAACAGTTTTTTGGATTTTTGAAGGTGACCAACGTTACAGAAAAATCTGAAAAAAATTAGAAATATAGTGTTTGACAAAATACACAAGACTAAGAAAAAATTAGATCTGCAGCTATCCCCAAAAAAAAGTTATATACTTTAAAAAAAAAAATTTTAAATTTTTTTGAGGTTATGTACACTCAACCTACAGGTCTATAAAAAATAGAAGTGTTTTATAAAACCCCTAACTATGCGTGTAAATTTTTTGAAATTTTAAAATTGATTGCATCCCACCAAAAAAAAAATAAAATCTAAAAATAAAGTTTTTGTTGGTGGGGGCAGGGAGAAGGGGGTGGTGGGTTAAAATTACGATGTATCTTATGTCTTAATCACATAAAACTTAAAAAAATATAAAAAATTAAATTCTGGTAATTAGGGAGGGTATTTTTTAATTTATGTATCCCGTCCATAAGTGGAAAGTTTGATGCGCCACTGTAGACGCATGTGCCACTGAAAAGTGACGGCACAGTGTTCAAACGTTTTCTTTTAGGTTCTACTATTTAAGTTATAGGGTCCCGTCGTGCCTAAAATGATTAAGAATTTTCACCTATAGCGGCTCTTAGTCTATTAAGTCTGCCATTTTCTTTTAATACACACATATACATATGCACACACACTCACAATCGTAATAATAAAGTTGTTGCATGGATCAAACGGATTAATTAAAAAAAAAACTGGTACTTCATTTGTCACGTAAACGCCTCTATTCATGCTCTACGTGAAATGAAGTATTATCGCCGAATAAAGCATAAAAAGTAATTATTCACTGTCAGTGCTATCGCGATGTACTTTACAATTGAATCCTCTGTGAGTGTATTGAATGCAATCGATGAACTGGAAAAGTTTTTATAAAAGCTCGTAGCTTATATCCAATACGTTTATCTATATATTCAAACATCTGTTTTAAGCCGTAAAAAAATTTGTTTTTACAAATTTATTTTAAATTCACATAAAGACAGTGTCAGACAAGTAGTTATTCAATGCATGTTCAATTATCGTTTTAGACAAGGCGAAAACGGCGGGTTCGAAGGGAAAAATATTCCCATGAGATTTTTTTGCATAATCACATTCGTGAGACATCCAGAATAAGGTTCAAGAAGTCGCCCATGTGAAAAGTGGGCCAATTTTTTTTAACAACTTTTTTTAATCAAATTGCAAGAATCAGGATTTTTGGCCTGAACAATTTTTTCTTTAATTTTTTGGACCATTCTGGACAAAAAAGGTCTCTTATAATTTTTCTCTAAAGTTGATCGTTTTCGACTTATAAGTAATTTAAAATTGAAAAAAACGAAAAATGGCGATTTTCAAGGCTTAATAACTCGGTTAAAAGTTATTATTATGAAAGTCAATATATGACTAAATCAAAGTTTAAAGCCCCCCCTACAAGATCCTGAAGAAATTTTTGTCATTATTTTATTACTAAGCTGATATTTTTAAGTAATAATAATAAGCGCCATGCACGTGTGCGGGGCTGTAAATGCTGAGTGCGAGAGAGAAGCCATTCCAGTAGTCCAATTGTGCATCTTACTCGCACTCACATTTACAGTAGCGTCAATACGATCTAACCACTCATTGTTATTAATTAAAAATAACAGCTTAGTAGTAAATTAATGACACAGATTTCTTCAGGATCATGTAGTGGCGACTTTAAACTTTGCTTTAGTCACTTTCTGACTTTCAAAATAATAATTTTTGACCGAGTTATTAAGTCTTAAAAATGGCCATTTTCGCGTTTTTCAAATTTTAACTTGGTTATAACTCGAAAAAGATTAACTTTAGAGAAAAATTATAAGAGACCTTTTTTGTACAGAATGGTCCAAAAAACTTAAAAAAAATTAGTCCGGGCCAAAAACATTGATTTTTACAATTTGATTAAAAAAAATTGTTAAAAAAAAATTGGCCCACTTTTCTCGTGGGCGACTTCTTGAACCTTATAGTTCTTAGGCCCCCATATAAAATTATTATTTATGACCACACCGTTGAAACTTTTTGTACTTGTTATTTGGGTGGAGTCGGACAAATTTCGAGCTTAGCGCATCATGGCAGTGGGGCGTTTGTCTGTCAAGCGGTCACGAAGTTGTCAATTTTATGCAAGAAAAAAATTTATAACCACATTGGTCATTTTATTTTAATCAATGGTTTTTATCGTATAAACAGCGAAAATAATTTTGTCGGACAAAAATATTGGGGCATACGACGCGTCGGACACGCTAAATATGTCAAATTTATGAAAATAAAAAATTTATTACCACATTGCTAATTTTATCAGAATATACCATAAAACATTTTTACAATAATGTGGTAACCTTGTCGGACAATTTTCACGGGGCATATGCACAGTCGGACGCGCCGAAGATGTCAATTTCCTGAAAATTTTTTATTTATTACCACAGATGTCATTTTTATTTTGTGCTGTTCTTTTACATGTGTAATGCATATTGGATCACTTGTCGGACAAAAATAATGGGGCGTTTTGGAGATACAGGGTGTCAAAGTTAAACTTTTTTTTATTTATTATCGAATATTTCCTGACAGGTATGAGATAACAACATGAAATTTGGTATGTGGGGGTTTCTTGGGTCGAGGAAACTAAATTCCCTACCAAAAATTATGCATTGCCCAGAGGGCGCCACATACGCCTTTCAGCACTCATTTATTACGTTCAATTTTTTTATCCCTCACTCTGTATAATTTTGACATTAAAATTTTTATTGTCCTATTAGTTTTACTTAAAAAAGGTATACTTCTTTTATCTCCCTAAACTCAACCGTTTTCGAGATAAACGCATTTTAAATCTGCGATACACCATCATTTTTAGCATAATATCATTGTAGTTACACCCGAAAAATAACTTAAAACCATAAAATTATCCAAAAATGTATCGCAAATTTCTTCAAATGGAATTTGCGACGCAATGACATAAATTTGAGAACTGCTATATATTATGCTAATATTATGCTAAAAATGATGGTGTATCGCAGATTTAAAATGCGTTTATCTCGAAAACGGTTGAGTTTAGGGAGATCAAAGAAGTATACCTTTTTTAAGTAAAAATAATAGGAAAATAAAAATTTTAATGTCAAAATTATACAGAGTGAGGTATAAAAAAAACTGAACGTAATAAATGAGTGCTGAAAGGCGTATGTGGCGCCCTCTGGGCAATACATAATTTTTGGTAGGGAATTTAGTTTTCTCGATCCAAAAACCCCCACATTCCAAATTTCATGTTGTTATCTCATACCTGTCAGGAAATATTCAATAATATATAAAAAAAATTTTAACTTTGATATCCTGTATCTCGGTTATTATAAAATTTGTACTAAGATAAGTTTAAATCTAAGCTAACTAACTAAGCTTAAATCGGTCTATTTTTACCTCAGGAACCTGACGTTAAGCTATGGCCCATTATTTACGAAATTTTACCTGTATATAAATTAAATGAAATTGAATGTATTGTTTCTCGATTCCACGTTAAGATATATATGGTCGCCTTCTATGATTATCTCTCAAATGATCTAGTGTCCATCGAATGTACACTAGAGTTTTTTTTCTATTCGAAATAGAATAAAAAATTATTTTAATGGCCGGTAAATGAACTCGTATTGCTCTATTTTTATATAAATCTATCTAAATTTAGCGTCGCAACCACTACAACTACATAAACCATTTCGGCGATAATGATCAAATGGATTATACTTTTGGAACTAGATACCTTCTAATCGGTATTACCGAATTTGATCACTAAATATGAGTTTGAAACGTATTGAGAAGTAGTGTCTGATGCATCCAAGGTCAAGTAGGATAACCGAAAGTATTATAGGACTATTGAGCTTGAAAAACCGGTTTTCCTATAGGAAATAGATTTGATCACACTTATGAAGGCTATAACTTAAAAATTCGAATTTTTCCAGATAGAGGTATACACCGATAGACGCATCTGGAGTCCTCCTTATTTGTTGGCGCAATTTGTAGGTTGAAATTTTGAGTAATTGTCTAAAAACCAAAATTTTCAAAGTTTAGTTTTTCGGTTTTTCAGCTGTACTGAGCCGTGTGTATCTCTGATCTTAACCACTTAAGCACTATTTGAAAGCTTAACTCAACGCTATTAATTTGGTGTACTTTTGGTTTTCCTGTCTCTTCTTGAACCTAAGATTTATACCCCCAAAAAATATGCCGTTTTGTACCTACCAAGTCCTATAGCTGGCTTATGGGTGGTCGAAAGTCACAAGCTATACCGGTTCTGAATCGGCCCTGACCCCCTCTTAAAACATAGAAAAGAAATTCAGATCGGTATAACTTTTCCACAAACATACACACAAACATACAAAACATTTTCCCCTTTTTAAATAGAAATTGAGTAAAATTTCTGAGATCGGTAACTTTTGAATGATATATACAATTTTCAAAATGGCAAAGGGATAAGACAGAGAGATTCCCTGAGTTCTCTGTTGTTCAACCTGATCATGGACGAAATAATAAAAAAAGTATTAAAAAAGTATATTATTAAAAGTATTATAAAATAACAAAAAAAGGATACCAAATGGGAGAAAAACCACTTAAAATAATCTGCTATGCAGACGACGCAATACTAATCTATCAAAGTGAAGATGATTTACAACGTATGCTGCACGAATTTAATATAACCGCTAGAAAATTTAACATTTTAATTTCCCCAAAAAAGACTAAATGCATGGTTAAAACAGTAGATCTAATAAGGTGTAAATTAGAGCTGGAGGGTCAAATAATAGAACAAGTCATGGAGTTTAAATATCTAGGCATCAAACTATGCAACTACGGAAAGCTCGAAACAAAAGTGGAAGATCAGATGAATAAAGCAAACAGAGCCGCAGGTTGCCTGAATGAAACAATATGAAGAAATAAAAACATCAGAAAAGAAGTGAAAGGCAGAATTTACAAAAGAGTCATCAAACCAATAATGACATACGCGGCAGAAACACAACCTGATACAGAAAGGACAAAAAAAGCTATAGAAACAGCAGAGATGAAAACATTGCGAAAAATCAATGGTAAGACGCTGTGGGATATAGCTAGAAGTGTAGATATATGAAGGGGATGCAAGGTGGACAACATTAATAACTGGATGAAAAGCAGAAGGGTAGAATGGAACGACCACATAAGCCGAATGACAACAAATAGAGTAGTAAGAACGGACAGAGACGGTTCCCCAATAGGAAGACGATCAGGGGGAAGACCACGAAAAAGATGGAATGACAACTTACTGGAGGCACATTGAAAAACAGACAGAGTAATGTCTATATAAAAAGAAGAAGAAGAAGAGAAGAATTTTCAAAATTAAACATGCGTTGAAAATCGGACTTAAATTTTCGAAATTTTTGGGAGATTTGGGGACGAGAACGAAAAACAGACCCTAAATGGGAATGGCCGTAACATCCACACCCTTGTACCAAAATGGATGGTTGACATATTTCTCTCTTCCTATATTTTAAGATTGGATTTGGCCCAATTTTTTCAATTCAGTCACATTTAGAAAATCGAAAATTTCTTGTATAATATAGTGTCGCATGTACGGGAACAGCCGTTCTCTGGGATATAAAAAAATAATAAGCATCAAGGAGACCAAAGCGAACTATAAACTATTTTTCTCGGTTAGATCTACATAGATCAAACTGAAAATTTGTAGAAATACTCCTTATAATGTTTATAAGGACGTAACGTAGAGAACATTCCAAAATTTTAGAAAAATTTTCCGAAATTTTCCCTCTTGTCGGAAAATCTTTTTGGAAAATTTTGGGTAAACCTCACCGTCATGCCCTTTTAAGTGTTGTACATAGCGTATGTACCAATTTATAGCTAAATCGATTCAAAAGAAACCGAGAAACACTGTTTTAAATTTTTTTTTTGATAATACCTCCTCCTCGATAGCCTAAAACACTTAAGCTTTCTCTTCGTTTGCCCCAACATTTTTGTCAGACAATTAGATTTTTTGTTCAAGAATATAATTACTTGTAACTTACTGCCTTTGTCGAAAAATTGGTTTTAAAGATAAGGGATGCACGAACCCAGCAGAGTTTAAAAGTATAATTTATTAATAAAAATTAAATTTTTTTGTCCGACTTTGGATTTGACCCAATATTTTTGTCAAGCACTTAGATTTTTTTATTTAGAATATGTGGGTACAGCTCTACGTCATACCCTTTTAAATGTTTTACTTAGTGTGTGTACCAATTTTCAGCTATATCGATTTAAAAATAACCGAGAAAAACTGTTTTAATTTTTTTTTGATAATACCTCCTCGTCGATAGCATAAAAGAATTCAGTTTTCTGTTCGTTTGCCCCAACATTTTTGTCAGACAATTACATTTTTTGTTTAAGAAAATAATTAATTGTAACTTACTACCTTTGTCGGAAAAATGGTTGTAAAGAAAAGGGATACACGAACCCAGCATAGTTTAAAAGTATAGTTTATCAAAAAAAATTAAATTTTTTGTCCGACTTTGGATTTGCCCCAATATTTTTGTCGGGCACTTAGATTTTTTGATTTGGAATATAACTACTTATAACCTGATACATGAGTCGGAAATTTTTTTTTAATTCGAGAAAAAAAAACTACAGAACGATGTTTGTCGTTGTTCAAGGAGTATGTAAGCAAATATCAGATCACAATTTTTCTAAAATTTTCCCTCTTGTCGGAAAATTTTTTAAGAAAATTTTGGGTACTGCTCTACGTCATACCCTTTTAAAATTTTACTTAGTGTGTGTACTAATTTTGAGCTAAATCGATTCAAAAATAACCGAGAAAACCATTTTAAAATTTTTTGATATTACTTTCTCGTCGATAGCCTAAAACAATTAAGTTTTCTGTTCGTTTGCCCCAAGATTTTTGTCAAACAATTACATTTTTTGTTTAAGAATATAATTACTTGTAACTTACTACCTTTGTCGGAAAAATGGTTGTAAAGATAAGGGATACACGAACCCAGAATTATTTAAAAGTATAGTTTATCAATAAAAATTAAATTTTTTGTCTGACTTTGGATTTGCCCCAATATTTTTGTCGGACACTTAGATTTTTTGATTTGGAATATAACTAGTTATAACCTGATACATGTGCTGAAAATTTTTTTTAATTCGACAAAAAAATACAGAACGATGTTTGTCGTTGTTCAAGGAGTATGTACACAAATTATCAGATCATAATTTTTCTAAAATTTTCCCTCTTGTCGGAAAATTTTTTAAGAAAATTTTGGGTTCCAATCTACGTCATACCCTTTTAAATGCTTTACTTAGCGTGTGTACCAATTTTCAGCTAAATCGATTCAAAAGTAACCGAGAAACACTGTTATAAATTTTTTTTTTGATAATACCTCCTCGTCGATAGCCTAAAAGAATTAAGTTTTCTGTTCGTTTGCCCCAACATTTTTGTCAGACAATTACATTTTTTGTTTAAGAATATAATTACTTGTAACCTACTACTTTTGTCGGAAAAATGGTTGTAAAGATAAGGGATGCACGAACCCAGCATAATTTGAAAGTATACTTTACTAATAAAAATTAAATTTTTTGTCCGACTGTCGAGTTGCCCCAATATTTTTGTCCGACACTTTGATTTTTTTATTAAGAATATAATTACTTATAACCTACTAATGTTGTCGGAAAAATGGTTTTAAAGGTAAGGGTTACACGAACCCAGTATTTTTTAAAAGACAGTTTATTAATAAAAATTAAATTTTTTGTCCGACTTTGGATTTGACCCAATATTTTTGTCGGACACTTAGATTTTTTGATTTAGAATATAACTACCTATAACCTGATACTTGTGTCGGAAATTTTTTTTAATTGGAAAAAAAAACTACAGAACGATGTTTGTCGTTGTTCAAGGAGTATGTACGCAAATATCAGATCACAATTTTTCTAAAATTTTCCCTCTGGTCGGAAAATTTTTTGGGACAATTTTGGGTACAGCTCTACGTCATACCCTTTTAAATGTTTTACTTAGTGTGTGTACCAATTTTCAGCTATATCGATTTAAAAATAACCGAGAAAAACTGTTTTAAAAATTTTTTTTTTTGGTAATACCTCCTCGTCGATAGCCTAAAAGAGTTAAGATTTCTGTTCGTTTGCCCCAACATTTTTGTCAGACAATTAGATTTTTTGTTTAAGAATATAATTACTTGTAACTCATTACCTTTGTCGGAAAAATGGTTGTAAAAATAAGGGCTGCACGAACCCAGCATAGTTTAAAAGTATAGTTTATCAATAAAAATTAAATTTTTTGTCCGACTTTGGATTTGCCCCAATATTTTTGTCGGACACTTAGATTTTTTGATTTGGAATATAACTAGATACTTATAACCTGATACATGTGCTGGAAATTTTTTTTTAATTCGAGAAAAAAAACTACAGAACGATGTTTGTCGTTGTTCAAGGAGTATGTACACAAATTATCAGATCACAATTTTTCTAAAATTTTCCCTCTTGTCCGAAAATTTTTTAAGAAAATTTTGGGTACAACTCTAAGTCATACCCTTTTAAATTTTTTACTTAAGGTGTGTAACAATTTTCAGCTAAATCGATTTAAAAATAACCGAGAAAAACTGTTTTAAAATTTTTTTTGATAATACCTCCTCGTCGATAGCCTAAAATAATGAAGTTATCTGTTCGTTTGCCCCAACATTTTTGTCAAACAACTACATGTTTTGTTTAAGAATATAATTAATTGTAACTTACTACTTTGTCGGAAAAATGGTTGTAAATATAAGGGATGCATGAACCCAGCATGATTTAAAAGTATAGTTTATTAATAAACATTAAATTTTTTATTCGACTTTGGATTTGCCCCAATATTTTTGTCGGACACTTAGATTTTTTGATTTGGAATATAACTACTTATAACCTGATATATGTGTCTGAAATTTTTTTTTTCAAGAAAAAAAACTGCAGAACGATGTTTGTCGTTGTTCAAGGAGTATGTAAGCAAATATCAGATCACAATTTTTCTAAAATTTTCCCTCTTGTCGGAAAATTTTTTAAGAAAATTTTGGGTACAGCTCTACGTCATACCCTTTTAAATGTTTTACTTAATGTGTGTACCAATTTTGAGCTAAATCGATCCAAAAATAACCGAGAAAACTCTTTTAAAATTTTTTGATATTACTTTCTCGTCGATAGCCTAAAAGAATTAAGTTTTCTGTTCGTTTGCTCCAAGATTTTTGTAAAAACAATTACATTTTTTGTTTAAGAATATAATTACTTGTAACTTACTACCTTTGTCGGAAAAATGGTTGTAAAGATAAGGGATACACGAACCCAGAAAAATTTAAAAGTATAGTTTATCAATAAAAATTAAATTTTTTGTCCGATTTTGGATTTGCCCCAATATTTTTGTCGGACACTTAGATTTTTTGATTTGGAATATAACTACTTATAACCTGATATTTGTGTCGGAAATTTTTTTTTATTTCGAGAAAAAAACTACACAACGATATTTGTCGTTGTTCAAGGAGTATGTACGCAAATATCAGATCACAATTTTTCTAAAATTTTCCCTCTTGTCCGAAATTTTTTTGGGAAAATTTGGGGTACAGCTCTACGTCATACCCTTTTAAATGTTCTACTTAGTGTGTGTACCAATTTTCAGCTAAATCGATTCAAAACTAACCGAGAAAAACTGTTTTAAAATATTTTTGGATAATACCTCCTCGTCCATAACCTAAAATAATTAAGTCTCCTGTTCGTTTGCCCCAACATTTTTGTCAGACAATTAAATTTTTTGTTTAAAAGTATAATTACTTGTATCCTACTAATTTTGTCGGAAAAATGGTTGTAAAGATAAGGGATGCACGAACCCAGAATAGTTTAAAAGTATAGTTTATTAATAAAAATTAAATTTTTTGTCCGACTTTGGATGTGCCCCACTATTTAGGTCGGGCCCTTACATTTTTTGATTTGGAATATAACTACTTATAACCTGATACATGTGCTGAAATTTTTTTTTAATTCGAGAAAAAAATACAGAACGATGTTTGTCGTTGTTCAAGGAGTATGTACAAAAATTATCAGATCACAATTTTTCTAAAATTTTCCTTCTTGTCGGAAAATTTTTGAAGAAAATTTTGGGTTCCGATCTACGTCATACCCTTTTAAATGCTTTACTTAGCGTATGTACCAATTTTCAGCTAAATCGATTCAAAAGTAACCGAGAAACACTGTTTTAAATTTTTTTTTTGATAATACCTCCTCGTCGATGGCCTAAAAGAATTAAGATTTCTGTTCGTTTGCCCCAACATTTTTGTCAGACAATTACATTTTTTGTTTAAGAATATAATTGCTTGTAACCTACTACTTTTGTTGGAAAAATGGTTGTAAAGATAAGGGATGCACGAGCCCAGCATAATTTGAAAGTATACTTTACTAATAAAAATTAAATTTTTTGTCCGACTGTTGAGTTGCCCCAATATTTTTTCCGACACTTTGATTTTTTGATTTAGAATATAACTACTTATAACCTGATACTTGTGTCGGAAATTTTTTTTAATTGAAAAAAAAAACTACAGAACGATGTTTGTCGTTGTTCAAGGAGTATGTAAGCAAATATCAGATCACAATTTTTCTAAAATTTTCCCTCTTGTCGGAAAATTTTTTAAAAAAGTTTTGGGTACAGCTCTACGTCATACCCTTTTAAATGTTTTACTTAGTGTGTGTGTACCAATTTTGAGCTAAATCGATTCAAAAATAACCGAGAAAACTCTTTTAAAATTTTTTGACATTACTTTCTCGTCGATAGCCTAAAAGAATTAAGTTTTCTTTTCGTTTGCCCCAAGATTTTTGTCAAACAATTACATTTTTTGTTTAAGAATATAATTACTTGTAACTTACTACGTTTGTCGGAAAAATGGTTGTAAAGATAAGGGATACACGAATCCAGGATAATTTAAAAGTATAGTTTATCAATAAAAATTAAATTTTTTGTCCGACTTTGGATTTGCCCCAATATTTTTGTCGGACACTGAGTTTTTTTGATTTGGAACATAACTACTTATAACCTGATACTTGTGTCGGAAATTTTTTTTTTCGAGAAAAAAAACTACAGAACGATATTTGTCGTTGTTCAAGGAGTATGTACGCAAATATCAGATCACAATTTTTCTAAAATTTTCCCTCTTGTCCGAAATTTTTTTGGGAAAATTTTGGGTAAAGCTCTACGTCATACCCTTTTAAATGTTTTACTTAGTGTGTGTACCAATTTTTAGCTAAATCGATTCAAAAATAACCGAGAAAAACTGTTTTAAAATATTTTTGGATAATACCTCCTCGTCCATGGCCTAAAAGAATTAAGTTTCCTGTTCGTTTGCCCCAACATTTTTGTCAGACAATTAAATTTTTTGTTTAAGAGTATAATTACTTGTATCCTACTAATTTTGTCGGAAAAATGGTTGTAAAGATAAGGGATGCACGAACCCAGAATATTTTAAAAGTATAGTTTATTAATAAAAATTAAATTTTTTGTCCGACTTTGGATGTGCCCCACTATTTATGTCGGGCACTTAGATTTTTTGATTTGGAATATACTTACTTATAACCTGATACATGTGCTGAAATTTTTTTTTAATTCGAGAAAAAAATACAGAACGATGTTTGTCGTTGTTCAAGGAGTATATACACAAATTATCAGATCACAATTTTTCTAAAATTTTCCCTCTTGTCGGAAAATTTTTTAAGAAAATTTTGGGTTCCGATCTACGTCATACCCTTTTAAATGCTTTACTTAGCGTGTGTACTAATTTTCAGCTAAATCGATTCAAAAGTAACCGAGAAACACTGTTATAAATTTTTTTTTTGATAATACCTCCTCGTCGATAGCCTAAAAGAATTAAGTTTTCTGTTCGTTTGCCCCAACATTTTTGTCAGACAATTACATTTTTTGTTTAAGAATATAATGACTTGTAACCTACTACTTTTGTCGGAAAAATGGTTGTAAAGATAAGGGATGCACGAACCCAGCATAATTTGAAAGTATAATTTACTAATAAAAATTAAATTTTTTGTCCGGCTGTCGAGTTGCCCCAATATTTTTGTCCGACACTTTGGTTTTTTGATTAAAAATATAATTACTTAAAACCTACTTATGTTGTCGGAAAAATGGTTTTAAAGGTAAGGGTTGCACGAGCCCAGTATTGTTTAAAAGACAGTTTATTAATAAAAATTAAATTTTTTGTCCGACTTTGGATTTGACCCAATATTTTTGTCGGACACTTAGATTTTTTGATTTAGAATATAACTACTTATAACCTGATACTTGTGTCGGAAATTTTTTTTAATTGGAAAAAAAAACTACAGAACGATGTTTGTCGTTGTTCAAAGAGTATGTAAGCAAATATCAGATCACAATTTTTCTAAAATTTTCCCTCTTGTCGGAAAATTTTTTTAAAAAATTTTGAGTACTGCTCTACGTCATACCCTTTTAAATATTTTACTTAGTGTGTGTACCAATTTTGAGCTAAATCGATTCAAAAATAACCGAGAAAACTCTTTTAAAATTTTTTGATATTACTTTCTCGTCGATAGCCTAAAAAATTAAGTTTTCTCTTCGTTTGCCCCAAGATTTTTGTCAAACAATTACATTTTTTGTTTAAGAATATAATTACTTGTAACTTACTACCTTTGTCGGATAAATGGTTGTAAAGATAAGGGATACACGAATCCAGCATAATTTAAAAGTATAGTTTATCAATAAAAATTAAATTTTTTGTCCGACTTTGGATTTGCCCCAATATTTTGGTCGGACACTTAGATTTTTTGATTTGGAATATAACTACTTATAACCTGATACATGTGCTGAAAATTTTTTTATTTCGAGAAAAAAATACAGAACGATGTTTGTCGTTGTTCAAGGAGTATGTACACAAATTATGAGATCACAATTTTTCTAAAATTTTCTCTCTTGTCGGAAAATTTTTTAAGAAAGTTTTGGGTTCCGATCTACGTCATACCCTTTTAAATGCTTTACTTAGCGTTTGTACCAATTTTCAGCTAAATCGATTCAAAAGTAACCGAGAAACACTGTTTTAAATTTTTTTTTTGATAATACCTCCTCGTCGATAGCCTAAAAGAATTAAGTTTTCTCTTCGTTTGCCCCAACATTTTTGTCAGAAAATTACATTTTTTGTTTAAGAATATAATTGCTTGTAACCTACTACTTTTGTCGGAAAAATGGTTGTAAAGATAAGGGATGCACGAACCCAGCATAATTTGAAAGTATACTTTACTAATAAAAATTAAATTTTTTGTCCGACTGTCGAGTTGCCCCAATATTTTTGTCCGACACTTTGATTTTTTGATTAAGAATATAATTACTTGTAACCTACTAATGTTGTCGGAAAAATGGTTTTAAAGGTAAGGGTTGCACGAACCCCGTATTATTTAAAAGACAGTTTATTAATAAAAATTAAATTTTTTGTCCGACTTTGGATTTGACCCAATATTTTTGTCGGACACTTAGATTTTTTGATTTAGAATATAACTACTTATAACCTGATACTTGTGTCGGAAATTTTTTTTAATTGGAAAAAAAACTACAGAACGATGTTTGTCGTTGTTCAAGGAGTATGTACGCAAATATCCGATCACAATTTTTCTAAAATTTTCCCTCTTGTCCGAAATTTTTTTGGGAAAATTTTGGGTACAGCTCTACGTCATACCCTTTTAAATGTTTTACTTAGTGTGTGTACCAATATTCAGCTAAATCGATTCAAAAATAACCGAGAAAATCTGTTTTAAAATATTTTTGGATAGTACCTCCTCGTCCATAGCCTAAAAGAATTAAGTTTCCTGTTCGTTTGCCCCTACATTTTTGTCAGACAATTACATTTTTTGTTTAAGAGTATAATTACTTGTATCCTACTACTTTTGTCGGAAAAATGGTGGTAAAGATAAGGGATGCACGAACCCAGAATTTTTTAAAAGTATAGTTAATTAATAAAAATTAAATTTTTTGTCCGACTTTGGATGTGCCCCACTATTTATGTCGGGCACTTAGATTTTTTGATTTGGAATATAACTACTTATAACCTGATACATGTGCTGAAAAATTTTTTTTAATTCAAGAAAAAATACAGAACGACGTTTGTCGTTGTTCAAGGAGTATGTACACAAATTATCAGATCACAATTTTTCTAAAATTTTCCCTCTTGTCGGAAAATTTTTTAAGAAAATTTTGGGTTCCGATCTACGTCATACCCTTTTAAATGCTTTACTTAGTGTGTGTACCAATTTTCAGCTAAATCGATTCAAAAGTAACCGAGAAACACTGTTTTAAATTTTTTTTTGATAATACCTCCTCGTCGATAGCCTAAAAGAATTATGTTTTCTGTTCGTTTGCCCCAACATTTTTGTCAGACAATTACATTTTTTGTTTAAAAATATAATTACTTGTAACCTACTACTTTTGTCGGAAAAATGGTTGTAAAGATAAGGGATGCACGAACCCAGCATAATTTGAAAGTATACTTTACTAATAAAAATTAAATTTTTTGTCCGACTGTCGAGTTGCCCCAATATTTTTGTCCGACACTTTGATTTTTTGATTAAGAATATAATTACTTATAACCTACTAATGTTGTCGGAAAAATGGTTGTAAATAAAAAAATTTCAGGAAATTGACATCTTCGGCGCGTCCGACTGCGCATATGCCCCGTGAAAATTGTCCGACAAGGTTACCACATTATTGTAAAAATGTTTTATGGTAGATACCGTTAAAATTATCCATGTGGTAATAAATTTATTATTTTCATAAATTTGACATATTTAGCGTGTCCGACGCGTCATATGCCCCATTATTTTTGTCCGACAAAATTGATTTCGTTGTTTATATGATAAAATCCATTGATTAAAATAGAATGACCAATGTGGTAATAAATTTTTTTCTTGCATAAAATTGACAACTTCGTCACCGCTTGACAGACAAACGCCCCACTACCATAATGCGCCAAGCTCAAAATTTGTCCGACTCCACAAAAATAACAAGTACAAAAAGTTTCAACGGTGTGGTCATAAATAATAATTGTATATGCGGGCCCAAGGCCTATTATTCTGGGATGTCTCACGAATGTGATTATGCAAAAATATCTCATGGGAATATTTTTCCCAACGAACCCGCCGTTTCCGCCTTGTCTATTTGAACCGTTTGATGAACACAGTGCTGTACTTTTTTGCTTACCTACACCACCAACTTAAAAATGGGTCATTTTTGATGTCACGAATTTCCTAAACCTGTTGTCCGATTTAAGTGATTTTTTAATATGTTATAGCCTTATTCTTTAATAATATCGCTGTAATAATGTTGTTGCTATCTTTTTTATAGATAGGTAAATTGTCATTGTATACCGGGTGTACCAACTAACAATAAAACTGTGTTCTTTCCTCAAAGTTCGCATCACACTGTGGAATATTCTAGCATTTATAAAATACTGAAATTAAAACCCAACTATAGACCCATGTTTTGGTAATATTCCGTTTTTTAATTCATTCGCTTATCATTGATAATAAAAAAGTTGGGTACCTTAACAACTAGCAATGTTTTTCATCAATACAGGTTGTTTTTAGATAAATATGGAAAACTTTAAGGGCAATTCTGCATGAAAAAATAATGACAGTTTGCTTCATAAACGCATGTCCGCAAATGCTTCGTTTCCGAGATGGGGGTGTTGCAATTTTTCTTATAAACTGACGATTTATTTACTCTACAACCGGTTGAGATGTGCAAATGAAATTTGGTGGGTTTTAAGAGGTAGTTTACAGTTAAGGATTTAATATTCCCTATTGGCGCGCGTACGGGTAATATGACAAATATAAAATTCTTAATTGTTTTAATAACTACCTTTTAAAAGTGTTTTAAAAACTACCTTTTAATAACTACCTCTTAATTCTCTTAATGACTACCTCTTAAAACACACCAACTTTAATTTGTATATCTCAACCGGTTTTAGAGCAATAAATAAATCGTTAGTTTATAAGAAAAATTTCAACACCCCATATCTCGGAAACGAAGCATTTACGGACCTACGTTTATAAAGCAAGCTGTCATTATTTTTTCATGCAGAATTACCCCTTAAAGTGTTCTATACTTATTCAAAAACACCCTGCATTAATGAAAAACATGGCTAGATGTTAAAGTACCTAACTTTTTTATTATCCAACATAAGCCGCTGAATTATAAAACAGATTATTAAGAAAACATGGGGCTATAGGTGGGTTATAATTTCAGTAATTTATAAATGCTAGAATAGTGTGATGCGAACTTTGAGAAAAAAACACAGTTTTATTGGTAGTTGGTACCCCTCTATACAATGACAATTTAGCTGTATGTACTTATCTCATGTCGTGTTATATTTTTCATCGGGAAATTTAACAGCTTTTTATGAATAAAATGTAGAAATCTTTTATTAAATAATAATTAGGAAAGGATTAGTAGTTTACTATTGCCTCTCAGAATAAAAGATATATTAGACGTACTTATACAGGGTGAATCATGAGGAACTGTACATACTCCTTATAGGGGCTCCTATGGGAAATAACAAATGACCATTAAAAAGTGTCTGCTCCCATTGTTTAATAATATACAGGGCGAGTTTCGCATTTTGACAGAAATTTGTATTCGTCATAATTTTTGAACAGTCAGATCGATGTGACTCTTATTTTGGCCAATCGTTACACTATTACCACCTAATCAACTAATTTATTCAAACTAGAAAAAAATCAGGCCCGGCTTTAAAAAAATTAGTTCGTTTGGGTCTTAGAAAAAATTTCACCCTGTATACGCATTTTGAAAACTCTAATATGAATTTTACAAATTAGACAAATAGGCAATTAAAATGGCATATTTATTTTTTTCCGCACACGATTACTTAGTTTTTTATAAAAAAATCAAATTTGATTATGAATTAAAAGTTTGGTAAAGTGAACCATAGATTTAAAAAAAATAACTTTTATTACAAAAATTCATTTTTTTTGCACAAATAAGTAATTTATGTTACCATCCAATCAATTTATTTATTCAAACTAGAGAAAAATCAGGTCCGGATTTAAAAAATTAGTTCGTTTTGGTCTTAGAAAAAATTTCACCCTGTATACGCTTTTTGAAAACTCTAATATGAATTTTACAAATAAGACAAATAGACAATTAAAATGGCATATTTATTTTTTTCCCCACACGATTACTTAATTTTTTATTAAAAAATCAAATTTGTCAAAATCGGAATTTTAACCTAAATATGAAAAAAAATGAACTCTCGGTTTAACTCACTACAACTCTGTTCCATTTTAATATTTTTTTTTCTAAAATTTTTACAGCACATACCTCTTACCATTGTGAAGACTATGAAAATTGTTGTAGACTTGTCTTCTTCTTGTAAAAGTTGCAAACTTGTAAATCGCAAAAATTAGGTGGACAAATTTAAAATTTATCAATTTGATCACGTCTATGTTAAACTATAGAGTCCAAAAGAAGTGTTATGGGAAGTTTTAGATCTAGACGTGTTATAGAAAAAAAAATGGTAAAACTTTTAATTTTAAGAAAAACGTTGTTTCTGTAAATTAATTTTTGTAAAAAAAGTTAATTTTTTTAAATCTATGCAAAAACTTTGCCAAACTTATTATGCATAGTCAAATTTGATTTTTTAATAAAAAAATAAGTAATCGTGTGGGGAAAAAATAAATATGCCATTTTAATTGCCTATTTGTTTTATTTGTAAAATTCATATTAGAGTTTGCAAAAAACGTATACAAGGTGAAATTTTTTTTAAGACCCAAACAAACTAATTTTTTAAATCCGAGCCTGATTTTTTTCTAGTTTGAATAAATCAGTTGATTGGATAATAACATAAATTAAATATTTGTTCAAAAAAAATTAATTTTTGTAATAAAAGTTATTTTTTTTAAATCTATGGTTCACTTTACCAAACTTTTAATTATTCATAGTCAAATTTGATTTTTTTTTATAAAAAATTAAGTAATCTTGTGGGGAAAAAATAAATATGCCATTTGAATTGCCTATTTGTCTAATTTGTAAAAATCATATTAGAGTTTTCAAAAAGCTTATACAGGGTGAAATTTTTTCTAAGACCAAAACGAACTTATTTTTTAAATCCGGGCCTGATTTTTTTCTTGTTTGAATAAATCAGTTGATTGGTGGTAACATAAATTAAATATTTGTTAAAAAAAATTAATTTTGGTAATAAAAGTTAATTTTGTTAAATCTATGGTTCACTTTACCAAACTTTTAATTCATAATCAAATTTGATTTTTTTTATAAAAAATTAAGCAATCGTGTGCGGAAAAAAATAAATATGTTATTTTAATTGCCTATTTGTCTAATTTGTAAAATTCATATTAGAGTTTTCAAAAAGCTTATACAGGGTGAAATTTTTTCTAAGACCCAAACGAACTAATTTTTTAAAGCCGGACCTGAGTTTTTTCTAGTTTGAGTAAATCAGTTGATTAGGTGGCAATAGTGTAACGATTGACCAAAATAAGAGACCCATCGATCTGACTGTTCAAAAATTATGACGAATACAAATTTCTGTCAAAATGCGAAACTCGCCCTGTATATTATTAAACAATGGGAGCAGACACTTTTTAATGGTCATTTGTTATTCCCCATAGGGGCCTCTATACGAGGTAGGAGTATGTACAGTTCCTCATGACTCACCCTGTATTTGTCTGTGATTTCTGGTAACTACCATGTACTTGGTGTTCTTCGTTGACCTTAAGGTCAATTTCCCTGGCCCGGCTTTCAAAAGGAATAAATACTTTCTTCGCATCTCTGGTGGATTGTGCAATTGTGTCGACATCGTCAGGAAAAGCTAACACTACCTTCGCTAACTGGGCAGCGAAGCCATTTGTTAATTATTGTTGTGCTTTCCTAACTGCGTGCTCTAAAGCGAAGTTGAATAACAAATGGGAAAGTGAATTACTTTGTCTTAGACCTGTTTCCATCTGAAACTCATCTAATGTTCCGCTGGAACTTCTGATACGTGCATATAAATTCTGCATACACATCTGGGCTAATCCTTTCAGCCTGGGTACTCCGATTTCCACCATTGCCTTCTACAGTGTATCCCTGGTTAGAACGGCATACGCTTGTTTAAAATGTACAAAAATTTGATGTACATCTTTATTATATTCCCAACTGTCGAAAGCCACACTGATAATCACCTATTATATTTCTTCTGTGTACGGAATTACTCTTCGCAATAAAATTATCGGCATGACTTTGTAGGTTGTATGAATTAATGACTGAGGACATTGTAGTATGTATCCAATGTATGATGGCATTGGCTGTATGACATTGATATCATAGCAAGAAGAAAGGCGGACCTGGTTCAATCGTTCACGTCATTGGAAGCAGCCTCAAAAATAATGGGGCTACAAGTTAACAATAATAAAACTAAGTATATAAAGGTCACAAATAATAATCAAGTAGCAGAACCTGAAGATCTAACGATTGGATCATATACTTTCGAAGGAGTAAGAGAGTTCGTGTATCTAGGCTCACAAATCAACCAATGTAATACAGTAACTACAGAAATTAACAGACGTGCTAGCAAACTATATATTAAAAAAACTTTTAACATCAAACATAGTCGCAAAAAAAAACAAAAATATTGATATACAGAACTCTAATCAAGCCCGTTCTCACTTACGCGTCAGAAACGTGGACAATAACAAAAAGTGATGAAGAAAGGTTAGGCTGTTTTGAACGTAAAATCTTCAGACATATCTATAAAGGTGTGCAGGGAAACGGATTATGGCGTAGACGCTATAATTTTAAACTTTACCACCTTTCTTTATAGTGAGCCTAGTATTGGTACATCTATCAAAATAAACAGGCTGCGGTGGCTAAGCCACGGTGGCTCGTGGAGGAAACTGGGGGAAGCCTATGTTCAAAATTGGACGAATTAGAGGGCAAAAGAAGAAGAAGATGTTATGAGAGCTAACACAGAAAACATGGAAAGACTCTTTATACAAGGAAAGGTGGAAGGCCGAAGATCACGAGGAAGATCCCCAACAAGATGGATCGATCAAATTACAGGAATGTGCAAAAGACCTATGCGTGAGTTAAAAGAAATGACCAAAGACAGAGATCTTTGGAGACGGACAATACACGACATCACGTCGATATGTAATTCCTTTCTTCAACGCCCTGTATTTTTCGAAAACAGATGGCGCTACAAAAATTTTTTACTAAGCAATCCCCAATTATTTTTCAGTTTTTTACCTATCCTAGTAACTTACATTTTTTGTTAAACAACCTGTATAAGCCTGGTTGTTTATGCCGTCGAAAATCATGTAGTCTGAAATATGTGACAATATTATATAAAATAAATTAATCATACACACATTTGGCCGCGAGGGACTCGTCGTTTCAGCCGTTCCAATAAATGCACTCCAGCCGAGAGCGCTCCTTGGAAAATTTCAGGTCCTTCATTTGTCACAAAATGGACGTCCACTAAGGTTAGGGATATGACGAAAATGATGGAAGACCAACATGTGTATGATAACACAACACTTTGTTAATGAAAAAAGGAAATGATACTCATTTTTTTTTTCGTATCACTTGAAATGTGTCTCGGGCCTGTTATCGAGGATGATGAATCGTTTAACATATTGGACAGACTCGAAAAAGCGATATTTTGGGAGATTTTTATGGCAAATCAGGTTAAAATAAAATGAATATTTTGATTTTATCCAATAAAGGATCGCCTCAATGCTTCTCTCACAACATCTAAGTCAACTTCCAGGCTCAATAAAAGAAATATGCACTACAATTTAAATATATACCGAGTGAGTTTTATATTATGGTGTAACAAGACTAATTAAACAAACATAAAAATATATTTTGTGCTACGTAACTTTACGGAGTGCCTCGGTAGCTCTAGTCTCAGAGACCTAGGAGGTGGGTTCTTAAGAGATTTTAAATATAATAGAAACCCAAATGCTCGGGGGGCGTCATAATAAAATATAGAATATAGTATATGTTTACCTGTGAAAGTATAAAACTAAGTATGCCGACTATTTGAAATATTTGAACTTACCGTAGCTACTTTTATGCCTGGTTACTCCAATTGAAGGAAAAAAGGCCCCAGACGAAGAAGAATATCCTGGCTTGCTAACTTGAGAGCATGGTATAGAAAGACTTCGACACAACTATTCCGTATAGCAACCAACAAAATCATCATAGCCAGAATAATTGGCAACTTTCGAAACGGACAGGCACCCTAAGAAGACGAATCGGTAGATTAAATACTTAAAAAGTACTTTTTTATTTTATGCGTTTTTGATTTTGCGAAGCTCTTTTGACTCCTTCGTAGCTTACGCATTTCGGCATCCCCATAAGTCATGCACGCCAATATATCCGATCTATCAGTGACATAGATCACAGTTAGCATCTATCGAATGCCAAAATAACGCTATCTCTCGAATTATTTGCAGCCGAAATGGAAATATTCGCCAGCAAAAAGCGAGATGGAAAACAAATGACGTGAAGCTTTCAGCGACGGAGCGTCCAAGGATAATAGGTGGAGTGTAGGGATGGGAGAGTTGGATATAAGAGTAACTTTAAAACTGATTTACTAATTCGGAAGTCTGATTTACTTAAGGCGGTTTTTATATTTTGTGGGACTGTTCCGTGGTATGGTGGTTGCGTGTGTGATCTTATTGACCACGGAAACAATTAAATGAAATTAAAATAAATGTAAAAACAAAAGTCAATAACATATTTATTTATTTTGGTAAAAAGGCGTGCTTTGCTTATATCTCGTAAGGGTTTGTTATTCTTTCTTCGAGCGAGGGTTTTATGACCGACCGGACTGCCAGCTGCGTATCGACTGAACTAGACCACAAACACTAATCTGTCGTTATGTGGTTCTACCAGATGGCCAGACAGGCGACAATTTATTAGTTCTGGTGTTTTTAAAACTGCAAAGGCATTTTACCCGAAATAGGGACATATTTCGTTTCTTAAAATTTAACAGGCCCTTCTATGCATATGGTGTGTATATTAGGAACAAAAAACCCATGTGGATTTTAAATGACCCATATTATTTCGTTTAGAAAGGAAAGTTAATACTTAAAATTAGCAATTAAAAAAATAGTAAAATAGTAATTGAAGCGTGTCGCCACAGGACTATGCCAAAAATTGACTTATTTCTAATATTTAAAAAAATGAGATATCAAATAGTATTGGATTTAAAATATACAGAATGAGCTTTATGTATGAAATGCCTCAATTATCTCGGAAACGACTGGAACGATTTTTATAAATTTTGGGGGGTAAGGGTCTTCTAGTGCAACCAATATTATAGTGGAATTTCAATTGTCAGATCTTCCATTTTTCTGGAAATCTAATGAAATTTCTTTTTTCAAACGAACCACCCTATATATTTTTTACGTTTATAAGTCCGTAAAAAATACTGATTATTTTTTATGTAATATTCCCTATACCCAAATTCCGTAATTTCAGAGTTATTGCTACATTTGTTTTAAAAAATTTTAAACAAATTATAAAAATCAATTTTTTCGGCCCGGGCAGACATAGGATCTTTTGATCATTAAAACATGAAAGTTCTGTTGTAATAATTTTTCTCTAATGTTGATCGTTTTCGAGTTATAAACAATTTGAAACTGAAAAAAAAAACGAAAAATTACGATTTTCAAGACTCAAAAACACAAGTAAAAAACAACACTTTTGATATTACGAAGTACCTAAATTCAAGCTCAAACCTTCTTTTATCAGTTTCCGATAAGTAGTTTGGGCTAATTTCATTCTAAAATATTGTTTTTTGGTTGTTAATGAAGCCCGATCGCCCATCCTCCCATCAAAACTTCATTAACAATTGAAAAACAATGTTTTAGGTTAAAACACCCCAAAATTCTTAAGAGAGCCTATAGAAGAGGCTTTGAACTTAAATTTAGGCACTTCGCAATTTCAAAAAGATTATATTTTTTATTTGTGTTTTTGAGTCTCGGAAATCGTCATTTTTAGGTTTTTTTTAAGTTTTAAATTGTTTATAACTCGAACACGATCAAATTTAGAGAAACATTTAACAAACCTTTTTTCTTCCCAATGATCCAAAGAACCTAAAATAATGTCTGCATGGGCCGAAAAAAAAAAGGATTTTTATAATTTGTTTTAAAAAATCTTTTAAAATAAATTTAGCAATAACTCCAAAACTACGGCATTTTGGATATATAAATAAGTATAGGGAATATTACAATAAAAATAATCAGTATTTCTTAGGAACTTCAAAACGCAAAAAATATACTGGGAGTTCCATTTGAAATAAGAAAGTTCATTAAATTTTCAGAAAAACCGAAGATCTGACAACAATGTAAATACCACTATAATATCGGCCGCATTAGAGAACCTTTACCCGCCAAAATATATAAAAATCGTGCGATCCATTTCCGAGACAATTGAGGCGTTCCATACATAAAATTCACTCTGTATTTTAGATGGCGTCAAATGAATTGGCTAATAGGCCGAAAATCACAGCCATCTACAGATAATAAACTTTTTTAAATAAGTGCATAACAAATCTCATACTGAAATATGGAGCGTACCTATTGGACTATGCCAAGCCTTCTAGTGCCAAAATCATTCAGAGAATCCTATCCCAAATACTTGAAATGATTTTCAACGCGCAGTACAACGAAGACTACTTCGAGAAATAATGTGAAGCCTCAGAACTGGACTGATAATGTGACCACGACCACGGCAAGAAGTACATAGAAGCAAAAATATAAAAACCCAGATAAGAATTTCTAAGTGCAACATTAGATCGCTCATCAGAAGAAACCCAGGAATGACACAAGTGCTGAAAGAGATTCAAACAGATATGTATGCGATTTACAGGTAACAAAAAAGGAAAAGAATAGAGAAGGAAACCTAGAGAAGGTGACCCATCTTTTCCATCACTTCCACAGCCAGATTGATTTTTCTCCGACGATTCTAAACCGAAGACCTACACTTCATTATTCTCTGTCAGTTTTTTAGTTTATATTTTACACAGTTTACATAATCTAATAAGAATAAGTGTAGGACTCGAAAGCTATGTTCTAAATTCGTTCTTGAATAGTGAATCCTTTTATCCGATTCTCGAATCCGGATCTTTGCAGTGACCCATCTTTTCCATCACTTTCACAGCCAGATAGATTTTTCTCCGACGATTCTAAACCGAAGACCTACAACACCTCATTATTCTCTGTCAGTTTTTCAGTTTATATTTTACAAAGTTTACATAATCTAATAAGTGTCGGACTCGAAATAAAATAAAGCCGTTCTGTTGTTCATTTGTTGAATGAAACTGAGACAAAGCAGCAGGAGGATGGGATTGTGGAAAATATCGAAATGTGCGAAGCGGTGAATAATTACTTTCCAACTTTATTTCAGCCTTTGATAATACGTTGAAGTGATTAAAAAGGAATCATTTTTAAAATATTATTTAGGTACGTTTTGGGCATTAAACGTAAATCTCAAAGGGAACATTCATACATACATACATAATCGGTTGCCTCTTTTACCATTAGGTGTCGAGGATAAATGGGAACATTCATATAATTTAAATCGGATTGATGAATTGATTCGCACGTGTGCTTTTAATATCGGTATTTTCGGTATTTATTATTATAAAATTATATGATTCTTCTTGATCTTGAGAAAGCATATGATAGAGTTCCTCGAGAGATTCTGCGGTGGACACTCAATAAGAAAGGAGTCCCTGGTGAATATGTAAAGATTGTGAGGGATATGTATGAGGGAGTAACGACTAGTGTTAGGACAGGTGTGGGAGAGACTGATAAATTTCATGTGAAAGTAGGATTGCACCAAGGCTCTATGCTTAGTCCGTATTTATTCTCATTAGTTTTGGACCAGATAACAGCGAAACTACAGGGTAACATTCCATGGTGCTTAATGTATGCTGATGATGTCGTGTTAGTACGAAATAGTGAGATTTAGAACAAAAACTGGAACAGTGGAGGCAAGCTCTGGAGGAAAAAGGTTTAAAACTTAGTAGGACAAAAATATATTTGGAATGTTCATTTAAAGATGGAGTTACTACAAATAAAATGGTATCTTTGGATGGTGAACTGATTGTAAAAAGCAATAGTTTTAAGTACCTGGGATCGGTATTATAGAGTAATTGCTGCATTGATGGAGATGCATGCAGTAGAATTAGGGCTGGATGGATGAAGTGGAGGAAAGAAGCCAGTGGTGTGTTGTGTGACAGAAAGAATCCAATGAAGCTGAAGGGAAAATTCTATAAAACAGCCATAAGACCGGCTATGATGTACGAAACTGAATATTGGGCAGTGAAGAAGAAAGAATGCATGTGGCGGAAATGAGAATGCTTAGATAGATGAGTGGAGTGATACAGAAGGATAAAATTAGAAATGAGTATATTAGGGGAAGTCTAGGTGTGGCACCAATTGATGCCAACATGAGAGAGCATAGGTTAAGATGTTTTGGTCATGTTCAACGTCGAGACGTTAATCACCCAATACGAAGAATAGCTGAAGTGCAGATTCCTGGAAGGGGTAGGAGAGGAAGACCAAAGAAGACCTGGGGGGAGACGATAAGGCAGGACATGTTGGTAAAGGGGATTGACATTGATATGACCCAAGAGGGAATTGTGTGGAGAAATGCAATTAGGGAAGCCGACCCCGCATAGGGATAAGTCAAAGAGACTAGGGCAAGCCGACCCCGCATAGGGATAAGGCAAAGAGGCGAGGATAAGGCATAGAGATGATATGATTCTTCCTGATGTGCCTATCCGTGATGAATGTTGGCGATTATCAAGGCAATCTTCACTTTATCTGCAGCAACGCAGAAAAGCTGCACAGATGCTGTATTGAACCAGGTCTTGAGGTTCTTTAACCAGGGCAGGCTTTAAAATATTTTTCCTTGCAGGATGGCTTGTAGGAGGGCATATTTGGATTCATTTCGCATAATGTGTTCAAAGTAGTCCAACTTTCGAGATTTTATGGTGGTTAGTACTTATCGGTTCTTCCCCACTCTTCTAAAGACCTCCTTGATATGGTAATACGTCTGGTGGCTGAGCTATTGCGCCCTAAGTGCGGGATGTATAATAAAATACCATTCTCACTATAATTATATTTGAACTTCACAGTGTTCGTTTAAACAATTAAATAACGGTCTATTTAAACAATACGTAAACAATAACTAAGGTATTATTGCTTCATCGTGACTAATCGATTGATCTGAATGTCTCGTCGCTTCTCTGGTTCGTTTATATATACAATACTAAATAATAACATAGATAAGTTCAATAGCGGTCAATGTCGATCATATGTACATTAATATAGACCATATTATATTTTATTTCGTAGAAGTTCTGTTCAATACTAAGGGTTAACGTACCATGTTACATCCTCATTTGTGACTTGATTAGTCCATGGGATTTTAAGAATTCTCCGATATAGCCACATCTCAAACGCTTCCAATTTTCGGCACATATCTTCACCACGATTTAACACCATAAAAAAGGACAGATAAGACGTAGCATCTCAGCATTCTTACTTTTATACCAAGAGAAAGGTTGTGGTTCTTTAAAAAGCCCCCATATGGTTGAAGATTGATCTAGCTTTTCCGATGCGCGCTCTTTTCTCTTGGTTGTTGGTTCATTCTTCATTTATTACGGTGCCGAGGTAGTTGTAGTGCCTCACTCTTTCTAGAGGGGTTTGGTTGATATAGAGTTGACCTTCTGTTATCTTTTTCTTGCTGAGCTTTGTCTTCTTTACGTTTAAATTGAGTCCATATTGTTGACTGTAAAATGCGATTTTGTTCGTGAGGACTTGTAGGTCTTCTAGGTTGTCCGCAAATACTATGGTGTCATCTCCATACCTGATGTTATTTAGCCGGCACCCTCTTAGTAGAATACCTTTTTCAGTTTCGTGCAAAGCTTTGCTAAATATTCTTTCAGAGTAAAGATTGAAAATAAGGGGGGACAAAATGCAGCCCTGCCTCACTCCACGCATGATTTTCACATATTCGGGTGTGTTCACCGTCAACTCTGAAGTTTGCAGTCTGATTCCAGTAAAGGTTTCTAATTATTTTCAGATCTTGGTTGTTAATTCCTACTTCTTTTAGTATTTGCATCATCTTGGCGTGTTGTACTCGATCAAACGTCTTCTCGTAATCAACCAGACATGCGTATACGTCGCAATTGACGTCTCTGCATCTCTGGAATAAGACGTGTATTGAAAGCAAAACCTCCCTCGTACCAACAGCATTTATGAACCCGAACTGGTTGGGCGAAATTTGACTTTCATATAGCTTGTAAACTCTCCTATGGATTACCTTTAAGAACAATTTTAGAAGATGACTTATCAGACTTATCGTACGGTATTCTTCGCATTTTTTTGGCTCCTGGTTTTTTTGGAAGTGCAATAAACTCAGACTTTGTTGAATATCTTTGTGATTATTGCTACTGATTCGTTGTCCATCAGTTTGAGTAGTTCTGCTTGTATAGTATCGGGACCTGCTGCTTTGCCATCCTTTAGCTGTGTTATGGCAGAATAAACTTTCTGCTGTAATATTCTTGGTCCATCATTAACCTCTTCTTCTAACTCAAAGGTGTTATCTCTTTGGTCTTCAAATAGTTTTTCTAGATATTCTTTCCACGTTCTAATTTTACTCTGTTTGTCTAAGATCAGTTAGATTTCCTTTCTGGCTCCGTCTTAATCCACCTGTAAGTTATTTAACTTTTCTGTGTACATTGTAAATATCGTACTTTGACTGTAGAGTCTCGATTTCTTGGCATCTCTTCATTGCTTCTTTTTCTTTCGCTTCTCTAATTTTCCTTCTTATTGATATATTGATTGTTTTATATGTGTCGGGGTCATTTTTGACATCTCTTCTTTCGTCCATTAGTTTCAGGATCTCATCTGTCATCCATGATTGGTTAATTTATCTGCCTTTAAGTGTTTATCCTTTACATTTTCAATTATTTCGGTCATCTGTTTGATCATTTGTTCTTCGATAGATTCGTCTCTAATTGCTGTCACTTGCTCGTTTAACGTGGCTTGAACCCTCATTTTCGTGTCTGGTTCTTTTAACATACGTAGGGCGTATGATTTTGCAGACGATACAGTAATAATGACAGATAACAACAATAATTTACAGAACGCAATGCAACGCCAGAATGAATGTTGTCATGAATACAGACTGAAGATGACTTTGAAGAAACCTAAATGAATGATCATAACTAGAGCTCGGGAAATATGCAAAATGCATATTAAGTGCATATTTGCATATTTTGGATAAATTTTATAAGTGCATATGCATTTTTAAAATTGCATATTTTCAGACTTTTTTACCTCAAATAATACCAACAGAAAGGTTTTATTAAGAGAAATCCCAGATCTAAACAATAAATCTAAAAATTCTCGTTGTACCACTTTCTGGTAATATCGTTAATCTTTGCCTTTTATAATTTATAAGGCAAGGAGACGACGAATAAAGGAAGCGAAGGGGACTCTACAATATGCAGTCACATTTTGTTAGTGTTAAGTGATGCTGCGCCATAATATGACCAAACTTGGACAACATATAAAAATATTTTTTTTTCAAATTTGTTACATGTTTAGCGCACGCTTTACGTAGAGTAGCAGAAACTGTAAGGACAGCGTTTCCAAATAGTCAATACTCTTGTATCAAATATAATAAAATATTTTTAAAAGCCCTTCTGCGAGTACAAGTGTATAAAGATCGTTTACCTAATGTGCCTTTACCACCTGAACCTGTGATAACTAGATGGGGAATATGGTTAAATTCTGTACATTTTATAACCGATAATTTTGAGGGAAGTAGAGACGTTATTTGTAGTTTCGATATAGATAACTCAGGTGCTATAAAAAATGTGTGGATGTTTTAAAAAGTTAAACCAAAATATAAAAATGTGTGGGCCAATTTTGTAAATATTGCTGAACCAATTACTGAATTAGAAAAGCGGAACATTTCATTAGACCAACGTATTGAAATTATCAATTATTCATTAAATGAAAAAATTAAACACCTTGGGGAAACCAACAAAGTGGATCAAAAATTCTGCACGCTGTTAAAGAAAAATGAGGGATATCAAAAAATAATTCAAATAAATAATATTATTAAGATGGGTAAATTTGAAGATAATAAATATAATTTTAGAGGTACAACCCTGAATTATACAATAATTTAAATTTGATCCTTAACTTCATGTGAAGTAGAAACAAGTTTTTCCGTGTATAAACAATTTATCCTATTCAGATATCAGATAGACGGCTTACTTTTTCTGTAGAAATTTTAGAAAAACCGTTTAATAATGTATAGTTTAAAGTTAATGTATACTTTAATAATATGTAATATAATAAAGAATGATGATGATAAATATGAAGAATAAATGAATATAATGATGTAGGTAATAGAAATTTCAATAAATATTTTTGTTGACTTCAGCAGAAAATAAATATTTTTTTGTTTAACTTAAATACCTCGATAGCTACGGCCATTGGCATAAAATATATAATTAAATACCTTCAAAGCAAGGATAACTGCGTTTTTATTTATATGCATTAAATGTATAAAAGCTTATTTTAGTGCATATTTCAACTATTTTTTGTGCATATTTGCATGCATATTTTAGGGTTTTTTAAGTGCATATTTACCGAGCTCTAATCATAACTAAATCAGCACATGCCAACATCCAATTTCCAATATCCAATTGAAGATACATACTGTAATTGAGAGCGTGAATACGTACAACTACTTAGGAACATAGACAGCGTAAAATGTAAACTAAACCAAAGAAAGTGTAAGACACGTATTAAAATAGCATGTGCATTGTGAGTCATTCATTAAGTTTCAAAAAGTTTCTTTGTTATCGGTATATAAGTTTAGAACGACGCCTAAAGATGCTTAGATGTTACGTGTTCTACACTCTTCTTTACAGCGTGGAAACGTGGACACTAAAACAAGTTAATCTGAATAAGTTGGGCGCCTTTGAATTTGCCTACAAATATCATGGTTTCAAAGAATGTCAAACGTGGAAATAAATAGAAGGATAGGAAATGAAGTGGAAACAATATTCCCTATCAAAAATCGAAATCTTAACTGCTTAGGGCATGTGACTAGTGTGCAAAAATACTCATTATTACAACTTATTATGCAAGTAGCCCAGTAAATGAACGGGAAATACGGCGATACCGTGTAATTTTAAGGGGCAGCACCCAATTGCACGAAAATTAGGATTTAGGCTCTACTGACCCTCTACTTCAAAGTTAAATTTGTGTCGTTGGTTGCTTTTTATTTTTTAGGGGAGGAAACAACCCCTATTATAAAAAAATCGTATAATTGTAAATTAAAGCGGGTAATTGATTCAAATCATATTTTAATAAAATGAATGAATGTCAATTAACATGAAATAACATAGTTTAAGAGGAAACAGTAGCGATCAACAGGTAGCAAAAACGCGTTCCAAGATTGCGGCTGTAATTTTGAATATTTTTTCGAGATATTTGGCACACGTATTCGTAATATAATAAAGAATGGCGGTACAGAGCCCAATTTAAAAAATATATTAATATGTGGAAAGTACTCTGTAGTTAAATACAATATTAAAAAAACGAGCCTGTACCGCCGTTAAGAAGAACAAAAAATACACTTTCTTCAAATAAACTTTTTTATCCGATGCCTAGATTTTGTGTCATTTTGGAACTACTAAAATTTTTTATTTCATTAGTAGTTCCAAAATGACACAAAATCTAGGCATCGGATAAAAAAGTTTATTTGAAGAAAGTGTATTTTTTGTTCTTCTTAACGGCGGTACAGGCTCGTTTTTTTAATATTGTATTTAACTACAGAGTACTTTCCACATATTAATATATTTTTCAAATTGGGCTCTGTACCGCCATTCTTTATTATATTACGAATACGTGTGCCAAATATCTAGAAAGAATATTCAAAATTACAGCCGCAATCTTGGAACGCGTTTTCGCTACATGTTGATCGCTACTGTTTCACCTTAAGATTTTATCACAGTTTAACCCTTAAATTTCACCCCCTAGAATAGTTACAATTCAAACAAACCATGTAATTGAATACCATGTCGTTACTGATTTGCATTCAAATTTGGATTTAGGTTATACTAACCTTTTATTTCAAAATTTGAATACTGCCGTTAGTTGATTTTAATTTTTTAGGGGTGAAAACTACCCCTATGATAAAAAAATCATATAATTGTAAATTCAAGCAATTTGGAATTATCAAATTATACGGTCACATTAAACTTAGATTCCTTTACTGATTAAATTTTTTGCCACATAATTTCTACCGTTATAAAAATTACCCCTTGCGAAGAAATTCGAATAGTTGCATTGTGTATACAGTGTGGGCCAAAGAAAACAGTCCACCTCGATATTTGGCAGTATTTATTAGATTCTAACGAAATGACAAAACAGGTTGATTTTTGACCTAATGGGGACACATTTTTAGGGTACATACATCTGTCATTTGTCAACCCCTCCCTTCCACTTCCCCCACCCCTTATCTTTAAATAGGGAATAGGACTCGTGTGGTAGCGCATTTGAAAGGTTATTCAACTCTCCATTCAGTAATGTTAACATTAACATAATTACGGAGTTCAATTGCTTGAATTATACATTATAAATTCGATGACTGAAATGATACTGCCAATATTTATGAGTTGCGTGGCTTCGACAACTTTACTGGAAGATAGTCCTTTCCTCTCTAAATCAACTTTACCTTTTGTAGTAAAAATTGTAGTATTTGATCAACATTCTCGTGTTAGTGATCTCATAATAAGTCACGAGGGAAAAACTAGGAAAATAAACCTTATTATACTAACCCGGCATGGTAAGTATTTGGCCTTACATTTAGTTTACTCTCAAAATTCACTACAAACTCTGATTTTATATGTAAGTTATTTTAAAATATAAATGTATCCTCTATATGTTATGGACTTACAACGAAAGGACAACGAAATGACAAAAACTATAGATAAATATCTTTTAAACTATCTCATATAATAATACAAAATCCTTTATTTTAAGAGAAAAGACATCAAGGAGAATCCAAAAATGCAAAAATATACAGAGTATTCCATTTAAAAAAACATAGGTTTGTGTCACCCTGTCAATACGACTGGCCCTGTATATTTGAAAATATGTTTAGGGTATGGTCCTATCTGTGCCCCAACTTTATCTAAATAACTTTTTTCGTATCTCTTACTACAAACGAGTAATTGGACTTCCTCGCACTAATGCCCCATCCTGTATGTGGTTCGTTTTTTACTCATAACTAAGTTACTTTTTAAGCTATAAAGTGCTAAAAAAACTAATTTGTAGGTTTTTCTAAGGGCAATAAGAGTACTTAAATATATTTTTTTAATCCCTTATTTTTTAAAAGAGCTTGAGTTAAAAGGGCTTGAACGAGTTACTAATCACCAGTGTATGCAAAGTTTGAACAGCCATATCTTACCCAATTTTTATCTTACATAAAATTAAAAAAAAAAAAACGGAGTGTTTATGCGAGTAAAAACTATATTTTTTTACTGTTTGATATTTTTCGTAACACTAATACTTTTGAAGTTATTTTGAAAATAGTGTAATTTTTCCAAAATTAAAAAAAAAGTTTTTTTTAATATAAAACCAAATTTTTTCAAAAATAAGCACTTTAAACCAGTCAAACTTACAGATCATATTAGCAATACATATATAAAGTAAATGGTGAAGCAGTAACGATTAATTTCATTTGGCATGTTAAATAGGGGGAGATTTTCAAGACTTATTATATATAAAAAAAAACGGGCCAACTTTATTTTGAGCGTAACTCGCATAATTTTAATGCTACAAACTTTTATAAAAAATAAAAATAAATATATTTTTAGACGCTTTAAAAGAGTATTTATGAGTTTTCTGCGAAAAGTGCTTCATTTTTTGGTTACTTCAGCTTGAAACATTCGATTCGGAATTTTACGAGTAAGAACGTATTTTTCATGATATACAACTTTGCTTCTTCTGGGTTTATAGTCCAAGTCAATACACCAATTTGTTCCTTTTTTTACAGGCTACATTTTTTCTAAGAATATTTTTTTCGATAAAGTACTTACTTTTCTAGTTATTTGCGAAACACTGCCAGAAAACGTGTTTTTTTATGTTGAAAAATGCACATTTTCACTCGCAAATAACTCGAAAAGTATTAAAGCAGTTAAAAAACCTTATAGAACAAAAGTTGCTTAGAATTAGTCAATTTATCCATTTTAAGACTTATTTTAAACATATGTTTTTTCACCCCCGAGAAGGGGTAAATTTCACCCCCCAAGTAAAAGCAACCAACGGCACAATTTCAACTTTCAAATATAGCGCAAGTAGAACCTAAATCCAAATTTTCAAGCAAATCCGTCTTGCCCCTGAAAATTACACGCCAAACCGGTCATTTACTGGGCTAAAGGCAAAATTCGAGGAACGCGAAATGTGGGAAGAGGAGGAATATCCTGATTTAAGAACTTGAGATAATGATAATGCAGAACTACTTCGAGCGGCAGTCAACAGGGTCCACATAGCAATGATGATTTCCAACCTTCTATAGAAGATGGAACTTGAAGAAGAAGATGGTATTTTACCTTTGTTTTTATTGTTGCCATGATCATTTCATTTACATTTTTTTAGTAACTCGAAGAAGGTTTGTGATGGTATTTGATTTGATTCACATCTCAGCCTGGTGTTGAGTTCACTGCTGGACATAGGACTTCACTAAAATGCTCCACAGGGTTCTATTTTGAGTTGCTCTAATCCATGGTCCCTCAACTCTTTTTATATCGCCACTTTAACGTGTTGGCGGTATGCCTCTGCGTGTCTTGTCTGAGCGGGGTCTCCAATTTATTATTCTTAATCACTATCGGTCGCCTTTAAACCTTGCAACATGTCCTGCCCACTTCCATTTTAGTGCAGTATTTCCTTTTATCATGTATTGTACTTGTTGTTCGCTGGAGGGGTGCAAAACAAAAATATGATGCGTTAGTCAGAACACGCATACGTCTCGAAGAAAGAATAATCACTACTTTTTCTGGGTTAGATGTGAATGGATTGATCCATACTTGATCCGGCAACGAACGAAAAAGTGACCAATCAACACTTGGCCGCTGGTAGAACAGTGTGCCGGGATTGCCTTCAGTCAATACCCAAGGGCCAGTGGAGTTGTTCACATAACAACCTTCTGGCAAAACTCTCTGTTGTGGCGAATTTCGTTTTATTTTGTTGCCAACAATCCACCACCAATGCGCATCTATGGTGGAACATAGTGAGAGTGTGTGTGTATAGAGCGGTGACAAGACACCGTCGCGAGCTGGCAATGCAATCGTTACTTCATCAATGTTGTTCTCTAATAATAGCTCTAATCCACTTTAGGATCATAGCTTTTATCAGTTCTATCTTGTGACTTGGGTTTAGGCGTCACACTAACACTGACAGAATGCTCTGTTCTGCTGGAAGTTGCATTGCTGAGCAACCCCTTCAAACAAATCTCTTCTAGTCGGCAGTTGTTTGGTTTTCAATATTTCTTCCTTATATTTTTTGCATTAATATTGCCCTCTATTAATGCCAAAAACCCAACTTCGTTAGAGGTCATACAAGCCCATACCATGACACACACAGGGTGATGCATAGTGACCATAGTCCACGGGACTAAAGGTCTTCTCCAGGTCGACGGTGAACACTTCACTTCATCACTCCCAAAGATCGATATTCTTGTTTCATCAGTTCAAATTACATTACTCCACTGTTCTTTTGTTCACTCTCTATGCGTCAATGTCCACTCAATGCTGAACAATGTCTATTGAGATATTGTCCAAATTTGCACATGCGCAGAAATCTAGTTTCAATGATGTTATGGCGATTTAAATGTATCATCCAAACGTTGCGAGTCAGAATGAATTTGACACCACAATAGAATTTGACATTTAGAATGAATTATCGTATTGTTGTTCTTTTTGTTGGTCAGCGAATAAACATTTTTTTAAACAAATTATTAGAAAACAAAAAACACTAGCTATTATATTAAATTTAATCATAAAAAGTATTAAAATTTGACCATACATAAAAAAACAGTAAAAACCCGTTTTTTCTAATGGAAATTTTCTAGACTGATCAGATATGACAGTTTTATTTCAGCACAACGCGTACAAACAATTTGTTAGTATAATCATTGTAATAGTACGCTATACACGGGCAAAACTCAAAATTGGATTTTTAATATTCAATTTCGCACAAGCAGATAACGATTTTAATTTTTCGGAATATAAACAAAATGTATGTGAAGTTTGCTCGGAATTGAATTTAGTTTTTTTTCCCTGAATTGTTTTGGAAAAATGTATTTTAGCTTTTAGGTCGTAACACAGCAAATATTATTCCAATAATGCTGTTTTTCTATCGAAAAAGTTACCGCATACACCATGAGTGTATGTGGATATAGTAGTATAGTGTATAGAGTGTGTGGTAATAGAGTGTAGGTATACAATTCCAATCAAAAAAATTAGCCAAAAACGTTTATAAATGGTATATTTAATTTAAGACATTCCTTAAAAGGCTACATCACAGAACATTTTCGAATTAAAGAGTTCATTATCAGTGATGTTAACAGGTTTTTTTACATACTTGAGCCACCAAAATATAAAGGTGAAAACACTTTTTGGATTGTATAGTTTAGGCGAAGCAACAAAGCACTAAAAAGCCCAAAACCTAGGAATTTTGTGCAGTAAGATGAATCGTGATGCAAACTTTTTTCATTCGATTCGAGAGAATGTCAGGCAATTTTGTGAACTAAATTGATCTTATTGGTAAAAATTTTTGTGCATGAGAAAATGCATTTTCAAAGTGCATCTCGAAGAGATGGAAAATGAAAAATTTAGAACTCAGGAAATATTCACGACAATGAGTTCAATTTTTATATTCATGGGTTTTGGAGGTCACTGGACACGAATTTCATGACGGCGATGGTCTCCGAGGTACCTGGTGCCCAGGGTGGAACTCGTCGCCTGGGACGATCGAATAATTCGCGGGACGATCCAATAATTCGCGCAATGAAGATTGGATAAAAAAACTTAAAACTGATTGATGGATTCGACCGTTACTTGATGGAAGTTCATTTTATCTCACAATAAAACACTGAAAAACGTTTGTTTTTCTATACTTCCACAAAATTTATTCTTTTTCTTCTTTAAGTTCCATCTTCTATCGAAGGTTGGAAATCATCATGGCAATGCGGACCCTGTTGACTGCCGCTCTAAATATCTCTGCACTACTGCATTCGAACCATTCCCGTAAGTTCTTAAGCCAGGATGTTCTTCGTCTTCCCACATTTTGCTTTCCTCGGATTTTGCCTTGCATAATAAGTTGTAATAATGCGTATTTTTGCCCTCTCATCACATGTCCCAAGTACTCAAGTTTTCGTCTTTTGATAGTTAGTATTATTTCCGGTTGATTTCCTATCCTTCTAGTTACTTCCACATTCGACATCTTTGAATCCATGATATTCGTAGGATTCTTCTGTAACACCAAAATTCAAAGGCGGCCAACTTATTCAAATGGACTTGTTTCAACGTCCACGCTTCCAAGCCATAAAGAAGAGTAGAGAACACGTAACATCGAAGCATCCTTAGGCGTAGTTCTAACCTTATATCCCGACAACAAAGAAACTTTTTAAGTTTAATGAATGATGCACGTGCTATTTCAATACGTGTCTTAATTTCTTTGGTTTGGTCTACATTTGATGTTATCCATGTTCCTAAGTATTTGTAGTTATCCACACTCTCAATCAAAGTATCTTCAATAGTTAATTGGATGTTTACGTGTGCTGATTTAGTTATGATCATGCATTTAGTTTTCTTTAAATTCATCTTCAGTCCGTACTCATGACAGCGTTCATTAAGGCGTTGCATTACGTTCTGTAAATCATTGTTGTTATCTGTTATTATTACTGTATCGTCTGCAAAACGTAAGCTGTTCAAAACTTCTCCATTGATAGATATACCTTCTATTGAATTTGAGAGCGCTTCTTGAAATACCGCTTCACTGTAGACATTGAAAAGTAGTGGAGACAGCACGCAACCCTGACGGACTCCTCTCTGTATTTTGATATCTTAAGTGTCCTGGTTGTCAACTCTTATCTTGGCAGTTTGATTCCAATATATATTAGATATAATTTTCATGTCACGACTGTCAATATTTTTGCTTTTTAATATATCTACAAGCTTTTTATGTTGAACTTTATCAAATGCCTTTTCAAAGTCTACAAAACATAAGTACATATCCTGATTCATGTCCATGCATCTCTGGGCCAGCACATTCAAGCCGAACAAAGCATCTCGTGTGCTCATACCATTTCTAAAGCCAAATTGTGTGTCACTGATTTCATATTCGAGAGTTTTAACAATTCTACTGTGTATTATTTTCAAAAATGTTTTAAGTGTGTGACTCATTAAAGATATTGTTCTGTGATCCGAGCAGGTTATTGCACTTGACCTTTTGGGAATTGCTACAAAGGTCGATTGCAGCCATTGTTTGGGGATTGTGGCAGTCTGATATATTAGATTAAAGAGTTCAACCATTACATCAATACAATCTTCATCAATAAGTTTTAATAATTCGATGGGCACATCATCTGGTCCAGTAGCTTTACCCTCTTTCGTGTTTTTAATGGCATAGATGACTTCGTCTCTTAATATTGGTGGTCCGATATCCTCTGTGATTTCTAATGACAGTTCTCCTCTTTCATCATTAAAGAATCAAAATTTATTACAACTATGTTATTACTACAGCTGTTTCGGCAAAGTGCCTTTCTCAAGTGATATATTTTACAATGTGTTTGCCTTTTTAAGTCTGTAACTGAAGAGGTTGAGGAGTGGGGAGCTGTTTGTCTCGAGTTGGTCACTCAGAATTATATCTGTATTTTTCAATTTATTAATTTCCATTGATTCTAAAAGTGATAGCTTAAGGCCTTTATTTTGAATATGTAGAATTTGAAACTCTTCATTGAAAGAATGATTATGATCTAGAAGGTGAAGTGCGTATGTAGAAGTGTCTGTTTTTCTATTGTTGAAAGCCCTTTTGTGTTCTGCTATCCGTTTGTCAAAAGTTCTGCCAGTTTGACCGATGTAAGTTTTCGGACAGTCACCACAAGTTAGTTTGTACACACCACTCTGTAGTTGTTTTCTCTTTCGGCTTTTATTGTTTTTAATATGTTTGCTTAAGTTGTTGTTAGTTCTGAAAGCTGGTGTTATTCCTTTCTTTTTTATGTATCTAGCTATTTTTGTTGTTATTTTACCAGTATATGTGAGAGAGCAGAAGGTACTGGGTTCTTTCTGTGGTAGTGGATACACTAATTTCAAGGCTTTCTTATGGAGTTTTTGGTTTAAAATGTTGTTAACTGTTTGTTCGTTATAGCCATTGTTTACTGCTATTTGTCTAATGATATTTAGTTCTGTCTCGAAGTTATTTTTTGTCATAGGAATTCCTGTCAGTCTATGTATCATGCTATGGTAGGCTGCTAATTTGTGTTGTGTAGGATGGGATGATGAATTGTGTATAGTTGTGTCAGTATGGGTAGGTTTATGATATACGGAGAACTCATGTTTGTTGTGTAGTCTGGTAATCGTTACATCTAGAAAGTTTATGGAATTATTCTGTTCTGTTTCTATTGTGAACTCAATATTACTATGAAGTGAATTAATGTATGATAGAAATTGGTCAAGTTGTCTGTTAGTTCCTGTAAAGCAGACTAGTATGTCATCCACGTATCTCCACCAATATAAGAACTGTTTAAATAAGGGGTGTTTAGAAATTGTTGTTTCAAGTTGGTTCATAAATATATCTGATAGCAATGGGCTTAGAGGATTACCCATAATAAGTCCTGCACTGTTGTTTGTGTAAATTTGATTATTGAATTTGATTTATTGAATTGAATTCAATAATCAAATTTACACAAACAACAGTGCAGGACTTATTATGGGTAATCCTCTAAGCCCATTACTATCAGACATATTTATGAACCAACTTGAAACAACAATTTCTAAACACCCCTTATTTAAACAGTTCTTATATTGGTGGAGATAGAATAGAATAGAATAGAATACTTTATTGGTATAGCTTTACAGCTGCCATCATAAAGATGGATATACACGTCAGATATACAACACAATATAGTCACAGACACATAATCAAATACCTATACATACACTTAAATTTTAGATTTAACATAATGTACATTGATAAATATGAAAATTATTAATATTAGACAGAACTCATAACAGCAATCTAGTTGCTAAGTATTCTTCTACACTGTAGAATGCATGTTTACATAGTATACTTTTCAGAACTCTTTTGAATTTCACCGGATGCAAAGATCTAACTTCATTTGGAAGATGATTATATAGCCTGACCCCCACATAATCTGTGGACTTCTCAAATTTGGATAGTTTGTGACCAACAGTAACAAACTGATTGGCATTCCTAGTTGAGTATGCATGTAAATCAGAATTTCTCTTGAATGAATGTAAATTATGCTTAATATACAATATGGATTTCAAGATATATATGGAAGGCAACGGTAAGATATTGTTATTAATGAAAACTTGCTTACAAGTATGCCCAAAAGGAATATTGAAGATAAGTCTAATAATTCTCTTCTGTTTAATAAACACTGTGTCTGATTTTGTGGAATTACCCCATAACGTAACATTATAAGTAAGGTGACAATAAACCAAAGAATAATATACATTAATGAGAGTTTTAATACTGAGTGTTCTCTTCAACTGTACTAAAGCATAGAATGAACAATTTAGTTTCTTATTAACATATTCAACGTGAACATCCCAACTCATAAACTGGTCCAAGAATACACCTAAAAATTTTATGTCTGGAATATTTACAATTTCAGGAATAGACACAACTGGCATATTTCGTTTGCATCTAAAATGTATATACGATGTTTTATCAATATTCAGTTGTAGCAAGTTTTGTGTACACCATGTTTGGAATAATCTGATAACCCTTGACACTCTATTTTGAAGCTCTACGTATGTATGTGCTGATACAATCACAGATGAGTCATCTGCGTACATTACAATGTGGTCATGAGTAATATGATCGGGTAGGTCATTGACAAAAATAAGAAATAGCAGTGGTCCCAACACAGATCCCTGCGGCACTCCTACATCTACACTGAAGATGTCTGACCTTTCCTTGTTTAATTCAACATAGAATTTCCTCTCCAGAAGATATGAGTTCAATAAATTTAACATGTTACCTCTTATTCCGTGGACATACAATTTGTTAAGGACAAATTCAAATTTAAGACTGTCGAATGCTCTGGAAAGATCAAAGAAGATACCCACTACAAGAAGACCATCATCAAGGTGCCTATAGACAGATTCCATAAATACTTCAGTAGCCCCCTCTGTTGATCTTCCGGATCGAAAGCCATGCTGTTCTGAACACAGTGCATTATTTTTGTCCAAAAACTGTATGATCCTAGTGTAGTAAGCTCGTTCAAAAATTTTTGAAATTACATTTAACAAGGAAATAGGTCTATAATTATCAATACAAGTGTGATCGGATTTTTTATATACTGGAACAATTTTACTTAATTTTAGGTTTTCAGGAAATTCACCTGTGTTGTATACTAGGTTAATTAAATATGCCAGCGGTTCTGATATAACATCCTTGATGTGTTTGATCATTCTTGTGTTTAATTCATCATTTCCAAAAGAATGTTTATTTTTAAGACCACAAATAATATCAAGAACCTCATCAGATGTTACTGGAAAATAAACAAAACTGTCTATAGTCCACCTATGTGATAAAGTACAGTTTTGAGGGTTATTGTCAAGCCTATTTTTTAGTGCATTATTTCTGTCATTGAAATGGCATGCAAAATATTGAGCTAAATTTTTATCATCTGATATTAGTTTGTCTTCAATTTTGAGTTTAATTTTATTAGTACTTTGCTTTCTCCCTATAGTTTTATTTACTATACTCCACATAGTTTTTTGTTTATTATTACTACTTACAATTTGAAGATAATTGAATTCCCTTTTCTTTTCAGCAATAAGATTATTGTATTCCTTCTTGGTAGCTTTATACTCATTCCAGATGTTACTATTATTAGAGTTTTTAGCTTCATTAAATAGGTTTTTTAATTGTTTACTCCTAGCATATATGTCATGATCAACCCAACCTTTACTTTTATGCACGTCCTTACCTATTTTACTTTTAAGGGGACAGTTTGAAGTAATAGCAAAGTTTAAAGTATCCATAAATTCGATAAAAGCGTTATTAATATTACTTTCATTGTATACCTCGCAAAAACCAATCCTCATTAAGTCTTGTTTTAGGATGTCTAAATTATTATCATCTAAACACCTAAAACACTGCTGTTTTATATTAGATTCCATCCTATCCTGATTACGACCTACAACAATGTCAAAAATAATGGCAAGATGGTCACCCATATTGGGTTGATTGACTTGACAAGTATGATTCATAGTGATATTATTAGTAGCAATGTAGTCAATTTTTGTTTTTGTTACTTTATTGTTATTCATGAAAATACGTGTTGGTATATTTGGGATATTAAGAGACAAACCAAACGATTGAAAAAGATCATCTAATCGAAGTTTTTCATTGCTCTGAATTAAGTAGTTGATATTAAAGTCTCCACAGAGATAAATTTTATCAACACGGTTGTGAAAATGACCTAAAATATTAAAACAATTATTTATAAAAGAATCTAGATTGCTGTTAGGCGTTCTGTACACATTAATGACTAGAAATTTACAGTTACTGATTAAAATAGTCACAGCACAACATTCAAAGCTTTCTTCCTCAGAGAATTTACGGCAATCAACGACTGAGACTGCATACTTGTCTGTCCCAGATTTAGATAAAATAAGAGTTCCACCATGTATTTTATTTTTTCTAGTAAAATGGGTTACTAAAGTGTACCCTGGGATATAAATAAGATTAATATTATCCTCATTACACCAGTGCTCCTGAATACATAGAATGTCAGGTTTTTCAGCATTAGAAAAAAGCTCAAGATTTAAAAGTTTGTTTGTTAAACATTGTACATTAACCGAGATTAACTTCAATTTAAAGTCATTTACTATACGTGAAATAGTTGTATTGCTTGAGGACCCACCTAATGCGACAGCGTCCTCCTCATCTTGAAAAACGAGACTAATGCTCCGCTGGGCCAGATTTCTCGCTTCCATGCATTCTTAATTAAGTCTCGTCTAATGGTCACTTTCATGGATGCATATATGTCAGGTTTTTTGGACTGATGGATTTCGCATTTTACGCCATCTAAATGATTTTCCAGGAACTTTTCTAATTGCTCCGGTTTTGTATCAGGCTTTAGGCGAGTCACATGTAGGTTGATCATTTGTGGAACAGCCTCAATGTTGCAAGGTGACTCGGTACTTCCAACTAAGAACTTCCTCTTTTTTCTATGAGCTACCTGTGTCCACGCACCGTTGCTTGAAGACTCTGAAAGAACCGGAGCATTATTTTCAGTGTTCAACAGATTATGTAAAACAGTTTGAGTTTTGGCTTCTTGCATTGCGGCACTCATTTGTCTTGATGTAATGTATTTTTTTTCATTTGGCACTTCATTTCCAAAGTTTGTCGATTTTGAGGATCGCGCTAGCGTTCCGTCTGCAGGAATTTTAGTCACTACTAATTCAGTTTGTTTACTATTAGTAAGGTCATTAACATTTTGTAGTTGTTTATCATCTTTACCAGGGGAAGTCCAGTTTTTTCTTTTGTCAACGTTAATTACCTTGAATTCAGGTTCTTTAGTTTTTTGTTTTACTTTTTCTTCAAGGAGCTCGTTAGTTCTTTTTAACAATTGATTATTATCAAATAAAATTTTATATTTTTCCTCTTTTTCACTTAAAATTGTTTTTAGAAAATCAATTTCCAACTGTAGGATATGTGCATTTACCTCTTGAGTATGACTTACTGAGTTTCCTTTGGGATTTTCAGATTGTTCACATGTCTCACATACAATTCTAGTATCACATAACTTTATACATTTCTGCTTTTTTCTTGATGAACAAGATAAATGAAAAATACTTCCACATTTTATGCACACTATAACGTTAGTAGTTTTCTGGCAACATTTGAATGCTTTTTCCTTAAAATTCTCATCATTTACAGAGAGGAGTAATTTCACGTGCGCATCGTTCGGCGCCATCTTGTACGTGGATGACATACTAGTCTGCTTTACAGGAACTAACAGACAACTTGACCAATTTCTATCATACATTAATTCACTTCATAGTAATATTGAGTTCACAATAGAAACAGAACAGAATAATTCCATAAACTTTCTAGATGTAACGATTACCAGACTACACAACAAACATGAGTTCTCCGTATATCATAAACCTACCCATACTGACACAACTATACACAATTCATCATCTCATCCTACACAACACAAATTAGCAGTCTACCATAGCATGATACATAGACTGACAGAAATTCCTATGACAAAAAATAACTTCGAGACAGAACTAAATATCATTAGACAAATAGCAGTAAACAATGGCTATAAAGAACAAACAGTTAACAACATTTTAAACCAAAAACTCCATAAGAAAGCCTTGAAATTAGTGTATCCACCACCACAGAAAGAACCCAGTACCTTCTGCTCTCTCACATATACTGGCAAAATAACAACAAAAATAGCCAGATACATAAAAAAGAAAGGAATAACACCAGCTTTCAGAACTAACAACAACTTAAGCAAACATATTAAAAACAATAAAAGCCGAAAGAGAAAACAACTACAGAGTGGTGTGTACAAACTAACTTGTGGTGACTGTCCGAAAACTTACATCGGTCAAACTGGCAGAACTTTTGACAAACGGATAGCAGAACACAAAAGGGCTTTCAACAATAGAAAAACAGACACTTCTACATACGCACTTCACCTTCTAGATCATAATCATTCTTTCAATGAAGAGTTTCAAATTCTACATATTCAAAATAAAGGCCTTAAGCTATCACTTTTAGAATCAATGGAAATTAATAAATTGAAAAATACAGATATAATTCTGAATGACCAACTCGAGAAAAACAGCTCCCCACTCCTCAACCTCTTCAGTTAAAGACTTAAAAAGGCAAACACATTGTAAAATATATCACTTGAGAAAGGCACTTTGCCGAAACAGCTGTAGTAATAACATAGTTGTAATAAATTTTGTGGAAGTATAGAAAAACAAACGTTTTTCAGTGTTTTATTGTGAAACTTAAAACTATTCAATATTTTTAAAAAATCTATCGAATGGCACTAACCCCTAACCACTCCACCCCCTGGACGTGGGATTGAGGTAACTTTAAAACCTTAAATAGAAACCTCCATTTATTATTGCGGATTTGGATTGCTTATGTAAAAAGCAACTTTTATTCGAGACGTTTTTTCGAATTGTGGATAGATTGCGCTATAATCGAAAAAAAAAACGATTTATCGTGATATCATAAGCAAATTATAGAAATGGTCTAATATCTCGAGAAATGCACTTCCAAATAAAAAACCAAAAAATAGGTGTTTAATATTTTTCAAGAGTCTATCGAATAACATAAAACACGACTCTCCACTCAACCCCTGGAGGTGGGATGGGGGGTTACTTAAAAATCTTAAGTAGGAAGCCCCATTTTTATTCCAGATTTGGATTCCTTACATAAAAATAAATAACTTCTATTCGAGACATTTTTTCGAATTATAGATAGACGGCGCTATAATATAGTCGAAAAAACACTATTTATTAGCGCCATTTATCAACACTTTTAAAAAAGGTTTCGAATAAATGTTACTTATTTTTGAAGTCATACTTCTTTAGGCACGAGGGTGAATTTTTACATTCCCCGGCGCATGCGCACACGGACAGTATGATATTAAATAGTCGCTACATCTTTTAATAGCCCAGTCGGGATAGCATTTGACCTTGCATTTGGAGTTGCCCCAAATTTTATTTTTCTAATGTTTAGGAAGGATTAATATTAGTATAAATTTAAAATCTCGACTAAATTCCACCGTTGCGTTAGCCGCCATCTTGATTTTAAACGAGAACCGTTTTTGCTCAATATCTCCGTCATTTTCAATTTTTTGACAAAAAGTGTAGAAACTGAAATTGTTGAAAATGCGATTTTCTATAATTTATTATAATTTTTTTTCGTGCGCTCGATATTTTCCGAGTTATGAGGGGAAAATAGTGACAGTTGTAGCATAATTATTGAATTATTAAATTATCTCGTTTATTATTAGTTTTACAACAAATATATACCTATATAAAAATGAAGAGAATTAAATTTTGTACAATTTTGATGCCGTTCATTTTTTTGATAAAATCAATATTTAAGGTAGTACGTATGTGGTAAATCTGCGAGCGTAAGACTTGATTGATTTTGTAGCAATTGTTTTTGTTCAATATCTCCGCCATTTTCAACTTTTAGACAAAAAGTGTAAGAACTGAAATTGTTGCAATTACGATTTACTACAATTTTTCGAGAGAACCAGTGGCGGGTCTACAAGGGGGGGAAATGGGAAAATTCCCCCCAACAAGGTCCAAAATTAAAAAAAAAATGTTAAAACATCACGATATTTTAGCTGACATAAAACTTAAAATATCGACAGAAAAATTCAACCAATAAAACCGGCTAGTTAATAAAATTAAGTGAACTTAATGCATATAATGTCTTTTTATGTCTTTTATATACTTAGTTTGGTTGATGTTTCATTGGAAGTTTCAAAAATTGTATAAAATATAATTCTCTTTATTTTTGTTTATGTACCATTATGTCGTAAAGTTACATAATTCAATAATTATGCTTCCCCTCCGCTTCCATTATTGTCCCCCTTAACTCGGAGAATATTGATCGTATAAAAAAATTGTGCCAAAGAAATTGTAGGAAATTGCATTTCCAACAATTTTCTTTCCCACTAATTATGTCGAAAAGTTGAAAATGGCGGAGATATTAAGCAACAACAGTTCTCATTTAAAATCAATATGGCGGCTAATGCAACCGCGGAATTCAGTCGAGATTTTAAATTTACACTACTATTGATCTCTCCTAAAGGATAGAATTATAAAATTTGGGGCAGCTCGCAAACAAAATTCAATTCAATAATTATGCTCCCCCCACCACTTTGTACTATTTTCCCATGTAACTCGGAAAATATCAACCGCATGAAAAAAATTGTTAAAAAGAAATTGTAGGAAATTATATTTTCAACAATTTTAGTTGAAAATGGCGTAGATATTGAACAAAAACATTTGCTATAAAATCAATCCGGTCTTACGCTCGCGCCATTAATGCATACGTACTACCTTAAATATTAATTTTAGCAAAAAAATGATAGAAATTGTGTAGAATTTAATTCTCTTCATTTTTGTATAGGTACATATTTGTTGTAAAACTAACAATAAACGAGATAATTCAATAATACAATAATTATGCTCCAACTGTCACTATTTTCCCCTCATAACTCGGAAAATATCGACCGCACGAAAAAAATTATAATAAATGAAATTATAGAAAATCGCATTTCCAACAATTTTAGTTTCTACACTTTTTGTCAAAAAATTGAAAATGGCGGAGATATTGAGCAAAATCGGTTCTCGTTTAAAATCAAGATGGCGGCTAACGCAACGGTGGAATTCAGTCGAGATTTTAAATTTGGACTAATATTGACCCTCCCTAAAGATTAGAAAAATAAAATTTGGGGCAGCTCCTAATGCAAGGTTAGGCCTGTTATTCGTCTAACCCGACTGGACTATAAGTTATGTAGCGCAAATAAGGTGTGCGTGAAAACAATATATTATTAGTATTTTTAGAAAATATATTTATTATAATTTTTATGTCTGTGGATTTGTCTTCCTCCTAATAAGTATTATTGAAAATGTTTATTTTCATTTAAAGTATCTGTCATCGAGATTGTAATTATGTCCGAGAGATGATCCACTGAATACAAAAGCCGTGGGAGCTGATCGGTAGAGCATTCGCCTAGGGATCGAGAGGTCCCCTGTTCAAATCCTGACAAAGTCATATCTTTTTTCTTTTCTTTTTTAATTTTTGGTATTCTTTTTGTCCTTTCTATAATAAGTTTAATATTTAAATACAATACAAAAAAAACTGTTTAAAGTAGATAGGTATATTGATTTCGTTGAAATCATAATATGAAGTTAGATTATATTATAATAGAAGTATAACTTCTTACGTGCGTACGAAGTACACACGCATTCTTTTTTTCATGAGGAATCCAAATCTGCAATAAAACATGGGGATTCCTATTTGATTTTAAAGTTACTTCCTACCCCACCTCCAGGGAGTGGAGTGGAGGGTCGTGTTTGATGTTATTCGATAGGTTCTTGAAAAATATTAAAAACGTATTTTTTGGCTTTTTATTTGGAAGTGTATGTCTCGAGATAATAGACCATTTCTATAATTTACCTATGGTATCACGATAAATCGATTTTTCCGATTATAGCGCCATCTATCCACAATTGGAAAATACCTCTCGAATAAAAGTTGCTTATTTTTACGTAAACAATCCAAATCTGCAATAACAAATGGGGATTCCATTTGAGATTTTAAGGTTACCCCCACTCCACCTCCTGTGTCGGAAAGTTGGTCGAGAACACTTCGTCGACGGAAAATTAGTCGACAACATTTGGTCGACATACAGTTGGTCGAATGCACAATTCATCGAATGTACAATTCGTCGACGAACATTTAATCGAATGGATTTTTCGTCGACATACCAAATTTCATCACAAAATTCGCACTTTTAGTTTTTTCATTTTTTGTAGTCAGGATCCTAAAATTGGAGCGGAGGCTGCTGGCCGGTCAGCCGCCCTTCCTTAATCTCCGCGCAGGGTGTGCTTTAAGCGATAATGCAGCGCTAAGGCAGTGTTGCCAATCGCATTTCTCTAGATTATCCGATGATCTCTCGAAAAAAATCCGATTTGTCACGAAAAGGTACGCTAAGTTAAAATTTTTTCTGTTATTAAAATCAATGTTGCCAATGTTATTCTTTTAGTCCCCTTAACAACCAACAAATAACAAAATCCGTTGTTCGTACGCCAATCAGTTGATTGTAATCAATTAACATTATGATAATTAACATAATTGATTGATTAATTAATTATTAATTATCAATTAACGTAACAATTATTAACATACATAATTGATTAATTAATCAATTAATCTCATAATTGTAATCAATTATCTTTTCAGCAACCAAATCAAAGTTGACATTGACAGTAATTAAATATTTGATAATGATCAGTTGATTCCATATCTGATTAGCGTTCGAACAACCGGCCCTTTAATCTAATGGATTCTCTATTTCACAGTTTAAAAATTTTCGTTTATATGTAGATGAAAATCTCGTATCCTAGCTGATTATTACCTAATTCATGTAGGTAAATACTATTTACTTACTATTATTTTATTATTCGTATTTTGTATTATCGTAAGTGTTAAATTCAAATAAATAAATAAATCTGAATATTTCATTGTATGGATCATTATATTAATTTATTATAATTATTTAAGTAAAAAAAAACACTTTTAAATATTATTTTATTAAAACGTAATAACTACCTAAAACTAGGTACTGGAAAAATAAATAATAAATAAATCAATACAAAATAAACTACAGCTACATTAATTGCATAGGCGCAAAATTTCTGGGCAATGCTTTTAAAATGCATTATTTTTTTCGAGTCCTGAGAAAGCTAATAAGTATTATTTAAAAATTTAAACGCAGAATGAAAGATTACATTATTACTGAGGGCCGAAAGTCATAATTTTTATTCTAATATGTTACAGGAGTAAAAGGAAAAGAGAATATTGAGTGTGATTTTTAATTTCAAATATCTCATTCAAAAGAAACATTTTGTTTATTCTAAGGGACTTTCAGCCCTCGGTAATAAGCGTTTTTTCATTCAGCGTTCAAATTTTTAAAAAATATTTATTAGTTTTCTCAGGATTCGAAAAAAATGAATACGTTTAAAGATTATTGGTCCGAAATTTTGCGCCTACGCTCTTTTAACAACTAAAGATTTATTACAACTAAAACAATAGAAATGTATTTGGCAGTCTTGTAGTTACTAAGGTATCAAAGTTATTATCCATAATACCCGTGGTGCGTTCAACGTTAATGCCCGACTAAATAATTTTTATAGGCAAAAAATTTGAAGGACTTTTGAGTTCATTAGTAGATATCTAGATATAACTAGTTTCAAATAAGTAGATTTTTCTACAACCACTATTCCAAATGCATTTTTCTGCACAATTTTATGTTAACAAACTTAATATTTTCTCACAGAATAACTGACGGTAGTGTGCAGAAAGTGACGTTTCTGTGCCGGAAAGTTCTTTTCTGCATAGTACCTTACCCACCTTAACGTTTTTTATTAACCATTTATCCATTATAAAAAAGTATTTTCACAAACCAAAACTTATTTCAACAGACGAGACGTTTACTTAAGCACTGCACTACATAAAATGAAAATAAAACAAAATCATGCGTGAATTAGCTTTCATAAGTTTAAAGACTAAAAACTAAAAACTCATAAATAACATCGGACGGCAGACGGTTTTTGAAATTTGAATTAGTATGCCTTAAGTATATGCGCTTGTGCATTTAAATTCTAAACAAAAGAATCGGCACATGTCCCTTTTGTCAAAAGATGAAAAGTATCGGATGCCACTAACATTCATCCAGTATAAGCTATTTATAAAAATTTGGGTGAAACCAAACAAAATTAATGTTTGGTTGGTGTTGGGAATATATGGATGAGAAAGTTTTAGTCGATGGTAGATACACTGAAAAATATCCGCAAATATCCGATTTATTTAAAGATACGAAGAAGATACGACAACTCTCAAAAAGGTACGCAAATCAGATAATTATCCGCCGATTGGCAACACTGCGCTAAGGAGACCGGGTCTCCGCAGGGCTGCGCGGAGCATTAGCAAGTGAAACTTCCCGGCCAGCAGCATCCGCTCCATTTTTAGGATCCTGACTACAAATAATGAAAAAACTAAAAGTGCGAATTTTGTGATGAAATTTGGTATGTGGGGTTAGAATCATATTTGGAACAACTTGTTCAAATAACTTTTTTCGATATCGCTAACGCGAAGCAAAATAGCAAAGTAAACAAAACAGTGTAACATGTGTAAAAACTTTATGGGGAGGCTAAGCCTCCTTTGCCTCCGCTGACCTGCTGCCACTGGTACTTAGAAGTTATTTTTAGCAGATTTCCTAGTAAGGGCTTCGGTCTCCAACTCAGAGGTATTTTTAAGATATGCTATAAGTTTAGCCAAACCGGCCCGTGCGAGTTGTGTTCTTTCAATTTGGGCATCTTGATTTGGGTTTCCCAGTTTCAGGTCATGGCTCAGGTATACATAATGCTCAACATTTTTTATGGTACGGTTTTATATTATTATATTTGTCTGAAGCTGGCTCATTATGTTTGTTTTGGTGTAAGTTCATTTCTGTAGCATTTTACATTTAGTTCTTGGATATTATCGGATATTAATATTAATACCATTACACAAATGGTTTAAGTGTGATCCGTCAATGTGTATACCTTTGTTGTTCTATTTTAATTTCGTAAAAATGTCTTCTTGGACAAGGGTGAATAATTAAGGAAATAGAATCTCCTTTTCTCACTACCAGTTGGAGTTTTATGGAATTCGTGTTTGTGCTCTCGTCCAGTTTTATTGGTACAGTGCAATTTTCATTTTCAATTTTTTTTTTCTTCTTATGGTGCTCTCTTCTTTAGTAGAGGTTAGTGTTTACACTGGCAAATCTGGCTCTGTCCAATGCGGCTCCAAACAAAGATGTTGAATCAAGGCCGATCCAGTCTCTGATATTTCTAAGCCATGAAATCTGGCGCCTACCGGGCACCGTTTTCCTTCAATCTTACCCTGGATTATCAGTGTGCGAGGCGGTACTTTTCATTTCTCATTATGTGTCCCAGGTGGGTAACTTTTCTAACTTTGATGCTCTTTAGCAGTTCCCTATCTGTACCTATTCTTTCAGAACATTTTCGTTGGTGGTGTGGTCCAAAGTATTTTCAAGATTCTTCTGTAAATCCAGAGTTCAAAGGCATCTAACTTATTCATCAACGTTACGTTGAGTGTCCAGGCCTCTGTTCCATATAAAAGTATTAACCATACATAGCAATGCAGAAAAAGACATCTAAGGCTGATATTAATGCTAATGTTACAAAATAAGCTTTTCATTTTGATAAAGCCTTGTGGGGCTGCTTCTAACTAAAACTTCTTTATAATCAAGTTGATTGTTGAAGAACCAGCAGCCAAGATATTTGTATTGGTTTACGTATTCAAGCTATTGGTGGTTGACATATATTGGAAGAGGAAAATTTTTTAATCATACAAAACAAGTAAAAACTTCGTTTGTATAATGCTATAAAAAGTTTATTGAAAAACTATTAAAAAGGCATCCAAAAGGATTCGCAAAACGTTTAAAATCTAGATCAGATCATCTTCAGTGCCTAGAATGAAGTATTTCCACGTTAGAATGAATGCAAAAGGTTAAAATTATGACTAGTTAAAGAAAAAATGTGGAATATACTTACGTTCTGCTTAGTACATGAAACTAGCAACCTTGTAGAATAGGTGACATCGAGAAATATGATTTACATTTTTAAAAGATGATGTTAGTGGCGACTCTAAGTCGATGTTAAGTGATAAATTTAAGAGTGCTCAAAGGGCAACATGATTCACTGCTCGATAGTAACGTGTAATACTTGCCAATTCGATGGACACAGACCAACAAGAATATAGGAGATGACAATCTATTAGTCAGACTGAAGTGACATGACAAGACAGGTAGTCAATTTTTGGTTATGAATTTAAATTCAAATTATCAGTTAAGCTGAATGGATGTTAATAACTGTATTAAAGTGGAATTTAAATTATGATAAAATTAGATTCTATTGTAAAAGTCTAAAAGGCAACTGTCTGTTACAGAAAGATCTATTGTTATTTTTTTGCCACCAATTTTTAACATTTTTACCGTAATTTTACCAGTGTTCATTATAAGTTCGTTCAGTATTATGTAAGTAAGTTCGTTCATTCAGTAAATTTAAATAGAAATATATTAATTTAAATACTTGACAACACTGTTTTGAATGTAACGTTAGGAGCTCGATCTCTATCACTTGACGGTCTCAGTTTATGAATATGTACATATAACAATATAAAATCAGGTCAACGCACAAAAAACACTGCTTGCTTGTCGTGCTGTATATGAATGTTGGCTAACAAATGCTGCTCTGGTTAGATACGGGCTTTATTGAGTGAGGAGTTAAATGGGAAGATGCAGAATTTCTAATAAAGTCTATCCAAGTTTCTTTCTATTTGTACGTATTACCCTTAACATCAAAAACAAAACTAAAAAAATATCTGGCACATCAGGCATTCCTCTCATTCTGTGGTAGACAATGTTTGTTGTACAACATAAGCCAGCATGTAAATTCAATAAAATTCTAAATTAAATTTCGTCGGCGGGCAACAAAACGCCGGAGTAAACAAGATAACAAAAAGCGAAATGTAACATCTCGATCGCAGGCGGCCTTGCATTCCGACGATGTCGGCGAAGGCGGTGGCGGCGGCAGACGTCCCGCCGCCGAGTGGCGTCCCGACGCTCGTTACAATTTTTCTCGCCGCAAAGACCGGCGTCATAGAGCTGTACTCCACATACCGAATGCGCGTCGGTCAGGACTCGAGTTCCAATTTTTCTGAGTTAAAGTTTGTTCCAGATTTCTAAGCTGTACGATATAAGGCTATAAATTCTAGTAGTAGGCTTTGTATCACTTCAGTGTAAACACAGACTCTAGTCGTTGAACGACTTATTTCAGAACGTGGAAAAAAGTTATTACTCAGAGTATCTCGTAAGAAAATCTAACACTGTTCTACACTATAATAAAAAAGAGAGGATTTTGTATACCTACTTTAAGGTTTAATAATAGTTATAGGAGTATAGGGAGCATCCATAAACTACGTCGTAAAAAATTTGAACTTTTTAATACCTCCCTCCCTCCGTCGTAATTCGTCGTTTAGAGACGACCCCCCCATGTCGATGTCGTCGTTGCAACTCACGACCCCCCTTTCATTGATTAAAAAAAATCCGTATTATTTCTGTTTTTTTTTATCAAATATGAGGGGGTAGGCGTAAAATCTGGGTCCAATGCTATTTAAATGCATTAATTTTTTTCGAATCCTGAGAAAACTAATAAATATATTTGAAAAATTTAACTTACTTACTTACTTACTTAAGCCGTCCTCTTGTATCTTACGGTGTCGAGGTAAGTGGAGAAATGAGACGTCTCCATGCCTTTCGGTCGGTAGCTAGTCTTTCTGCTTCTCTCCACCCAATATTTCTTTTTCCGCAAGCCTTTCCAATATTTGCATTCCACGTTCTTGCTGGCCTGCCTCTTCTTCGTTTGTTGTCAGATGCCGCTTTCCATACCCTCTTTACAGTTCTACCTTCACTCATTCTCGCCATATGTCCGAACCACGATAACTGTTTCGTTTCAAGTCTGTCTAAGGTCCTTCCAACACCGCACCTTTCACGTATGTCTTCATTTCTTATACGATCACGTCTGGTCACCCCGGATACCGCACGTAAATATCGCATTTCGCATGCTTGAATTTTACTACGGTTGTTGTCGTTCACTGTCCACGTTTCACTACCGTAGAGTAGCACCGGCTCGTATACGGTTTGAAATACTTTCATTTTTGTTTTCAGGCTTACTTCTTTCTTCCTAATAAAACTTTTATTTAGTGCATAGTATAATTTTGTTGCACTCATTACCCTGCTGTTTATTTCTGGTTCTATATTTCCTTGCCCATTCATTGTTGATCCTAGATACTTGAAGTCCTCAACTTGTGTAATGGTCTCATTATTCAACTTAACATTTATATTTTCTTCTGTTTTCGATATTACTAAGGCTTCTGTTTTTTCAATATTTATTCTCATCCCAAATTTCTTAAAGGCTTCATTCCAAACATTCACATTTACTTGAAAGTCTTTTTCTGATTTTGCCACAATTACCAGGTCATCGGCATATATCAACTCTGACACGCATACTTGTTGAAGTTTATACACCCCAACCCTAGTTCTTTTTACCTTACCCCTGCATTCTTTTGCAATTTCGTCCATTAGAGCGATAAATAACAAAGGACTCAGAACACCACCTTGTCTTACACCTGTCCTTGTGTAGAATTCAAGAGATGAGCAATTGTTCGTTCTTACATTATTACGTGTACATTTATATATACTCTTTATTGCTTGGATTAACTTCGGTTTCACATTTCTACGGTTTAATATTTCCCAGATCTTGTTACGTGGCGCCCGATCAAATGCTTTTTCCAAGTCCACAAAACAGAGATACAACTTACTGTTATGCTCTAGGGCTTTTTCTGATAACTGTCTCACCGTGAATATGAGATCGGTTGTACCTCGCCCTGGCCTAAAGCCGCATTGGCTGTCATCCAGTGTGGCCTCGATATTTTCTCGCAGCTTTTTCTCTAGTATTATTTCGTAGATTTTACTAGCAACTACCAACAATGATATTCCTCTATAGTTAGAACACTTATGTTTATCGCCTTTTTTGTGTAATGGTAGAATAGTTGCAAGCGTCCAATCTCTAGGTATGCATCCGGTACGCCAACAGCTCTTTATGATCTTCCATAGTAATTGTAATCCTTCTCCTTCCATATATTTAATTAGCTCAGCCTTAATATTATCGTGTCCTGCAGCCTTGCCATTTTTTAATTTTAAAATTGCTTCCCTGTATTCTTCGTATGTTATGTCATCATCATCTTGTTGTTCATTTAAATTGTACTCCTCCCTGTCATTCTCTATTTCGTTGTTGTCTCCCATTAATAACTCCATAAAATTTTCTCGCCATCTTTCGGTAATCTCTTCATTTTTTAATAATATGTTACCATCTTTGTCCTCTAAACCTGTTACTCCGTTTGATTTCTTTTGTCTTAGATTTTTTAAAGTCCTATAAAGCAACTTCGCATTCCCCTTACTATCACTTTTCATTTTATTTCCAAATTCTTCCCATTGTCGATTCTTAGCTTCTTTAATTTTATTTTTAACCAGTATTCTCTGTTCCTTATATTCTTGATAATTACTTTCACTTTTATTGCTTATATACTTTTTCCACAATTTTTTCTTCTTTGAAACTTCCAATTTTATGTCATTATTCCACCAAGCTGTACCTTTCAGATATCTTCCTTTCGTTACACCACATACTTTACTCCCAGTTGCTTACACCAGCTCCTTAAAAATGTTCCATAATATTTCTATATCCTCCTCATTTTTCCAATTTGTTTTTCGTATTTCTTCATTTAATTTACGACAGTATTCTTTCCTAATATTTTCAGATTGAAGTTTGTATACTTTAATACTTGGTTGTTCGTAGCGATTTTCTTCATTTTTAATATTAAATGCCTGTTCTCTCCTTGTCTTTACTTTAGTTTCAACGAGAAAATGATCCGAGCTGATCTCATAGCCTCTTTTAACACGCACGTCCGTCATTTTTGTATCTGTTCTGTACTAATACTAGGTCAATAACGGATTTTTCGTTCCGCGAATCCATCACTCGTGTTGAAAAATTTAAACGCAGAATAAAAGACTACATTATTACCGAGGTTTGAAACTCCCTTAGAATAAACAAAAGTTTCTTTTGAATGAAATATATGACATGAAAAATCAGACAAAATTTTCTCTTTTTTTTTCACCCCTGTAACTTATTTAAATAAACATTATAGATGTTTTCAGGAACTTTTGGCCCTCGGCAATAATGCAGTCTTTCAATCTGTGTTTAAAGTTTTCAAAAATCTTTATTAGTTTTCTTAGTATTCGAAAAAAATGAATGCATTTAAATAGCATTGGACCAAGATTTTGCTGGGTATGCTTTCTTAATGCTTGCTTATTTTGTTTTGATTTCGATGCCATTTCTTCTAAAGTATAAATACGACTTACTAACTAAATAGAAAACAATATTTTATTTCTATTCGTTCTTTCAGAACTGTTGTTTCACACACAGTATGCAGCACATAAATGAACTAACAATTTAATATTTTTTTGCTTCCAGACGTTGTTCTGTACATAGAAGCGATTGTTTAAACCCAAAGAACAATGTCTTATTGTTTGTTGTCCTGTACAAAAGTGCTACCTAATATTATTTTAACGCCGTGACTGATAAAAACGAAATGAAAAGTATGCGATAAAAGTACCTATCTATAATAGAATTATTCTTTTTAATTTTAACAAAGGTATATTTATTCGTAAAATCAAAAACTATACGTTTTTATATGAATATCTGATACTTTAATGCTGGTAGAAGCTAGTAAAAAATTACTTTTATAGACACAGTAGCGACAAATTTAAATATACCAATATATTAAACGACGTCGAATGGGCACTCATACCCCCTCCCCCTGTCGTACTCCGTCGTAATAAGCAAGCCCCCCTCCCTCTTCTCAACGACGTAATTTATGGATGACCCCTAATATATATCCATCTTAAATAAACGTAATTAGAGCAAGACTTAAAAAACACATTTACAATTTTCTGCGTTATTTAAAAAAAAAATTTGGGGGAAAAGTAATCTAAAACACGTTTGAGCACTTTTTATTACTAGGGGATATATTTGTTAAGAATGTGATAAAATTCATAGACAAGGTACAGTAGAACGTCGATATTCCGGACGTCAAAATTCCGGACCGTCAATAATCCGGATTTGTATCTAGCAAAAATATCTGATTCTTTTAAAATAAATTAAAAACTTCGCTACGAGAAACAAACCTCTACCGCAGTTCAAAAATATTTTACACATTTTTTTAAAAGCCCAAATAGTGTCTGATGTTTTTACTGTACACATGGTGCTCTTATAAATTAATTACAATACAGTGTTTAAACATCAAAAAATGTTTTGATTAATTTCACCTCTAGACACTTTACTTTACAAGAGAAAAAATAAAATTTTAAAACGTTTGTTGTACTTTAATGTGTATACTGGCCTTTTTTTGAGGTAATTTCGATAATCCGGATAATTTGATAATCCGGATGGGGTCCGGTCCCAATTAATCCGGATTATTGACGTTCTACTGTAATTCAAATACAAACCTTATTTAACCGCATGTAAGGAGTCTATTTGAGGTATTGTTCTAAGTTCTAAAATCAACTAAAATGAGAAGCTAACCAGTTGAGAATCTAGAATTTTAGTGAGGCCATTGGTTTTGTGGTTCAGCACTTCTAGTGCAGTCACTGAAGGTTTTCACCTCCGATTTCGTTGAACCTCCATCGATTTTCATGAAAATTGGTGAGTAATTAGAGGATACCTCAAAGAATAAAGGTGACATGATGCCAACTTGCGATTTTACCCTGGGAGTGGATGCCACCCCTTCTCGGGAGTGAAAATTATTTTATTAAAAATAATACCATAAGTCCATAGAGGGACAAATTATAAGCAGAATTTGTTATATAAAGTTATTAAAATAAATCAACACTTTTTGAGTTATTAAAAACCAAAAATTTTATTTTTTCGTAAAAAAATGCATGTTTTAAATCGGTTTTTCACGTATCGTATAAATCAAAAACTATAAGCTTTTACAAAAAAGTTATTATTACTGAAATTGAAGATAATAAAAAATTGAATACATTCCTCACATAAAGAACTAAACTAATGTTAGTTCAAAGTGAGTTATTAACAATTGAATGTGTATTTTTTTCGACGAGTACTCAAATCTAAGTATTCAAGCTTAAATAACGGGAAAACGATGCAATGTATAAAATATTCCTGCTAAACATTTGTCAAAGTACTTCGGAATACCTATCAAATAAGCTTCAGAACAAGGTAATAGCGTCAAAATTAAGCAAGTTATAATGAAAATAAAAGAACCGTTTCGAATTTTTTAGGAAAAAGTGAAAAATAAAACATACGTCATTTCCACAAAAATTAAAATTTATAGTAATTCTTACAAGAACTTCTTTATATTAGCATAAGTAATGTTTTCGATAATTTTGACCTGTTTAGAATGCATATTTCTGAAAAAAAGATATAATTTAAAAAAATCATAATTTTTAAAATTATTGTAATTCTCATATTCTTTTGATAATAACTTGATAATAACTGTGCCAAATATTTTACCTGTTTTACTATTTCTATAGGGTGAAAACTAACCGAGATAGAAACGTTTAAATCTTAAATTTTGCTGTGGGAACCATGCAACCGGGGTCATTTAACCTTTTATTTTTTAAAAAAGTAAGGGGTTTAGAAGATTAGGTTTAACGTGCTTAAATAGCACTTGGAATTAACTTTCAAACAGTTTTTAGATGAACCTGATATCGTAAACACGAACGGAGGTATTAAAAAAAAAAATAATAACATTTTTTGGAAAAAATTTTAAAAGATAAATTTTGAAAAGATTTTGGAGTATATATTTTAACGCTATCCACATGTTCGGAGGCTCATTTGATAGATATTTTTAAGTACTTTGACAAATTTTTAATAAGTTTATGTTATAAAATGCATCAATTTCCCGATATTTCAGCTTGAATGCTTAGAGTTTTTTACTCGCTGAAAAAAATATACATTCAATTACCTATAACTCACTTTTAGTTAACATTGAAAGGTTTTTCTAGTAAGGGATTAATTTCATGTTTTATTAGCTTCAATTTTTATAATAATAATTTTTTTTGTAAAAACTTACACTTTTTGAGTTATTGATGAAAAATTGGTTAAAAACATGCATTTTTCTCAAGAAAAATTAAAATCTTTGATCTTAAAAAGTTTTGATTTACTTTAATAACTTTATATAACAAATTTTGCTTAAAATTTGTCCCTCTATCGAATTATGGGGATATTTTTAATAAAATAATTTTCACTCCCGAGAAGGAGTGGCATCCTTCCCAGGGTAAAAGCGCAAGTTGGCACCATGTCACCTTTGTTCCTTGACATATCCTCTAACAACTCAGCAATTTTCATGCAAATCGATGGAGGTTCAACGAAATCGGAGGTAATAGCTCATATCCACCTTCAGTGACTCCACTATTCATTGAATAATGAAAATTGTAATTGTTCTGTCCATTCTACCAACAATATACCACCAAGAGAGTATGTAAGTCAAATATAAAGCAAGTAAGTCAACTATAGCTCAGCATTTATAATTCGTAGAGGATACAAATGGATGATTCTTGACTGGGGCAAAACGTATGATATAAAAAAAGAACCGGCGTCAAGAGCTGTCCGCCACATACTGAATGCGCGTCGGTCAAGACTCGAGTTCCAATTTTTCTGAGTTAGGCCGTCCGCACATGGGGCGACGCTCGAACTACTTGACTCGAGTCCAGTCACGTAGGTCTCTCCCCGAAAGTAAAGTTCCTTCGTTGTGGTATTGAGCTCCGTACACGGAGCGTTTAAGGATTGCAAATCTCCTCGTCTTGTACGACTCTCGTTGCTTGCGATCCGTAGCGCACGAAAAAGTTCGAGTGAGACGCATGTTTCCAGTTTTATAGGTAGTTTATCTTATTTGTTTCCTTCGTTTTTTGTTGTTTTTTGCGCTTAATTAAGATTTAGTTTTATTTAAAGATTCGTTGATTGTAGTACAAGCTACTAGCTTTTGGGAAATATATTGTTTGTAATATAAAATTCTGAAAACATTGAACTTCTGTTTCTAGGTGTTTAATATAAAATTCGTTGGGGAAGTAGAAAAATGTCCTCATTATAATGCTCATTGTAGCCAAATTATACTAAAAATGTAACAAAACCGTACTTTTCACAGATTGAAATAGTCGTTTTGGTTGATATATAAAAAATGCGTTCTTCCTGTTTGGAAGATGTGAGCAATCTGAATCGACTAGTGTGCGGAGAACAATCGCTTGTGCCGCATGGTTCGTACAAGACGCGCGAACATCGAGACGTGTCTTCGATCGACCCATGTGCGGACGGCCTATTTGTTCCATATTTCTAAGTTGTACGATATAAGGCTATACATTCTAGAGTCTGGGCTGATTATCGGAGAATAGGCAATTTTTGGGAAAAGTTATTTACCAGCAATTTTATTGCTGGAATCGAATTATAAGATCCTATATTATTAATAATATAGATATGCAAAGTCCACAGATAGTGTGCTACTTTTTTTATAAACAAAATGGCGCCCAAAAATCGTGTTTTTTCCAATTTTTGCTCTATAACTTCAAATATTTTAAGTTTACACCAAAAACATCCAAATAAAAATTCACCGCAATTAAATTCTGCATAGAGACGTGTTTTCCCCGATTCACTTCGACGAAAACTTTCCCCGGAAAAAGCGGGTTTTTCCAACAAAATCTTTAATTTTCAACTAAAATTTTAGATAAGTAATTGTTAATCGATAATTAAATAACTTGGTAATGTAAAAGCCCTTTTCGTATGGATTATAATTCCAGAAGCCGATGGAAATTGAATGAACAGTTTAGCAACAATTGAATTGTTAATTAAAAATTTACGGTCGCTATAATAACGACAATAATTATGGCGCATAAGAATAACTATGATTTTTTCATAAAAAGACACTATACCTATCTAATGTACTTTACAGAATTGAAATTGAACTATTTAGCGGCCTCAGGAATATTTTAAAATTTTAAAGAATTTTTTGGCTTATAAACAAATAGAATATCTCGGGAAACATTAAATTAAATTAAATTGTAAAAACAATATTCGAAAAACAGCGGCAGGACGCTTTTTTCAAAAGAAAAAACGTTTAATTATGATGAGTAGTTCCTGAGATACAACCGGTCAAATTTGACCGGAATTTACGGCAAAGATGTAAACAATAGGATCATAATTTTCAAACAATCGCCTTTTTATTTTTGTCCTCTTTCTCCACACCAATTTTCATATCCTTAAAATACTCATAACATATATTATTATAATAAAAACTATCGATAATACGTGTGAAAATTGCCAAAAATAGCAAAATTCCAATCAAAAATTAGGTTGGAGAAAATGTAACCCTCAAAGTTCAAAATAGGTATACGTTAAAAAAATGCATTTTCTCAGCTTCCCATGGAGCAATTTCCTTCATTCTTTTTTTGTTCCCAAGTAACTTGAGTAGAGCCATCGAACTAACGCATTATTAAATGTCAGACTTGCTTTTGTTTTGTCATAATAATTATTTAATTTATTTATTATAACACAATATTTTAATTTGTTTAAATAAAAATTGTTTAAATAATTATACAGCTTTCAAATGAGAATATTTATGTTTTTAACTTTAAAAGGTACACTTGTAGTAAGTTTATCTAAAAAAAAGCTTACAACTGGAAAAATATGTAGTTTTCTGTTCTTATAAATAAATTAATCTATTATAACAAAACAAAAGCAAGTTTGACATTTAATAATGCGTTAGTTCGATGACTCTACTCGAGTTACTTGGGAACAAAAAAAAGAATGAAGGAAAGTGCTCCATGGGAAGCCGAGAAAATGCATTTTTTAACGTATACCGATTTTGAACTTTGAGGGTTACATTTTCTCCAACCTAATTTTTGATTGGAATTTTGCTATTTTTGGCAATTTTCACACGTTTTATCGATAGTTTTTATTATCATAATATATGTTATGAGTATTTTAAAGATATGAAAATTGGTGTGGAGAAAGAGGACAAAAATAAAAAGGTGATGGTTTGAAAATTATGATCCTATTCTTTATATCTTTGCCGTAAACTCCGGTCAACTTTCACCGGTTGTATCTCAGGAACCACTCGTCATAATTAAACGTTTGTTCTTTTAAAAGAAGCGTCCTGCCGCTGTTTTTCGAATACCGTTTTCACAATTTAATTTAGTTTAATATTTCTCGAGATATTCTATTTGTCTATAAGCCAAAAAATTGTTTATAATTTTAAAATATTCCTGAGGCCGCTTAAATAGTCAAATTTCAATTCTGTAAAGTACATTAGATAGGTATAGTGTCTTTTTATGAAAAAATCATAGTTATTCTTATCCATCATAATTATTATCGTTATTATAGCGACCGTAAATTTTTAATTAACAATTCAATTGTTGCTAAACTGTTCATTCAATTTCCATCGGCTTCTGGAATTATAATCCATACGAAAAGGGCTTTTACATTACCAAGTTATTTAGTTATTGATTAACAATTACTTATCTAAAGTTTTAGTTGAAAATTAAAGATTTTGTTGGAAAAACCCGCTTTTTCCGGGGAAAGTTTTCGTCGAAGTGAATCGGGGAAAACACGTCTCTATGCAGAATTTAAATGCGGAGAATTTTTATTTTTGAGTGTTTTTGGTGTAAAGTTAAAATCTTCGGAGTTATAGAGCAAAAATTGAAAAACACGATTTTCGGGCGCCATTTTGTTTATAAAAAAAGTAACACACTATCTGCGGACTTTGCATACCTATATTATTAATACATACAATAATAAGATTCGATTCCAGCAATAAAATTGCTGGTAAATAACTTTTCCTTGTATTTTGTTAATTAGCCCAGAGTACTAGTAGTCGGCTTTGTATCACTTCAGTGTAAACACAGACTCTAGCTTGAACGACGTATTTCAGAACTCAGAAAAAAGTTATTGCTCAGATTATCTCGTAAGCAAATCTAACACTATACAGAGTGAGTTTTATGTATGGAAACACTCAACTATCTCGGAAAGGGCTTGCACGATTTTTATAGGTTTTGGTGGGTAAGGGTTCTCTAATGCGGCCGATATTATAGTGCTAATTAAATTGTTGTCAGATTTTCCGTTTTTCTGGAAATCTACTGAACTTTATTATTTTAAATAGAGCACCCTGTGTATTTTTTGCGTTTTGAAGTTCTTAAGAAATACTGATTATTTTTGATGTTATATTCCCTATACCTAAATGCCATAATTTCGGAGTTATTGCTACATTTATTTAAAAAAATTTTAAACAAATTATAAAAATCAATTTTTTGGCCCTGGTAAACATTATTTTAGGTTGTTTGGATCATTGTGAACAAAAAATATCTTTTGTAATTTTTCTCTAAAATTAATCGTTTACGAGTTATAAACAATTTAAAACTGGAAAAAATCGAATAATGACGATATTAAAGGTTCAAAAACACAAATAAAAAATATTATTTTTGAAACCGCGAAGTACCCAAATTCAAGATCAATCCTTATTTTATCAGTGACCAATAATTAATTTGAGCTTGATTCATTTTAAAACAATGTTTTTTAATTGTCCTCTCGCCCGTCCTCTCATGTACACTTCATTAACAATTAAAAAGCAATGTTTTAGAATAAAACGAGCCAAAAAATCTTATGGCCAAGCTATTAGAAGAAGAGTTGAGCTTCAATTTGGGTACTTCGTAATTTCAAAAATTGTATTTTTTACTTGTGTTTTTGAACTTTGAAAATCGTCATTATTCGATTTTTTTCAGTTTTAAATTGTTTATTACTCGAAAACGATTAACTTTGGAGAACAATTGCAAAAGACCTTTTTTGTTCCCAATGATACAAAGAACGTAAAATAATGTCTACCCCAGCCGAAAAAATTGACTTTTAAATTTGTTTAAATTTTTTTTTAATAAATGTAGCAATAACTCCGAAATTATGGCATTTACGTATAGGGAATATAGCATGAAAAATAATTAGTATTTCTTAAGGGCTTCAAAACGCAAAAAATATACCATTTGAAATAAGAAAGTTCGTTAGATTTCCAGAAAAACGGAAGATCTGACAACAATGTAGTTAGCACTATAATATCGGCCGTATTAGGAAACGATAGCCGTTTTCGCGATAATTGAGTTTTTCCATACATAAAACTCACTCTGTATAATAAAGAAGACAGGTTGTTTAATTTAACGTTTTATAACGGTACAATATAGAGCTATCTAAAAAACGTAATTAGAGCAGGCCTCGGGATAAGCATTTTTGCTTTTAAATGGTTATAAAACTCGTCTAAAATTTTCTGCGTTATTTAAAACACAAAATACAAGAACAAAAGTAATATAAAACAAATTTTAGCGCTTTTTATTATTTTTGTTTCATACATAGGGAATATATTTGTCAAGAATGTGATCAAATTTATAAACAACTTCATTCAAATACAAACTTTATTTGACTGCACGTAGAAGTTCTGGAATTAACTAAAATTATAAAATAACCAGTTCAGAATCTAGAATTTCAGTGATAGTCCAGTAAGGATCTGTTTTTAGGTGGATGTGAGAGGTGGCATTCAGATTTTTGCGGATAAAGTTAGGTGATAACTTCGTTAATAATAATTGATTTATGCTCCTTTCAAATATGCCCGGAACATTAATAAAAAAAATAAAATATTTAAAAATTTCGTAAACTATTCATTTTAGAACAAAGTCCTATAGGAGTAAAACAAAGATAATTAAATTTTATATCAGATGCGATTGGTTAAAAATGTCTTAATTTATCATCCTTGCTTCAAAATAGCAATAAATATAAAACACGGGGGCAAAACAAGCATGTCCTTATTCAATGTTTTTCCATCACTTAGGTTACACTTGGAACCTTCCTATTTCGCTTAGAAAATTTTTGTAATGTGCTAAAACCGTACACCAAATTTCATTAAAATTGACTTACTAGATTTTGCATAATAATTTTGCAATCTAAACTTTTTTTAAAAAATTAAAAATTTTTAAAATCTTGCACAACAAAAACTAGAACATACAAAGATTTGTCAATTTTTTTACGTATAAAGAAGTACTCTACCTATCTAATGCACTTTACAGAATTAAAATCGGATTATTTAAGCAGCCTCAGCAATGTTTTAAAGATATAAACAATTTTTTGGCTTATAAACAAATTAGTGCTGTGGCCAGGAGGGGTGCTACGGGCTCCTTTATTTAGATGGACTTACCAAAGTTTTTTTATGTATTTTGACCCGTAGAACACGAATTTTTTGGGTAACAGTTGATCCGGATGTCGATAAGATTGTTATAAACAAAGAACTTGAGGAATTACATAAAAGCGATTTTTCGCAAAATAAAACATTTTTTTGTATTTCTTGGGTAATTCTAAGCAACAAATGTTCTTACAAGTTTTTTCGTAGGATGCATAGTTTTCGAGATAAACGCGGTGGAACTTTCAAAAAATCGAGAAATTGCAATTTTTGAACGCGAATAACGTTTGATTAAAAAATAAAATAGCAATTCTGCTGACAGCATTTGAAGGTTTAAGTCAAATTATACCGGTTCTAATTATTTGCATTGCTAAAAATGATTTTTCCGCAAATCGCCAGGAAATTTTGACATTCCTGTCAAAATTTCTTGAAGAAAAAGTCAGGACTTCCTTACTGTAAGGATATGTCATTTCCTTACTGTAAGGAAATGATATTTCCGTACAGTTGTTAGTGTTCTACATAAATGATAGAAAACACATTGCTATTAAAACCTTGTAAATTACCTTAATCATTAAATTTTCTTTATCTGGAGCTTCCTGGATAAATTTTTCAATTTCTTCCTTCGTTAAAATCTTAGATTTCTTTGCCCTATAACCTTGAGCTTGCCGTTTCAATAAAGAACGAAGTTTTGAGTATGTAGATATATCTACATTGTGTTTAAGTGCAAGGGTTGACTTCAGCATTGAATAATTGGCCCATAATGTTGAAGATTTCATCTTTAAACAAAGGTCTAGGAAGTATGCCATTACAACATTTTCTGAGAAAGAACTCGTATTTTTACTCATGCGATAATCCATAAAACGTCTGTATGCATTTTCGTACTTTTCTCTTGATTTCTTTGGCAATAATTCTAATGAAGCAGTATTCACTGCCTCAACCAGCTCTGGAGGAGTCCCAGGAATGGAAATTTCATCATCACTTATCATTTTACTTTCGAGAACACCAGCAATTAAATTTATAAGCGTCAAGTTTGACAATTCAACCTCAATACGTTTCCATAGTAACCCAAGTAATTTTATTAGGAATTTCAAAGCACCATTTATTTGGGAATAAAATTATTGCGTTTTTTTTTAAATCAATCAATATCTGTCGAATTTTAAACGATTTGCGGAAAAATAGTATGTTTACCTCGTAGGAAAAGCCACATTCCTGGACTCGGTGTTGCTAAGTCTCGGCTTGCGCCTCGACTTAGCAATCTTCACAGTCGTCCAGGAATGTTAAGCTTTTCCTACCCGGTAAACAATGTACTATTTTTTATTATTAAACAAAGCTATGTGTTTATAAGCCAAAAAATTGTTTATAAATTTAAAACATTGCTGGGGCCCCTTAAATAATCCGATTTTAATTCTGTAAAGTGTATTAGATAGGTAGAGCACCTCCTTATATGTAAAAAAATTATCTAACTTCTAAATGGTCTACTTTTTGTTCAGAAAGATTTTAAAAAATTTGAACTTTTTTAAAAACATTTAGATTGCAAATTTATTATGCAAAATTTATTATGTCGATTTTAATGAAATTTGGTACACGATTTAAGTATGTTACAAAGAATTTCCTAAGCGGATTACTAAGATTCTAAGTGCCACCAAAGTGGTTAAAAAATATTGAATAACAACAGACTTATTTTGCCCCCTTATTTTGTATTTATTGCTATATTGCAGAAAAGGTAATACCTTAAGACATTTTTTACCAGTCGTATATCATACAAAATTCAATTATCTTTATTTTATTTCTCTACGACTTTGTTCCAAAACGAATCGTTTTAAAGTTATAAGCAAAGAAAGCAGAAAAAAATCGATGTTTTTCGATATTTTTAAATATTTTAATTTCTTTATTAATGTTCCGGGCATATTTGAGAAGGAGCATAAGTCAATTATTATTACTGAAGGTGTCACCTAACTTTATCTGCAAAAATCCGAATGCCACCTCCCACATCCAAAAAGAGACGTTTTTTCGCAGATCCTTACTGGTCTATGAGGCCAATGTCAACAAAGTCTTGCAAAACCCGAGGATCTATTTAAGGTTTATAATCCTTTTTTTTTACACAATGGCTCATTCATTAATATTAAATGCTTTCGATACAATTTACTTGCGTGTACATGTTGTAATTCGGCACTGAAACAAAAATTAGCTTTAAAGTGTCATAAATAAATTTTATTTGTCATTAGCAAACTGTAAATTGCGATGTTTGTTAAATACTAAAAACACGTTTTTTCGAAAAATATAAACTACAAATACATTTTTGCACAATCAATGTTTATTCAAACTACATAAAATTTCGTACGGAAAGAGAGAAGAATTACGTTCATTTTTGAATTACAAATCAAGTGCAAATGCGTATATATAAAAAAATTGTATTCGAAACATTGCATGCATAGTAATATTTTATATTTAATCAAATTTATCATGCACATATTTATATAACACCATGTTGCTATTCTGAAAATACGAGCAGAGTAATTCAGAATTTTACATCAATAATGGGCAAAGTGCCAAAAAATTCATTTATAGTTATTCAATGTTTTCATTTTGACAAAAAAACTTTTGATTAATAAAATTGAAAGTAAATATTCAGTCTATTATTTAGACAAAATTATTCATTATTAAAACTTATGTTATCCAAAACAAACAATTAAAGCGATCCTCTCACCTCTGCATGTAAAAATTAGACATTTTTTATATACATAATACCTAAAGTGAACACTCTAGTTGTTAGTTAATTTAGGTTGTTAAAAATAATCAATTGATCTTTTATGTATACATCTGAATGCTAAATTCTCACTAAAAGGTTTTAATAGTCGGTCGTAAAACATGATGCCGGTACTAAAATATAAGGCATAAACTGCACGTCTGTATTTTTTGTCATTCTATTTTTACTAAAAGATTTCTCAGATCGGGTCTCAAAATCGTCGATAAAGCTATAGCCAATTACTACTGGAGAGAGTTCGGAACCCATTGAGGCACCATGTATTGGTCTATATAGGATTGATTTTCAGAAGATTCTAGACATACTTTATGTACAATGTAACATACCTATCTTTAACTCTTTCAGAAATATATTTGTTTTTATATTTACTATTACAATTAACATAAAAAAATAAAATTAGTTTATTACAGAATTTCTCTACAACACACTTAAAAATTAAAAATTAATACTGCTTATTTGATAATATAAACACACAAAAAATAAACTTTATTTCAAAATAGTATATTATGTTTCAAAGCTCCATCACGAACATCATGGCAACATTCTTATTCAACAATCTTAAAAAGAAGCTTCTTATTGCGTTCTTCTAAAGGGCCGTTATGCAGACCTTTTGTTTTCAAATAACTATTGATCGAAAACAGGAAAACAGTAAATTATAAAAGATTTTTCTTCCATATTGTTTCAAATTGGAAATGGACAAAACTTGCCAAAATGTCAGAATACAATTTCTTGTACAAAACAAAATACTACAGAATACAAAATCAAAATGATTTCTGGTAAATATAAGATTAAATTTCAAAATATATATTTAAAAAATGCTATTTTTCAGAATATTTTCCAATGCACTCGTATTAATTTTGCAAACTAGTAATACACTTCAACCAGCTGCTTTTCATAGTACAGTGGAACCTCGATAACTCGGATTAATCGGGAACGCGGCCGATCCGGGTTATCGAAAATCCGGGTTAGCCGAAGAATATGGTAAAAAGTAATAAAATACGGTACACTTACAGATAAACTCCGTTATAATTGAAATAACATGAAATATCTATATGCACAGTACACATCTAAATTACGTATAGTTGTATAGAGTATAGAGTATTGTTCATTTCTTGGTAAAAAACTCGGCACAACACACTCGGTACGGTCACAATCGGAACGATGTTATGTTATTTAAGAAGAGTGCAGACTAAGACCTGAGACCATTGTTTAAAAAATAATTTTTTAAATAGTGTTTTAGTCTTTTTGAAACAATGCTAAGATAGTTTGAAATAAATAAAGGAATCAGGTGCCTGTTGTTTCAGATAATCTGAGCCAATGAATGTCTCTCTGCCGCCGCCGTGTACCATGAGTCATTTTTACTATCGTATAGTTCAAATTACACAAATACACATTATCTCTCAAATATTATATTACATACATTTTTATTGTTGAAATGTTTGTCTGATGACAATCGGTCAGGGTTAGCCGGACTTCCCGGTTATCGGGGGCCGACTTATCGGGGTTCCACTGTATATACTAAAAGTATTTTGTATACGTCGACAAACATCTAGTATCTAGTGTTATACCAGCAACAACGGACTACTATCGATAGTGTGTGTGTGTGTGTGTATGTGTGTATAAGCTTATTACAAAGATATCTAATGCCCACAGTTGGGCCTTAATAGCCAGGAAGTAATCGGCTATAATTCATACATTTGAATACCTGCATTATTCCTTATTGCAGAGGCTTGATAATGCATTCAGGATGGAAACCCATTCAACGTCCCAATTATATTTTGATTCACAATAAAACAATGATGCGACTGATTGACCATTCAACGTATACAATATAAGTCAATATCCAATGTTGACCAATAGTCTTCAGGCGAGTTTCAGAGGAGTTGTAATATATTTAAAGATATTCGAATGTCGTTCGAAAAATAATCTAGAAATAATAGAAGCAGTTCACCAGTAGCGGTTATTTTACAAGGTATAATATTTATTTATAAACTTATAAATCTTTCTGTTAACCTTTTTACATCTAGTCCTGAATATAATAGGCCTGGATCCCGCGTACCAAAAAAGTTGATTAATAGCAAGCTGAAAAATTTTTAATAGCTTAACGGTGTCTAGTCGGACAAACTTTGATGTACGCGAACATTTGAAGAGGGATAGTTTTAATTGTGGAACAGGTTACATGTTTCAAACGTCAGAACTACGAAAACTTCCCGTGTATTTTGTCGGACAGAACTTCCAATTGATTTGTTGCTCTCTCATTAAACTCTCATGCAAAAGTCAGACTGTTATTTACCACCAATATAATTCCTGCTATTCGACGTGTTCTACGTGTCGGACTTATTAACGTAATGTATTATTAATGTATTATTAACGTAATATGCGTAACATATTTGTCGGACAAACATTTTTTCATATATGATATAAAGTTTGCTATTGAATAAACTTAACAACAACCTGTTAGTTTTCACAATCATAAACTTGTCAGGATGACACGTTCCACAATTAAAACTTCCCCTGTTCCAGTGTTACCATACATCAAAGTTTGTCCGACTAGACACCGTTAAGCTATTAACAAATTTTCAGCTTGCTATTAATCAACGTTTTTTTTGGTACGCGGGATCCAGGCCTATAAATATTTATGTAGAAAATCTAAAATTAGTTGGTTAATTAATTAAAGCAGTATAAAAAACTGTATACAGGGTGTTTCATTGGGAAAGTAACATACGGGAACTGTAGAAAGAGGAAACTTAGGCGGTCTCAAAAATACCATACTTAATGGGTCTTACTCCATTAATAACAGAGATACTGGGTGTTTTATCTATTTTGCCATTTTCTTATTTGGTTCATAACTTTTTAACCGCACCGTATATTTATTTTATATTTGGCACTCAAATATCCTTTAAGGTGTACAATAAATGAATTTATTTACAAATGAAAAAAATCCAGGGCCGGATTAAAAAATATTAGAAAAATGTTCCGACCCAAAAACAACACCCTGCTATAATATTTTTTTAAATGGATTTTTTATTTGAAAAGAGGATGAAAAACTAAATTTAGTGGTATACTTTGAAATTTCGGCAAAATGATTTTTCTGGTCAAATTTTGAATTTGAATTCTGAAATTATATGAATTGCGAGAGCTCTAAGTAGAAAAAAAATTAAATGCAACTTACAACTTGTTAACCGCACTGTATATTTATTTTATATTTAACACGCGAATATTCTTTTAGGTGTCCAATCAATTATTTTATTTACAATTATAAAAAATCCAGGTCTGGATTAAAAAATATTGTAAAAATGTGTCGACTCCAAAAAACACCCTGTATATTAAATTTTTTTAAAATGGATTTTTTAGTTGAAAAGAGGATGAAAAACTAAATTTAGTGGTATACGTTGAATTTTCGGCAAAATGATTTTTCTGGTCAAATTTTGAATTTGAATTCTGAAATGATGTATGTGATTTGCGAGAGCTCTAAGTTGAAAAAAAATTAAATACAACTTACAACGTGTTAACCGCACTGTATATTCATTTTATATTTAACACGCGAATATTCTTTTAGGTGTCCAATCAATTATTTTATTTACAATTATAAAAATCCAGGTCTGGATTAAAAAATATTGTAAAAATGTTCCGACCCAAAAAAACACCCTGTATATTAATTTTTTTTTAAATGGATTTTGCATTTCAAAATAGGATGAAAAACTAAATTTAGTGGTATACTTTGAATTTTCGGCAAAATGATTTTTCTGATAAAATTTTGAATTTGAATTCTGAAATTATGTCAATTGCAAGAGCTCTAAGTATAAAAAATTAAAATGCGACTTAATTTTAATTAATACCATTATTTAATCTAAATTGGTAAAATGTTAAAACATTTCAGTGTTTTTTTATTATCTGGGACAAATAGTTTATGGCGAATATTCATCTTTAAATAATGAATAAATAATAAAGAGTCCATAAAGAATACATCACTTTAATCAACAAAGTATCTAAAAATTATAACAAAACAGAGAAAATGTGCAGCATTACTATTCAAATCTAAAGTACTTATTCAAAATTACCACCATCAAAAATTATTGTTATGTGTCAAAATGTTAATATTTTACCAATTTAGATTAAATAATGGTATTAATTAAAATTAAACCATATTTTAATTTTTTTTTACTTTGAGCTTCCTAATTCACATAATTTTAGAATTCAAATTCAAATTTTTACCAGAAAAATTATTTTGCCGAAAATTCAAAGTATACCATTAAATTTATTAGTTTTTCAGCCTCTTTTCAAATGCAAAATCCATTTTAAAAAAAATTAATATACAGGGTGTTTTTTTGGGTCGGAACATTTATACAATAATTTTTAATCCGGACCTGGATTTTTTTTATTTGTAAATAAATTAATTGATTCGACACCTAAAAGAATATTCGCGTGTTAAATATAAAATGAATATACAGTGCGGTTGAGAAGTTGTAAGCTGCATTTCAATTCTTTTCTACTTAGAGCTCTCGAAATTCACATCATTTCAGAATTTAAATTCAAAATTTGACCAGAAAAATCATTTTGTCAAAAATTCAAAGTATACCACTAAATTTAGTTTTTCATCCTCTTTTCAACTGAAAAATCCATTTTAAAAAAATTTAATGTACAGGGTGTTGTTTTTGGGAAATTTAATGTACAGGTACAGGAAATATTTTTCCAATTTTTTTTAATCCGGACCTAGATTTTTTACAATTGTAAATAATTTAATTAATTGTACACCCTAAACGATATATGCGTGCCAAATATAACATAAATATACAGTGTGGTTAAAAAGTTATGAACCAATTAAGAAAATGGCAAAATAGATAAAACACTCAGTATCTTTGTTATTAATGGAGTAAGACCCATTAAGTATGGTATTTTTAAGACCGCCTAAGTGTCCTCTTTCTGCAGTTAACGTATGTTACTTTCCCAATGAAACACCCTGTATGATTATAAATATACGAACCCTCAATGAGCACAACTTAACACAATTATCTTGCCAATTCTTCTGTAGGCCCACGTTTAGGGGACTTCAATTTTTAAATCGATGATTATATATTTATCGAAATATCGATATACATTATCATTATCTACTGCTATCATTATCGATGCTGCTGCCTATAAAAGACAGAAACATACAGGGTAGAAAAGCCATATGCGTGATGAACGACATTCTGAGGGACCAAACAATATCTAAAACGAACAAACAGCTCATGTTATACAAGACCATACTTAAAAGTGTAAACTTATATTATGGCAGTGAAGTTTGGCCAATGAAACAAAGAACAGGTACAATGTTACTAGGAACAGAAATGCACTTCTGGAGAAGAGCAGCAGGCAAATCAAGAAGAGATCCGATATCAAATGAGAGAATAAGAGTCACAGAAAGATGTGAGTCACGCAAACAATAATTGATTAAATGAAAACAAAACAACTAAAGCTGGCTACAGACTATGCACGATTCGCGATTCGTGATGCGCGATTCGCGATTCGTGGGCAGTGCACGCATAGTGTGTAGCGGCTAGTTCGTTGAGTGATTCGCGATTCGTGATGCGCGATGCGCGATTCGCGGACGGTACACGTTAGTGCACGAATAGTGTGTAGGGTCTTGTGCGTTGAAAATCGATTCGTAAACAGCATGATTCGTGAGTGCATAGTAATTCGCTCTTGGGAGCAGTAAATTAACAAATATCAAAGGCTGCGCATCAACAAGAACCGTTGATTCATGGAATTATTTTTATTTTTTATTAAATTATTATTTTTTACAAATATTTTTATAGTTAGCAATAAATAACATACGTTTTTGTACAAGAATATATGAATGTATACAATAAAATATAGATAACTAAACTGTAATTGTTATTTCATCTCATATGTCCCCGCTTTGTCGCAATAGACCAGGGCATTTAGCACAAAATAAATAAATTTTTAAATACAGCACATAGAGACTTGCAGTTTTTTGCATTATGTTCAGAATGACGTCAGGAAAAAAGTCTACTATTCAAAAATGGGTGGAAATGCATAATTGCACTGTAAAGTGCATAAAATGCATCCAAAATTGCATAAATATAAAAATAAAGTCAAAATCAGTATACTAAGGAACACAGTTTATTATTTGGGGGGTTTTTTCGGTCTCTGAATATGATTACGCCATCAGAACTGATCCCCGGATTACCTGGTGCCCAAGGTCACGGCGAGAGACGTCATCTTCTGGAGTTTCGATGGTTTTCGACATTAAATCGATGCAAACGGATTACTTATGGGTTTTAGGGGTCAATAAGTACTAATATGGCATTAGAATTGACCTACGGAGTACCTGGTGCCCAGGGTCGCTACTAAGGCACGTCATCTTTTGGAGTTTCGAGGGATACCGGCACTAAATTGATGAAACTGGACTATTCGGGGGGTTTTGAGGTGGCTAAATACGAATATGCCATCAGAACAGATCTCTGGATCACCTGGTGCCCAAGGTCACTGCAAGGGGTGTCATCTTCTGGACTTTCGAGGGCTTTCGGTATTAAATTAATGCAAACGGATTAGTTACGGGTTTATGGGGTCGCTAAACACGACAATGCCATCAGAACCGACTCACTGTGCACCTGGAGCCCTGGGGAATTTTGTGGTGTTAGACATGAATGTGCCAGCAGAACAGACCACCGGATCACCTGGTGCCCAAGGTCACTGCAAGGGACGTCATTTTCTGGAGCTTCGAGGGATTTCGGTATTAAATTGATGCAAACAGATTACTTACGGGTTTTTGGGGTCGCTAAACACGAATATGCCATCATAATTGAACTTCGGAATACCTGGTGCCCAGGTAAATTGATGTAAACGAATTGCTCATGAGTTTTTGGGTTTACGGAATACGAACTCTACTATGTTGATCTATTTAATTTTTTTACATGAGTTTTATTATTCCAAAAGATAACGTGCTTTAGGCACCAGGTGCTTCGGTGTCTGTTCTGATAGCGTTTTAGTGTTCAGGTACCTGAGAGACACATGAGTAATCCGTTTTCATCAATTTAGTACCGAAAACACTCACAACTCCAGAAGATGACCTGCCTTAAGCACCAGATGCTGAGTGGGTTGGGTCTGATGGCATCTTAATATTCAGCAATCCCAAAAACTCAACAGTAATCCGTTTGCGCTAATTTAGTACCGAAAACTATCGAAACTACAGAAGATGACGTGTCCTATGTATCAGGTGTCTGTTCCGATGACGCAATCGTGTTCAACAACGCCAAAATACGATTAGTAAATAATCCATTGAATGCCGAAAACCCTCGGAACTACAGAAGATGACCTACAATAGGCACCAGGTGCTCCGAGGGTGAGATCTGATGGCGTATTCGCGTTCAGCAACCCCAAAAACCTATGAGTAATCCGTTTGCATTAATTTAGTACCGAATACTCTCGAAGCTCCCGAAGATGACGTCCCTAGCAATAACCTTGGGTACCAGGTTCTCCGCGATTCAGTTCTGATGGCATATTCGTATTTAGCGACTTCAATAAGCCCTTAGGAATCCATTTGCATCAATTTAATGCCGAAATTTCTCGAAACTCCAGAAGATGACGTCTCTTGCAGTGACCCTGGGCACCAGGTGTTCCGTGGGTTTGTTCTAATGGCACATTCGTGTTTAGCGACCTCAAAAACTCCCCGAGTAATCCATTTGCATCCATTTTATCCCGAAAACCCTCGAAACTCCAGAAGATGACGTGCCCTAGTAGCGATCCTCGTCACCAGATACTCCGGAGTTCAATTCTGATATCATATTCGTGTTTAGCAACCCAAAAACACGTAAGTAAACCGTTTGCATAAATTTAATACCGAGAGCCCTCGAAACTCCAGATGACGTCCCTTGCAATGACCTTGGCCAGCAGGTGGTCGAGAGGTCTGTTCTGATGGCATATTCGTGTTTAACGACTCAAAAAACCCCCCGAGTAATCCATTTTTATCAATTTAATGCCGAAATCTCTCAAACTCTAGAAGAGGACGCCCCTTGCAGTGAGCTTGAGCTCCAGGTGCACAGGGAGTCGGTGTTGATGGCATATTTGTGTTTAGAGACCTCAAAAACCCGTAAGTAATCCGCTTGCATCAATTTGATACCGAAAGCTCTCGAAACTCCAGAAGATGACGTCCCTTACAGTAGCCTTGGGCACCAGGTGATCCTAAGGTCTAGCCTGATGGCATCTTTGTGTTTAACCACCTCAAGAACTCCCCGAGTAGTCCAGTTACATCACATCAATTTAGTGCCGAAATCCCTCGAAACTCCAGAAGATGACGTGCCTTAGTAGCGACCCTGGGCACCAGGTACTCCGTAGGTCAATTCGGATATCATATTCGTATTTAGCGACTCCTAAAACTCCCGAGTAATCCGTTTGCATCGATTTAGTGCCGAAAACCATCGAAACTCCAGAAGATGACGTCTCTTGCCGTGACCTTGGGCACCAGGTGATCCTGGGATCAGTTCTGATGGCGTAATCGTATTCAGTGGATCTCAAAACCTCCCCAAATAATAAATTTTGTTCCTTAGTATACTGATTTTGACATTATTTTTATATTTATGAATATTTGGATGCAGTTTATGCACTTTACAGTGAAATTATGCATTTCCACCCATTTTTGAATAGTAGACTTTTTTCCTGACGTCATCCTGAACATAATGCAAAAAACTGCAAGTCTCTAGGTGCTGTATTTAAAAATTTATTTATTCGGGTGTTTTTAGTGCTAAATGCCCTGGTCTACAATGAAAATGTGGTGTTAAGTCCGCGTTCTTGTTGCTTTTTTAGTGGAATTAAAACAATTGTAATTCAATTGTGCAGTATTTAGTATTTTAATGATTATTAAACAAATTAAATATAAACAATTGAACTTAGAAAATCATCCACGAAAAACGATCAATATTAATTTTTAAGGAACAAACAATAATAATTTTTATAATTAATGTCAATTTGGGTTCCCATTATTTTAGGATCTTGAAATAGAGATTCGCTGTACTGAATCGAACGATTATTATCTGTTTTTTTTTTATATACAAACAACATCCTTGCACGTACATAAAATTCAGCACCATTTATTAATTATTATCATATACATATTATGTAAAATTTGCCTTAAGTATATAGGCCTGGATCCCGTGTACCAAAAAAAAGTTGATTAACAGCAAGCTGAAAATTTGTTAATAGCTTAACGGTGTCTAGTCGTACAAACTTTGATCTGCGGGAACACTGGAACAGGGGAAGTTTTAATTGTGGAACAGGTTAAAAATTTGGAAAGTCAGACTACGAAAACGTCCCATGTATTTTGTCGGACAGAACTTCCAATTGATTTGCTACCCTTTCACTAAACTCTCATGCAAAAAATCAGACTGCTATTTATCACCTGTCATAATTCCTGTCATTTGACATTGTTCTACGTGTCGGACTTATTAAAATGCCCCGTTGGTGATAAATACCAGTCTGATTTTTGCATGAGAGTTTAATGAAAGGGTAACAAATCAATTGGAAGTTCTGTCCGACAAAATACATGGGACGTTTTTGTAGTCTGGCGTTCTAAATTTTTAAACCGTTCCACAATTAAAACTTCTCCTTTTCCAGTGTTCCCATATATCACAGTTTGTCCGACGAGACACCGTTAACCTATCACCAAATTTTTAGCTTGCTATTAATAAACTTTTTTCTTAGTGATACACTCCATCACCTGCGTTTTTACGTTTGTTTGCAACCTTCTTCTTCTTCTTTTGCGCCATGATTACAAAAATAGCACTAGCTATTGCCACATCATCGTCACTCTCCATATTTTCAGTGCAGAACTATGTATAAATACATATAATTTAAAAATAATTATATTTATACTAATAATTATATTATACGATGCTTACACTCTGTGAACTAATTTGAAACTGCGATGAATCAGCAGTAAAGACTGGATTATATGCAAAATGCATATGCATATATATGCTGCATATTTCTCATGTTTTTCATAAATGCATATGCCTTGCATATTTGGAGATTTAAGAGCATATAAATGCATATTTTGATGGGAATTTACTCTACCCCATTTAAAAATAAGGTATATATTAGTAACATCAACATCCATTAAAATAAAATGTGAAAGTAAATATTTTGCTGTTAAGCTCCTTTGTTGTTGTACCCATAAACATAATGGGCGTTATTTATAGCTGCAGGTATCATTATCCGGATATTTAAGATTTATAGACTTCTCAGAATTTACAAATTACCTAAGTAAATACCGATTATATTTTGAATAACATTACAAATATTACCTGTACTTTCTGCTGGTGTCGGCCAACTATGAATTATTCTGGGAAAACCAACCAAAACGAAATTTTAAGCATTTTAAGGGTAGGATAGATTATTTTATTTTATGAATGGTTAGTCTTAAATCAATCGCCGATTATTCAACTTTTGTGATTGCAAGTTATTGACTATACTGTGTAAAAAAATCATTTTATTATTATTGTGAAAATGCCTAAAGTAGCAAGGGAAAAATCAAGTCTTCTCAGAAGTTGGATTGGAAGTAACAATCATCTAAAAGTTATCGACAGTGAAAGTATGTTTTGCACCATTTGTGATAAAAAGGTAAGTTCTCCACTTCAATAGATTTTTAAACTTATCAAACTTCTTTGCACATCTATGTGTCTGTCTATTCTAAAATGACAAACCGTCCCATTTCTTCAAAAACTGTTTTTTAAAGTTCGCAACGGTTTGGCTTATACAGAGCGAGGTGTTGAGAGTGGCCCACCCTGTATACTACGGTACACTGACTGTACTTTATTGTTTGACGATTTCAATTTCACTTTGAGAAATAAAAAAAAATTGGGGGAGGTTTAAAAAGTTTGATCATTTTAATGTAGGTATCTATTTACGAAAACATCTAAAACATCATTATCATTATATTCCAGATTCCATGTCAAAAGAAATTCCAAGTAGTTCAACACATAAAAACTTCACTTCACCAAACTAAGCTATCAAAAAATGATAATAAACCTCGCCAGCAGATTCTACAGAACAGTTTGCAGATTCAGAATACGTCAGTTGGGCAAGAAACCTTTGCAAAGGATTTATGCCATTTTTTTTTGAACTGCAATATCCCTCTGCACAAGTTAGAACATAAATCGTGTCAAAACTTTTTAAAAACTTATTGCAAGATTAAAGATAAACCAGCTCAAATACCAAGTTCTTCAACTCTTCGGAAAAAATATGTCAGTGCATGTTACAAAGATGTGATGACGAGTATTAAAAATCAGTTAAAAGCCGAATATCTTTGGATTTCCGTCGACGAAACAACGGATACAAAGGGTCGACAAATTGCGAATCTAATTGTTGGAGTTCTTAACGACTCTGGCGATTTTAAAAACTCATACTTAATTAGTGTAAAATGTTTGGAAAAAACAAACTATGCTACAATAGCTAGATTTGTTAACGAATCCCTAACAAATTTTTTTTTACCTGATCAAGTACCATTTGAAAAAATATTATTAATGCTTAGTGATGCCGCCTCATATATGATGAAAGCTGCATCCAATCTTAAAATCTTTTTCCCTAATTTAATTCACTGTACATGTTTGGCGCACGGCCTAAACAGAGTTGCAGAGAAAGTTAGAATTGAATTTCCCAATGTAAACACCTTAATAAATAATGTAAAGAAAGTATTTCTGAAAGCACCACTACGTGTACAGGTATATAGGGAGATGCTTCCCGATATTCCTTTACCACCAGAACCAGTATTAACCAGATGGGGAACTTGGCTTAAAAGTGCTATATTTTTATCTGAACACTACGACGACATCAAAAGCGTTATTTCAAGTTTTGATCCGACTTGTACCGCTATTGATAACTGTCAAAATATTTTTAAAGAAAAGTCTATTAAAAATCAATTGTTGTATATAAAATCGAATTTCGATATCATTGAAAGTTCAATTACAAAATTAGAGGCTCAAAATTTATGTCTTCACAATAGTATGTCTATTGTTGATTCGGTTAAACAGAAAATAACAAATCTGAATGGGGAAATTGGAGTAAAAATTAAAGATAAACTTGATGACGTTTTAAACAAAAATGAGGGTTTCACTTTATTGCGTTCAATAAATAATATAATCAATTTTGGAAACTTCGATGAAAATATTAATATGGATCCGTCTCTAATAGCAAAGTTTAAATATGCCCCAATTACATCTTGTGACGTTGAGAGATCTTTTTCTGCCTATAAACAAATATTAACAGATAGAAGACATAATATTAGTTTAGAAAATATGAATCAATATATGATTATTTATTGTAACAATAAAAATATGTAAATTTGTTTTATTGTACTCTTTTTATAATATTAGTTTAGAAAATATGAATCAATATTGTAACAATAAAAATATGTACATTTATTTTATTGTACTCTTATTTATCTTGTGGTCAAAATAAAATATTTTGCCGTTTTATTTGTCACAAAACCTGAAGTTAAAAAAATATATTAAGAAATAATAATACAATTTGGTTTAAATTCAAACCTATTTATTTATTTTTATTATTTTTTATTTATTTATGTATTTAACGTAAACCATAAAATTATTCATATAAAAATAAGTGCATATATAAATGCATATTTGCATGTTAATTGTGCATATTCAGCTTGTTTTAAAATGCATATTGCATGCATATTTTAGACATTTTTTAGTGCATATTTTCCAGTCTCTAATCAGCAGGCATCGCGCATTACGAATCGCGAATCGTGCATAGTGTGTAGCGAGCTGATATCGAATTACACGCACTACGCATCGCGCACTACGAATCGCGAATCACGCATAGTCTGTAGCCAGCTTAATATGGTACGGCCATGTACAGAGAATGGTAGATGACGGGATCGCTGTCTAGTTTCTTTTTCCTTTCTTTTGAATCCTAGAAGGAATTTCAGAAGGGATCCCATTTTACTGAATGAAAAGTCTTTGTGTAATCTACGAAACGAAGCAGCATTCGTATATTGTGTTCCCTCGCTATTTCTATTAGTCGAGGAAATGAAGCATTTTGGCTCGCAATTTTTTCGTCCAGCATGGATTTACTTGAAAGTTTCACAGATGGTAGGGAATAGTCCAAGGATCATTTTCTATATCATGCTGCTGTACGCTAAATACTTGGGGGGTGGTTGCCACCCCATCTCGGGGGTGGGAATTTTTTATTACATTTTAATCATGTAAATTGATGTAGAAAGTAATTCTAAGAAAAAAATGTTTTCTACATTTTCTTCGTAAAACTAATATTTTTCGAGCTATTCGTGGTTGAAAGTAACAGTTTTTCGACGGAAAAATCGACTTTTTTAGAGGGTTTTTTGAGAACAACTCGAAAAACATTAGACCGGTTAGTATCGTCGCCCCCGCTAGTGAAATTATTCCGATTCGATTTTTTTGCACAAACTTACTCAAATAGAGGTTCTTATAACATATCCACAGGGTGCCGGGCGGTGCCGTGGTCGAAAAATTGTTTAAACAATTTTTTTTAAACAAATTCACAAAAAAAATTTTTTCATTTCGAACAACATTTTTTTAGATAAATTAGCTTATTCTGAGCAAAAAAGCTCTCTTGTCATTTTTTTCTAAAATTGATTGTTGTCGAGTTATATGCGATTAAAAATTTGAAAAATGCGAAAATGGCCATTTTCAAGGCTTAATAACTCGATTAAACATTATTATTATTAAATTCAAAAAGTCACCAAATCAAGTTTCAAATCCCTTCTTCAAGGTCCTGAAGAGATTTTTGTCGTTATTTTATTAGAAAGCTGTTATTTTTAATTATTAACAATTAGCTATAGTCCCAGGATTTATCGTCGCCCCTATTAGTGCAATTATTCCGATTCGATTTTTTTGCACAAACTTACTGAAAAAGTGGTTCTTATAACATATCCATAGGGTGCCGGGCGGTGACGTGGTCGAAAAATTGTTTAAACAATTTTTTTTAAACAAATTCACAAAAATAATTTTTTCACTTCGAACAAACTTTTTTTTTAGATAATTTGGGACATTCTGAGCAAAAAATGTATCCTGTGATTTTTTTCTAAAATTGATTGTTGTCGAATTATACGCGATTTATAATTTGAAAAATGCGAAAATGGCCATATAACTCGACAACAATCAATTTTAGAGAAAAATCACAGGAAAACGTTTTTGCTCAGAATAACCCAAATTATCTAAAAAAAAAATCGTTCGCAATAAAAAAAATATTTTTGTAAATTTGTTGAAAAAAAATTGTTTAAACAATTTTTCGACCACGGCACCGCCCGGCACCCTGTGGATATGTTATAAGAACCTCGTTTTGAGTAAGTTTCTGCAAAAAATATGGAATCGGAATAATTTCACTAACGGGGGCGACGATGCATCCTGGACTATAGCGCTAATTGTTAATAATTAAAAGTAACAGCTTTCTAATAAAATAATGACAAAAATCTCTTCAGGACCTTGAAGAAGGGATTTGAAACTTGATTTGGTGACTTTTTGAAGTTCATAATAATAATGTTTAATCGAGTTATTAAGCCTTGAAAATGGCCATTTTCGCATTTTTCAAATTTTTAATCGCATATAACTCGACAACAATCAATTTTAGAAAAAAATGACAAGAGACCTTTTCTGCTCAGAATAAGCCAATTTATCTAAAAAAATTTTGTTCGAAATGAAAAAATTATTTTTGTGAATTTGTTTAAAAAAAATTGTTTAAACAATTTTTCGACCACGGCACCGCCCGGCACCCTGTGGATATGTTATAAGGACCTCATTTTGAGTAAGTTTGTGCAAAAAAATCGAATCGGAATAATTTCGCTAGCGGAGGCGACGATACTGCCCGGTCTATATGAATTTAATAAAAAAAACTGTAGATATCAAAATTGTATCTTTTAGTAATACAAACCAAACTATTTTTCTAAAATATTTTTACGACCAATACAAACCGAGATATGGCATGTTAAACGTTACCTTTTTTCATCAAATGCATAATTTGAAATAATCAAAGCCAAATAACGGGAAAACTTTACATTTTTCCAGGAAAACTTAAATGATGTTTTTTCAAGCACACAATAAGATTTTCACAAAAATAATAAAAAGTCTCTAGCATACAAATTGAGCAACTTATGATCAAAAAAAGTTGTTGTACTTGTTTTTCTCTACGAAAAAAACAGTGAAAACAACCCCCTAACTACCCTCGTAATTAAAAATTGGTCTTCGACTTTCTGTAATTTCTTTTATATTTATATTATTAATACACCCAAGTAGTTTGACCTATTTAAATGGCCTAATTTTACAAAAATTGGAGTTTAAAGAAAAATTTATTTTTTGCAATTTTGCATTTTTTATCATTTTCTTCAAAATATCTCCGAAAATACTGGAGATACGAAAAAAATGATAGACTAATGAATTGTAGCTTTTTTAATATCTAAAATTTTCTTATACATAGATTTTCATTACAGTGAATAGTTAGCGAGATATAGCTGTTTAAAACATCTATTTACGAGCAAATATCCCCTTATTGGAGCCCTTGTCTATATTAGTGTCGGGTGTCTATAGTAGTGGGGGTATCCAAATGAGGAAAAAATTCAGGATGTAATATTTTGGTTTAAATACTAATAAATAATACTTATCTCACTACTGAGGAAGACAAATCTAAAAACACAAAAATTATAATAAATATATTTACTAAAAACACTAATATATTCTTTTCACACCTTTAGCAACTAACGCCATACTGTCTGTGTGCGCATGCGTGAAGAATAATGAAAATTCACTCCCAATCGCGCCTAAAGAAGTATAACATCAAAAAAAAATCTGATTGATAAATAAATAAAACTTTATTGATTTATAAAACCAAATATACTGTCATTGAAAATTATAAACGTCAAAATTCATAAGCTATCAACTGTTTAACTCATTGTGATTTCTATCGAAAAGCGGCTTAATTTTGCGATACTAGTTTATGTGAGTTAAAAAGAGACCTAGTAGTCTTTTTCTCATGATCATCTTTCAGTGCGTCACAGTTTTTCGATTTCTTTCTAACGCATTAAATTGCATGTGACAGAAAAAAAGGCACGTCCGTGATTACAGACATTTACAACATTTATTCTAGTTATTTTAGTTGTCGATAGATGGCGCCATAATAAAAAAAGAATGTGTGTGTACTTTGTACGCACGTAAGAAGATATTCTTCTATTATATAATAGGTAATTTAAACGAAGTAAATATACTTAAGAGGATCGGTACGTATTTTCGGCTGCAATGCTATTCAAATGGGGATTCATTTTTTTCGAATCCTGAGAAAACTAATAAGTATTTTTGAAAAATCTAAACGCAGAATGAAAGATTACGTTATTAGTGAGGGCCGAAAGTCCCTGAGAACTTCTATAATGTTTATTTAAATAAGTTACAGGAGTGAAAAACTAAGAGAAAATTTAGTGTGATTTTTAATTTCAAATATATCATTCAAAATAAACTTTTTATTTATTCTAAGGGACTTTCGGCCCTCGGTAATAATTTAATCTTTCATTCTGCGTTTAAATTTTTCAAAAATATTTATTGGTTTTTTCAGGATTCGAAAAAAATGAACACAATGCCGTGGTAATATTTTCCAAATCTATCTTTGTCTTACAACGCACTCAGCCGAATATAATATTGTCAGCATATATTGTCAGTCAGACACTGACAATCAGTGACAATTTTAAATATTTGACATTGCATCGGGAATATTTTGAGGTGTTGATTAAATATTATTGATATATAGTGTATTTGATAAATAATTGATTTAAGACATGAACTTAATAAAAAGTTATTTATTGTGTATTATTTGTGGAAGATCCAAGCAGAGAATACATCAGGATAATAATATTCTGTGATCCAAGTATTTTGTTGTTAAAGATGTTCAAAATTGTAAGCGTTCCAACAATATATTATTAAAAAATCACCTTAACACTTTTCCTCTTTTCTCGATTGAGTATTAGTTTTTGTTTTACAAATTAATTATTACAATCACTGAATACATAGTTAGTGAAAAAATTATCACATTTATTAACTGAATTAATAATTTGCAATTATAAAAATAACAGTTATCCAAGAACATTCAAAAGCCATCTCTTTAAATTAATGATGACATTTTCAAGTAGAATGACATTCTAGTAATGTTTACATATCCATACCAGTGTGAATTTTACTACACGTAATTTGCCGTGTAAAGACAGAAAAAGTAGGGATACACGTAAAATATTTGCGAATTATGTTCCCATAGCCTTAAAAGGTTATTTGTACTTATTTTATTTAAAAATCAAACTAACTTTCTTATCAACCACTTTCAAAAAAGAAGAATATCTTCAAAAATTATATAATAATATACTTACAATCATAAAATCTATAAAAAAAAATAAAAAAATAATAACTTGCTTGGGGCTTGAACCCACTTCACGTCTACCGCGCCGTACGAAAGTTGACGCCATTTCAAACTGCACCAAACTCTCGTATACGTCATGTGGGAATATACACAAACTAAACGTTTACACCATAAATTTATATGAATTTAATAAAATTATTAGCTTGATTTTTGTCGAAATAAAATACAACAAAATATAGAGTAAGAAAACGATATATGAGATGAAGATTTGTAGAAAGTTTGTTCGTAATCAGATTATGTAAATTAAAGCATTTCCTACTAATAGGTAACTACATTATTTTGTTTACATTTTCCAGATAGATAGGTATTGAAACTATTAGGTATTTCCAACTGAAACATTTAGAATTACGTACCTGCGGCTTTTCAAAAGTCACTATAATTATAAATTTGATTTTATTTCTGTCCACACATCAATAAAAACTAATATTATACAATATTTTTGTTTACCGATAACCTCCATATTGAACAATTATTGACAGATCATTTCAAAATTTCAACACCCAATCAGAGCCCGTATAACAACTAATACCATACTGTCGGTGTGCGCATGCGCGCGGATCAATCAGATTTTACCCTCAATCGATTCGCCGCTAAAGAAGAATATCTTCAAAAAAATAATTTTTTTTTAATTAGATAATAATATTACAAATATAATCTGTATAATTTATAAGACTATACAAATCAAAGAAAATACCATTTTATAAATGCATGAAACACATTTGATTTGTTTTTATTCCAAATTGAAAATAAAATGTGACAACTGTCAGATTTAACTAAAATGTCATGTTAGAATAAATGTCATAAATGTGTATTATCACGGACTTACCCTTTTTCCTATCATTTGTTACGCACTGAAAAATGCTCATGAAAAGGACAATATAAAAAGTAATTCGTGAATAATTTCATGCATGGGAAAAGTTATAGTGGAAGAACCCATCAGGGTAGAACGTCAGGCCCTTCACTCGTAATCCCTATCATATTGCATATATCCAGTATTACTGACATACTATCTATGTCAATCCAGCCCATTGGCTAGCTATACTTAGTCCTGTCGCCAGGGGGGGTACAACGGCCTCCTTAATTCAGATGGACTTGCCCAAGTTTTTTTTATGTATTTTGACCCGTAGAACACGAATTTTTTGGGTAACAGTTGATCCGGATGTCGATAAGATTGTTATAAACAAATAACTTGAGGAATTACATAACAGCGGTTACAACTATCGGTTTTGATTATTTGCATTGCTAAAAATTAAGTTTTTATTTGTTAAACAATGCCATAAACACATAGTGTTTCTCGTGCCCAATACATGCGTTTTAATGTACGTAATCTACGTAGAAATTGTCGGTATGCGCGCCTACTCATTGGATTTCAAATGAGAAATGTACTGAAAACATCATTCAATCAATATGTGTTTATAGTTTTGTTTAACAATAAAAAAATTAACTTTTAGCAATGAAAGTAATCAAAACCGATAGAATTTGACTTGAACTTTCAAATGCGGTAAGCAGAATTGCTATTTTATATTTCAATCAAAAGTTATTCGGGTTCAAAAATTGCAATTTTTAGATTTTTGGAAATTTTAACCGCGTTTATGTCGAAAACTATGCATCCTACCAAAAAACTTGTAAAAACATTTTTTGCTTAGAATGACCCAAAAAATACAAAAAAATGTTTTGTTTTGCGAAAAATCGCTGTTATGTGATTCCCCAAGTTCTTTGTTTATAACAATCTTATCGACATCGGGATCGACTGTTACCAAAAAATTCGTGTTCTACGGATCAAAATACATAAAAAAAACTTGGGTAAGTCCATCTGAATTAAGGAGGCCGTTGTACCCCCCCTGGCGAGAGGACTAACTGGGGTTATTTGCTTCTTAGTTGGTTGATAGACTCTATTTATACTCGTAAAATGACTGGTTCTACCACTTTGATTGTACTTTTCTTGTATGCTGAAACTGATGCATCTTTTGAAGTCCTTTGTATAATTCTGGGCAGTCATTTTTCCAGGTTCCTACAATGCTCTCTATGTCGATTTCTACTTCTCCATTAAGCCTTAAATGTCTCTCTCCATTAGGTCTTAAACAGCTTGAAGTTATAGCTTAACCTCTCGGGCCAAAAATTTAACTTTCTTAAATAGTTTATGACTTTTACGGCGGTGTAGTACGAATGAGTTAGAAACAATTAAATTGTTAGAAGAATTTTTTACCGAACAACAAAAACAAAACGTGTTTAAATGATTAAGGTTTTATATTTTGAGAACGATTCCCGCATTGGAAATCGAAACGTCAAATAAAACATCAATAAAAAAGTAAATTAATAGATAGGGGAGTGCATATAGATTTTCACTTCGGAAAAAATCAAACAACATAGAACTTTTTGTAATTTCATTCAGAAATGTTTAATAAACAACATATCAAGAAGTTCAACTCGAGAAGTGGGTGCTTCATTTTTTATTAAACAAATGAACTGCGAAATTAGATGTTTTTTAAATAACTCCAAAAATATAAATTTTAGAAAAAAACTGACTTAACCATTGAAAAATTCAGCAAATTTTACAAAAAAACCTTACATAAAGAATTTTCTAAAATAAAATCTGTATAATCTATAATTTTTTATTTATAACGCTAAAGTCACCCTTCTCACAAACATTGGCGCACTGTAAACTAGCTTACGGCGAAGTGCACGGTTGAGTTATTTTAATGTAATTCTTTAACTAATGGATCAAATGAAATTTTACAAATTGAACATGAAAGAAGAATAATTAAGCTATCTTATGGTTATAATAAAAAGAAATAAAATGTATGGGCATAAGTACGGTGGGGACGGAAAATGAGCCTTACATGAATTTTGTTTAAAAATTATTTAAAAATGTGTGACTAATACAATGTTTCTTATAAAACCCTCAATTTTTCACAACTTAACTTTCAAGCATCTTACTAAATGATGTTTAATTAAAAAAAAATCTCAAAATTTAATTCAAATGATATGACGTCTCAAAAAATGTAATTTTTGAAATCTTCGTAGTTTTACAGAATTACCACCACTTTAAGACGGTATTACTCAAGTTTGAATAGATCTTTTACAGTTTTATAAGTGCTTTTTTAAAGCTTAGGATGTAATCTTTAAAATACACTGAATTATTTTGCTTTAGATATGAAGTAGACTATTTCTTTTTGAGAAAATTAAGAAAGATAACAAAAATGTAATACAAAAACCGAAAATTACCATCTAAAAAAATGTTTATACAAAGTGATCAAAAATCTTTTTCTGTAAAACTTACCTAAAATACATTTAATAATAAGCTTCAACAATAATAAATGTTCAGCAAAATAGCTATTTGTATAACAAGGGAGGAAAGTGCTACTTTTCCTCCCGAGAATGAAGTTTACTGCCCGACGCGTAGCGGAGGGCAGTAATCATTCAAGGGAGGAAAAGGTACTTTACTCCCATGTTATACATATGGTTTTTCCACCTTCCTCAAATACCAAGTCATTTTTTCATTTTTACTTAATTTATTTATGTAACTAACCAACAAAATTTATTAGAACTAAAACTAGCAAGTAGGTACAATATAACTGTCAACTGTCAAATATAAGTCAAATTATTAATGTAAACATTGTTAAATCAGAATAACAATTTACTGTTTTTTACCATTCTGCAAAATACAGAGTGTTTTTAAATAAATCTTAAAATGTATAGATACTTACGTAATAGAAAATAGAAATTGTACAGGGCGTCAATAAGTTATATTTAATGAATGAAATACCATGACGTCACTTTTACTTTTCCTCCCTAGGGAGGAAAAATATTTTCCTCCCTAGGGAGGAAAAGTACAACTTTGCTCCCAACAATCAGCTCCGGAAAAGTATACTTTCGGTAGAGGTAGGTGGAAAAAATTTTTTTTAGCTCTTATACAGTATGTCTGCGTAACTTGGATCCTATTGATTTTTATTATCAGTTTTACGAAAAAAAGTCATTCTTTATAAAATACTCTGCATCGTATATAATCTAAGATGCAATTATCAAATATCAAATTTAATTAATTTTATACGAGGTATGTCAAAAAATATGAATTTCACTCAAGAGGAAAGTACCGTTATATTTCACAATATTGAAAATTGTTATCAAGGAAAGTTGTTTGGAATTAAAAAATTTGTTTTAGTGTTCAATTACATCCTTCTAATTAAAATATTGTGAATAATAAAGGCACTTAACTCTTAAGAAAAATTCATATTTTTTACATACCTCGTATAAAATTAAAAAAGTTTGATATCTGATAGTTGTATCTTAGATTTTAGACCAGGGAGAGCATTTTATAAAGAATAACTTTTTTTCGTAAAAGTGATAATAAAATAGTTATCATAATTGTAATAAAATGATGATGAGTATCCGTAATTTGAGAAAAAATTGAAATTTTTTTTTCGACTAGAATGATGTAATTGTATATTTAAACATAGTTTTTAATTTCAAACAACTTTTCATAATAGCATTTTTTGATGTTCTGGAATATAAAGGTACTTTACTCTTTAACAAAATTCATATTTTTGACATAACTCGTATAAAATTGATAAAATTTGATATCTGATGGTTGAATTTTAGATTTTTGACAATCCAGAGCATTTTATGAAGAATAACTTTTTTTCGTAAAATTGATAATAAAAAAGTTTTCTATGTGGTTCCTAGCTACGCAGACATACTGTATAAGAGCTTCTGTATAAGAATTTTCAAATTGCAATGCCATATTCGGATTCAGCCTAATCAAAAACAAAATAGAAACATATTTGGTCAAAGCAAAATGATGAATTTAACGATATTTTTAAAATTATTTATACAAAACAATTGTTATTGTTTAAACAATTAATAAACAATTGGCGGCCAAATCTGCGAGTAGAACTTTTTACTTTAAGATGTATATAAACTAACAAAAAAAAGTTAGAAAAATATAAGCTTGTTTGAATTTTTTCGAAACAATGCATGTTTTCGTTCTAATTGCACTCCCCTAAGAGGCATATATGTTGACACAAATATAGTTGACACAATCATTTGTTGGACTCCATGGACTAATCCTAAAGCTAAAAAAATAAACCACATGTATTTTACACATATATTTGCGAAGTAGAAATATCGTACATATAGATGGTTTATTCTCAACAGATAAAAAAGCATTAAAACAAACAGGTATAACCTATGTAAAATTAAGCATACATATAACACTAATCCAATTATTATATAGGAATACTTACGGGATTTATAGATATTTTGCTTTTATTCGGAAACGAAAAGCAGTAAAATCCCAGTTGGTTTTAACACCGGCTTACCTGAAACAAAGAGAATGCATGAAACTCTCCATACGATAAAATCTCGCCGAGAAATAATTTTATATAAAATCTTTTCGCTTCTAAAGCGATAAATTAACTGCAAGCCTGCGTATCTAACATGTGTATAAATTCTGCACTCATAATAGAAAAGTGTATGTATAGCAATAAGTTTTTATACGCGACCTTAAAAATTGTTTAGTCTTCTGCAATGTGAAACATTACAAAAAAAATGAAAATTAGATTAGAAAAATATAAAAATTTACAAAAAAAAAAACTACAATATTCTGTTTGCAGTATTGTTAGCTTGAGAAATTTAAACTATTAGCTATTCTCCTACACTTATTTGGCGGCTCGAGAAATTATAAACTGTTGGAATAGTAAAATAAAATCTTCCCTTGGCAATACTTTGCTGCTTCTTTATATTCCTCTTTTTATTGTTCGTTTCTTTCTTAACTGTTGATGCATCTTCCCATTTCACTCTGTCTTCAGTACCACAGACATGTTTGTTATCTGGGATTTCTCAAAGTCTCTGTTTTAATGTATGATTATGCTCATTTTTCGTAACACTTAGTCTTGAAATCTCGCCACGATAAAAATTATTGTTTAAAAGTTATTTTATAACTGTAATTCCTTAATCTCTCCTGTGTGTTGTTGTAATTGGTTGTAGGAATAATAGATCTCAGTGTGTTGGTTGCGACGTATTTATCAATTCTATTAAATTTTTCGGATTTTACACATGTTATTATTTATTCTTGCTTTCTGCAGATACGATGGTATCTATATAACATCGATGATTAAAAGGTGAAAGGTTGTAACCCACAAATCAACTTTTTTCAGGAAGTAGAAAAAACGCCTCATTAAAGTAATTTTATGAGCAATTAACCTAATAATTTTTTTCACTAATTTATAGGTGAATTATTGATCTACAATAAATTAATGAAAAAAATTATTATGTTAATTCCTCATAAAATTACTTTAATGGAAGGTTTTTTCTACTTCCTTTACCCTTTATTTTGCTTGTTCCCATACAAGTGGTGTTGGTGGGAGAATACCCTTTATTTTGGTTATTTCCATACAAGTGGTGTTGTTGGGAGTGTACACTTTATTTTGGTTGTTCCCGTACAAGTGGTGTTGTTGAGAATGGGCCCTTTATTTGGAATTACTGGTAACACATTCGCATTAAAATATTTGAGCGTACATCTACCTGTTTATACAGTAAGTTCCCATTACTGTTGATGTACTTGACTAAAAAATGCTTCGTCCTGATCAGACAAAGTAAATCAAGTCAGCATACTACTAGATATGCCTAGTGCGTGTGTCTTTATTAAATCCGTGGTGTTGATTTTGTCGATTAGCACACCGCTGGTGTGTATGTCCCTTGATACAAAAATAAATCCGTGACATTGTTGATTTCGACTGTGGAACTCGGACTGAAAATCAGTGACATTGTTGATGTTGTTTTTCGAAAATTTTGTCTTTGAGCAAGCCCAGATAGATTTTTTTGGCATTCTTGCGATTAATTTTCTAATTTTTTGATATAACTTGATACTTCCTTCGTCGTGGCCAGACGAAGTGAGGTCAGATCCGCACCACTAGCTTTGGTTAGTGCGTGTATCTCTGTTGATTGTGGTTTATGTAAGTCCCAGATGAGACTCCGAGGCATTTTTGTTTTTAATTTTCGAGAATGTAGTCTTTGTATCAAATTCGTTTGCACATTGCGTTGTATTTTTCGAAAATTATTTTATATGTCCTGGATGAAAGATTCCATGGTACTTTTGTATACAGGGTGTCCCAGACTAATTTAGCCACGCTATATCTCTTAAACGAATAGTGATTTTCGAATGGAACAAAAAGTGATATATTCTACTTGTAATACACTTTAATATGGCGTCCAAAAAAGTCATCCCCTAAATATTCATCCCTTAGTTACAACCCCTAATTTTAATTTTTTTAATAGCACCCTGTATATTTTTTATAGTTTTGGATGGGTCTTTTATCGTCTATTCAACACATTTTTTGAAAATAAAATCGGTTCGTAAATAAACAAGAAACTATCAGTTTATTTTTGTTAATTGTGTGTCCCAGACTAACTTATCCAGGCTATATTTCTTAAACGAATAGATATTTTCGAATGGGACAAAAACTGATCTATTCCATTTGTAATACACTTTCATATAGCGTAGAAAAAATTCATCCCCTAAATATTCATACCTAACTTACAGGGTGCTATTAAAAAAAATAAAGTTATGGGTTGTAACTAAGGGATGAATATTTAGGGGATAATTTTTTTTCTACGCCATATTAAAGTGTATTACAAATGTAATAGATCAGTTTTTGTCCCATTCGAAAATCTCTATTGGTTTAAGAAATATAGCCTGGATAAATTAGTCTGGGACACATAATTAACAAAACTAAACTGATATTTTCTTGGTTATTTACGAACCGATTTTACTTTCAAAAAATATCTTGAATAGACGATAGAAGACCACATCCAAAACTATAAAAAAATATACACGGTGCTATTAAAAAAATTAAACTTAGGGGTTGTAAATAAGGGATGAATATTTAGGGGATGATTTTTTTCTACGCCATATTAAAGTGTATTACAAGTAGAACAGACCACTTTTTGTACCATTCAAAAATCTCTATTCATTTAAGAGATATAGCGTGGCTAAATTAGTCTGGAACACCCTGTATAGTTGATTTGGTTTGAGTTTTTTGTTATTAGTAGACGCATTATAACAAATTTTTTTGTATTACTAACTGTACCAGGCTTACCTGAAACAAAGAGAATGCATGAAACCCTCCATACGATAAAATCTCGGTGAAAAATAATTTTATATAAAATATTTTAGCTTCTAAAGCGATAAATTAACTCTGCAAGCCTGCGTATCTAATATGTGTATAAATTCTGCACCCATAATAGAAAAGCACAAATAGCATTAAGTTTTTATATACGACCTTAAAAATTGTATCGTCTTCTACAATGTGAAACATTACATAAAAAATGAAAATTAGCCCTTTCAGTCACCATGTTCGTTTAAACGAACATCAATTTTTTTACGATTTTTTGGGTACCTACTTCTTTTACATGCGCGACTCTTGAGTCACCATGGTCGTTTTACCAAACATTAATTTTTTTTTCAAAAAAAATTGTTTTTATGAGCAAAATTTTTTTTCTAAATCTTTAAAAAATCATATATCTTAACCTCCAAGTTTAAAATTTTTATCTTTGCAAACAAAAACTCATGACTGAAAGGGTTAGATTAGAAAAATCTAAAAATTTCCAAAAAAATACACAACAATATTATTTTTAAAATTATTTTGTAATATCAAAACGATCACATTTTATGGGAATAAAACACACGGTTCTTCTTGCAGCAAACTGTCTTCTTGATATAATAAAATCATTGGCACACAACACGAAAACTTTTATAAAGCAAATTACTCATAACGTTTTCTGTAAAATCTAGTAGAACACCAGATTATAACCACAACAACATAATAGTCAATTTTGAAATCACCAGCCTATTTCTAGTGTGCTTCTGGAAAAAAACCATAAAAATCAGAAAAAAATACAGTATGGTCGAGATAATATCATATTATGTAGATGAGGATTCTTCATTTGGCCTCATGGACCAGAAGCATTGAAAAATTGTTTAATAGACATCCAATGTAAAATTAAATCAATCAAAGTAACCATCGAAAAGGAAAACAACAACACTCTATCATTTACACAGATATAGAATATATAAAACCAAATATCATTTCACAGATATAGAATATATTATTATGATGAATATAAGGATGTTTCTGTTTCATCGATTATGAGAAAACATTCGATAAAGCAAAACACGAACTGATGATAAAATACCTACAAGAGTTGGGATGAGATGTCAAGCACATAAGAATTATCGCCAGTCTGTATTGGAACCAGACAGCAACAGTACGTCTTCAAAATTTTAACGAAACACAAGATTTCTCAATTAAACAATGAATAAGGCAAGGTCACTGTCTCCAATGTAGTTCAATTTATACGTCGAAAAAGCCTTCACACAAGCAGTAGCAGACTAATAAACCAGACAGCAACAGTACGTCTTCAAAATTTTAACTAAACAGAAGATTTCTCAATTAAAAATGAGTAAGACAAGGTTGTATATACTGTCTTCAATGTTGTTCAATTTATACTTCGAAAAAGCCTTCACATAAGCAGTAGCAAACTATAATAAAGGTAACTTAACGGCTTATTTACTAATAACATCAGGTATGCCGATGACACAACGATAGTGGCAGATAATATCGAAGATCTTCAATGCCTTTTAAGTGATCTAACTCTTCCAAGTGAAGCTCGGGGTTTGAAAATAAATATCAAGGAGACAAAAACAATGACTATAAGTACATAGAAATAATTACTCCAACACAAAAACATTTGTCTCTGCAGAAGAAATCGAACAAGCCAGGCAATTTAAATACTTGGGTTGTCTGCTGAAAGAGGGTTGGGATCCTAAGAATGAAATAAAGAGCAGAATATAACAAGCTAAAAGTGCTTTTTTAAGGCTTCGTACGTATATGACTGATCGTAAGTTGGATTTCAACCTCCAATACAAGATGCTAAACTGTTACGTTTGGCCTGTGGTCTTGTACGGAATGGAATCATTCGTTAAAGGCCAGTTCCATTAACAAACTTGAAGTGTTTGAAATGTGGTCTTGCGTCAAATGCTTAGAATATCAGAAATAACAGACATGAGTCAGAAATGAGGAAGTACTAAGAAGAGCGGGCTTAAAGGATAGGGAACTTTTTAATTATGTTAAAAGTAAGAAGACTGCATACCTGGGCAAATATTACGAGGAGAATGATACACATTTCTGTAACTGATACTCGAAGGAAAGATAGAGAGTAAGAAGAGTCTGCTTATTTATATTGTACAAAATATTCACATTTAATGTGTTTTTAAAAAAATGGCTACCATTTTTACAATATTGTAAAAATGGTAGCCATTTTTTAAAAACACATTAAATGTGAATATTTTATACATTTAAGGGTTTTTACCCTTACCAGTGGTTAGATCCCTGGGTTAATTTTTAATATTAGAATGTGTTTGTTCAAAGTTTTCTCTTCATTTGAGGTAGTTACAATTTATAAGACGATAGCTCTGATGATGGCATTAAAAATGCTGAAAGTACTTAGCTGATTTTAATAAATTTATTTACACACTATCAGTCTTTGAGAACATACACCAGTTCCAGTTTTGATTTATATAGAAGTGTGTACAAGACAAACAGTCGGTTTCTATTCTTTGAATATTAGTTTATATGTATTTACATTCATTCTTTGATCATAGAGATAAATTAGATTAAAACATGTATACATTTTTACCAGATAGCACAATCCATGTCAGTTTTGTTTAATTACAGCGATTTTGTATCAGATTATATTATCTGGTAGAGAAAAATTCGAAAAATTCACAATGACCAGAAAAATACCTACATAGCTGTGTTTCCATTGTTAAATAAATAAGCGGATATTGTGCACGCGAACTTTTAGAACTACCCAAGGCCAAATATGTGAACATTGTAATTGTTCTCTACCTAAACATACAAAGCTCTGAAGAGAAATGCCGAAGCATAATAAAACGTTGTAAAGTATGCCCTACTTTATAAACAATGAATGCATGAGATAATTAAATAAAAGAACAACAGTAATACCGTGCACACGCGAGATGAGTGCTTCGTTATTATTATCATGTTATGGTATCATCATAATATAATCAATATTGTTGCATAAAAAGAAAATGTGTACAAGTACAGTAGTCCAGGGTAATAAGGTTTTTTCCATGACACTTAAACAGCCAGGGTACTGAAGCGTTTTTTCGACAGATAATACCTATAAGAGCAAATTGTAACTATTTCCTGCGTAGGATCTGGCGGCCATTTTTATTTATAAACAATTAAGTGTCAAAAAATGGCATTTTTCACTTTTTTTTTTCAAATCAATGGAAAACAGGAAAACATGGTTTTTTTAGTACAAATATCTTCGAGATTATGGAAAAAGCTTTAAAATGACGTTTTACAAAGTTTGATATACTCATGTATTGTTAATATAATTGCGAAAATAGGTCAGAATTGCAAAAAAAATTATTTTTGCAATAATTGTTGTAAAAATTAGTGTACAGCTCTAAAAATTTTATCAAATAAGGGTTCTTTGGTGCTTAATATGTGATAAAAATTTCAACGCGATTCATTCAATTGTTTAAATTTTATTCAAATTGTTTATCCCAGAGAGCATTTTTTTTGCAATAACATAAGTCAGAAGAAAATAACGTTAGAACCATTCCACAGGTGTCAAATGAAAAAGCATGAGCTATATTTTCAACTTGGTTTAAAAAAGTGAATAACAAATGCATTTATTAGTAATAAATAATTATGCAAAAGTATCGTAAATCTTTCCTTATAAACTTTTTATTTTGTTATATAAGAAACTATACATATTTATTACAATTTTTTTATCAATTATGATTATGATATAGATAACATTACTTGGTAGTTGTGCACTTAAATCTGGGAAAAAAGTTAATTTTTTTGGAAAAAGTTATTTAAAAATTTTATAAAGAAAAATTGAAGATACTTTTGCATAATTATTTATTACTAATAAATGCATTTTTTATTCACTTTTTTAAACCATCTTGAAAATGTAGCTCATGCTCTTTCATTTGACACATGTGGAATTGTTCTAAGGTCATTTTTTCTGACTTATGTTATTGCCAAAAAAATGCTCTCTGGGATAAACAATTTAAATAAAATTTAAACAATTGAATGAATCGCTTTGAAATTTTTATCACATATTAAGCACCAAAGAACCCTAATTTGACAAAAATTTCAAAGCTGTACACTAATTTTTACAACAGTTATTGAGAAAATATTTTTTTTTTGCAATTCTGACCTTTTTTCGCAATTATATTAACAATAAATGCGTATATCAAACGTTGTAATACGTCATTTTAAAGCTTTTTCCATAATCTCGAAGATATTTGTACTAAAAAAATCATAAGCTTCACTGTTTTCCGTTGATTTGAAAAAAAAGGGGAAATGCCATTTTTTGGCAGTTAATTGTTTATAAATAAAAATGGCCGCCAGATCCTACGCAGGAAATAGTTATAATGTGTTCCTATAGGTATTACCTGTCGAAAAAACGCTTCAGTACCGTGGCTGCTGAAGTGTCACGAACAGGGTATATTTTTGTCTTATTACCCTGGCCTACAGGACTACTACAGGCAACAAACATAAAACATCAGATCATTATTTGACCAGATTGTGATAGAAAGTTTTTGTGCAGCCAAATACGTATACGTAACGTATCTTTTTGACGTATAAGCATGCACATTAATGGTTGAACTCCCGTATCTCGATACGTATTACCTGACGTAACGGTCTGATACGTACGTTAGGACGTATCCCTATCGAGACGAAAGTTACCGAATGCACAAGGGGATCTTGCCCGATTACCAAATCAACATTTCAACAGCGGACATAGGTGTATACACATTTAAGGTTATATTGGTTTAGTCTATTTGAGTAAAATTATTCTTTGTTTGTTATTGGAACTTCAAAAAAGATGTAAAATTTGCTTGTTTTTTAAGCTGTCTATTAACAAAGCAAAACAAACAAATCCTGTATTTCATTCCTGTATTCAGAAATACAGTGATTACCACAATAACTAGATAAACAAATGACCTAATTTCGTAAAATTTTCAAATAAATATGAACAAACTCTTTACATTATACTGGAATTCTGATGTAGGTACAATAATTTACAACTAAAAAGTAGGCATTAACAAAAATATAGTTATTTTCCTAACTAGTGCGGAAAGTGATATTTTCACGCACGAGACTGCCGTTGACCCGAACGACGCGATAGCGGAGTTCGGGCAAGCAGTCGAGTGCGGGGAAGACACTTTCCGCATGAGTTAGGAACAATAATTTTTCTAGGGCCGTACGTTTGGAAAAATGCCACAAAAATAGAGCCAATTCAATTTTTATTTAGTAATGAAAATACACAAATTAATTCTTTGACAAGGTTGTCAAAACCAAACTTTCAATATAATGGGTTACCACGAGGACGATATTGGTTTCCACGACGACAATTTAAAACCATTGTAATTGTCTACTGATTTGAATTTTAAATATTATGTCAAAATAATTTTATCTCATTGAAATACTGCGTTAATTTCATTAAAACATGAACACAATAAGATACATTTGAAGTAAATTAGTAAATAATGTCTAAATATTAGTTTATTGCATGTGTTATAGTATATTATAATGCCATATTAAAAGGTATTCTAACGGCGGGAAAATTTACGTTCCCGCACGCCGTGCGGGAAAGTGCAACTTTCGGAAACGAAATGCGTGCGCGAAAGTGGTTGTTTTAGCACGGCCGTAGAAAAAAAATGTTAAACTAAGGAAAAATAATATTTTTATATTTAAATAGAAGCAATTAAAACCATTTAAAACAATTTCATTATTCACGTTTATTTTTTTTACATTTGTTTATTAATAGTATATTGTGTGAACATTGTTTTATTTCTTTAATGTCAAAGGAATTTAAAAATTACTTTACGTTACGTTAGGCAGTTACAAAAACTCCCTAATAACGTTCATCATTCTTACGATACGTTAGTGCTTTACGTATAGGGAGATACGTTACGTTAGACAGTTACAAAAACTTATTGTTCGTATGCATCTTATTGGTGTTATTAAAAAATGACATATAAATATAATACTAACATAAACCATATTGTGAAGACTAATATGTTTCGTACACATTTATGAGAACTGCGTCCTGGACCCTCAGTCCACCCTCAGTCCAGTACGCTGCCTAACAGATCTTAGAGCAGGATTCATTCTTCGTAGTCCCGGCGATAGTTCCAGACGTACTTTAAAATGCTCTCTCGTCGCCGAGGCTACGCCGAACGCCTAGCTACTAAGCCAGACCCTACTCTGTCATCCGACCACAGACTATCAGCATGGAGGCCTTTCCCTTTTCGCTATTTCCCGTTTTTTATCCCAGAATTTGAGTATTTCTTTAGGAGCTCCGCTCGAAGGAGCGCGTGGAAGGCATCCGTCGCTGCCAGAACGGCAGCACCCCCAGCCATGCGTTTCCTCCTTCACCAAAGTCGGGCTCACACGCCTCTTATTAAAACGTATTCCCTCTACCTTGAACTTACATCTTTCCCTTTTATCTTTGTTGTTGTCTTTCATCATTTTCTTTTTTCTTGATCACTGCACGGATACAGTTGTGTATACTAGTTCAACCTGCTTTATTTTCAATGATTCTTTCAATAATTTCTCTTTTCTTCTTCTTCTTCTTCAGCCTTTGTTCATCCACTGCTGGACATAGGCCTCTTCCATTTGCTTCCATCGATTTCTACTCTTGGCAATTCTCATACACTGCTTGCCTGCAACTTGTTTGATATCATCTGCCCACCTCTTCTGCGGTCTGCCTACTCCTCGCCTGTTCTCTCTTGGTCTCCAGTTTGTTAATCTCTGTGTCCATTTTTCGGGATTATCTCGGGCAACATGTCCGACCCATTGCCACTTGAGCCTTGCTATACGTTCTGCGACATGAGTAATCTTTGTTCTTTCACGAATGTCGATATTTCGAATTCTGTTTCTCAAACTAATCCCTAGCATGGCCCTCTCCATCGCTCTTTGGGTTGTACTGAGCTGTTCTAAGGTTTTCTTTGTAGAGGCCATGGTCTCCAGTCCATATGTAGTTACAGGCAAGATACATTTGTCATAAACTCTACGTTTTAGACACATTGGTATATCTTTATTCTTCAAGAATAAAGAAAATTTCTCTCACTGTGACAAAATTCTCACCTGTCTCTCATTCCATTTTGATCTTCTCTACTATACATCTATTAGTGTTCTCTAACATCGTACGTGTCACAGTGTCCGGGTGTCCGCAGTATAAGAATTCATCCGTGCCAGCTTTTCCGAACTTAAAGAGGTAGGCCCGTCTTGTGAGCACCCGCGTTAGGAAATAATCCAGTGGCCTGTGACGATGGTCTACCCAATCTCTTAGGTTCGGAAGCAGCACCTTTTCACTGTGCCACATCTTCCGTATTGTTCCATTCTTCTTGTCATCTGATCAAGACGCGCCCAATGAGCTCGACAAGTTCATCCATGGTAAAGGGTACGGTCCGCTCAGCTCCCTCGTTCCGCCGTACTCCATGTCATCTGCTAGCGGAAAGAGCTCTTTGTTACCTCCAGCTTCTTGCCGATAGACATTTTGTACGGGGAGTACCCATGGAACTTCTTCATGGCGATCCTGTATCCTGACCCCAGATGTCCTCATCCAGCTTTTCACACAGTTCTCTCCAGTGCCTTCTTCTTTTTTGTAAGATTTTCCTCGATCTCCTCTCCTCAATCTCCTCGATCACATCAGGGTTAATCACAACCTGACAATAGTGTTTTCGTTTAATCTCCATTATTATTTCTTAGAATTTAGTAGAATTTCGATATTATATTGTAGACGCCTTTAATTTTCCTGTCAATTTTTCTTCGTGTATAAACATGTAAACATAACACACTCTAGGCATACAAATTAATCCGAATTACAGTGTTATAAAGCCATTTCCGTTACTCCTAAAACTTCCAGGTCCGTTAAAGTTGACGGTCTACCTGCTTTATAAACGAACCGTGGAAGAAAATGGGAAAATTAATTCTGCTGGACATGATAAATAACTTCTTTTATGACCTGCGCTCGCTCGTCCCAGGTGGTCAAATGGAATCTTAATAGGCTCCATTAATATTTATGGGTACTTGATAGGGATCGTCCCGTTCCCGTGCCACATGTGCATCCGACCACGATGTCGAGATTGAAACACTGAGGACACGGGAGATAAGATACCGCATTTAGGTTTACAACGATCGAAGGATTGTAGGAAATACATTAGATTTAACTAATAAGTATATTAATTAAATAAATAAAAGAGTGTATGTACTTTGTAAGCACGTAAGCAGTTATACTTCTTTTATGATTTCAACGAAATAAAAATATTTTAAACAGTTTAATTGTATTTTATTTAAATATTAAACTAATTTTAAAACTTAAAATAATACCAAAAATAAAAAAAAAAGTAAGGCTACAACATGAGGTTTTTCCAAGTGGTCGGTCAACCCTTTTAAAAAATCTATCATAATCCCCAAAAACGTACATATTATGCATTAGTACATGTAGAGAAACCTACAACAAAAATTAACAATAGACCAGGATGGATCTGTTTTGAGGTGGATGTGAGAGGTGGCATTCGGATTTTTGCAGATAAACTTAGGTGACAACTTCAATAATTATAATTGACTTACGCTCCTACTCAAATATGCCCGGAACATTAATAAAAAAATTTAAATATTTAAAAATTTCGAAAAATATCGATTTTTTTTCTAATTTCATTGCATATAACTTTAAATCGATTCATTTTGGAACAAAGTCGTAGGGAAAGAAAATAAAGATAATTGAATTTTGTATAATATACGACTGGTTTAAAATGTCTTAAATTATTACCCTTTCTGTAAAATATTACCCTTTCTGCGGTGGCTAAGCCATTAACGAGATGGTGCTGTCAAAACACATTTATAACCAAAGATGGGATGAAGAAACGAGGTAGGTCCAGAGCACGATTTAAGGAATCTTAAATTCCAAAAGGAATGCAAGCTGATTCTAGACTTCAAGCTAGAGCATTCTAAGAACCAATGATGATGATTATAGTGAAAAAATCATGAAGTCACATTAATTCCGTTAAGAACTTGTGACTTCCTGAGTGAACAGAGTCAGAGCCATGTTTACTAATGCTCCGGAGACTATGTTCTAGTCCAAGTAAGGGTGATCCAGTGCACGCGCTTTAGTACTGGGTACCAGTCTAAAGTTCACTAATGTGACTCTTTATCGAACGAGTCTGATATTACGAGCAGAGGGAGCGAAGCGAGCGAGGCGAGTAACAGACGAGTTCGATAAAGAGTCTTTACTGACGTGGTGCATATAAAATTTTATCGCCAATCATAAAAAACATTAACACTTACTTACAATTTTTGATTTTTTTTAATTTTAGACGTAATAAAAATTTCCTATGATAGTAATAACACATGACTTTTGCATGATGGCCGGTTTCGATGTTTAATCGATAGTTATCAATATTGAATACTTAATTACTAAATTTGTAAAGTTTTGGTTTATTTTTGATATGAATATAAATGCAAAATACTACAGAGTTTCACTCTTTGACATGCATTTAATTAATAATAATGTAAATTTGTACAATATTTTTAATACATAATTAAAGTAAATAAATTTTAAGTTCACTCAAACACTCGCCATTCGATTACTGCCATCGACCACTTACATTCAATCTCGGTTAATTTGATTAATCGCGGCAGGTAAAGTAAAATTCTTCTTTTAGTACAATAAAGTGTTACTTTACTGCCGCAAATGAGGGCAAATGAGTACAATAATGAATGAATTAGTGACGGTTGGCGATAAAGTCTATTATGCAAATATGTATACTGAAAAAATGTATACATTTACTTAAGAAATAAAACATTACAATTTTGATGATACAACAAAAAACCTATGATGATCTACAAAAAGATGATAAAAGTCATAAAATCTATATACAGTGAGCAGGTAAACAGGTCAATTTTTATTTTTAAATTACGACTTTTTGGCATATATATCATACTAATGACGTCACCCATCTGGGCGTGATGACGTCATCGATGATTTTTTTATGAGAATAGGGGTCGTGTGATAGCTCATTTTGAAAGGTAATTCAATTATTTATTCAGTAATATAAACATTAACATAATTATATTTGGGTGATCAAATTTTTTTTTGAATTCAATTTATTGACATCAAAGGAAGAATGTGTGTAATTTATTTAATTCAAAATACATTTTACTGCTATCAGAAAACAGCAAAAAATGGTTTTTTTGGCAAATAAATATTGTTTTTTCCTTAAATTCAATATTAAAGCCACCCACCAGCCTCGTGACAATTTGAACATTTAATTTAAGCGAAAAGCAATGATTATTTTTCAAATATACATTTTTTTTCTGTTTTCTGAGAGCAGTAAAATGTATTTTGAATTAAATAAATTACATACATTCTTCTTGTTATGTCAATAAATTTAATCCTAAAATTTTTTTTGGACACCCTGTATAAATAACTATGTTAATGTTTACATTACTGAATAGAGAATTGAATTACCTTTCAAATGATCGATCACACGACCCCTATTCTCATTTAAAAAAATCATCGATGACGTCATCACGCCCAGATGGGTGACGTCACTAGTATGATATATATGCCAAAAAGTCGTAATTTAAAAATAAAAATTGACCTCTTTCGGGATTTTTTTCCAAAATCGTCCATTCTCGAGAAAATGAATTTATTCCAACCTTTACGTGCTCACTGTATATGGAAGTAGAAGGCCAAGTACAAATAAATGGAGAAAGATCAGGCGCTTTTAAATGGGATAAGGGAATTAAACAAGGAGATGGACCCCCTCTTGTTTTTAATAGTCATGGATACTTTAATTAAAAAATATCAAAGATCAAACGAGAAACCTTCAATATATACTTAGTAGGATATAAAAACTTAAATGCAATAAAGATCAACTCCCTTCTATATGCTGATGATATTGTTTTAATCACAGACACAGTAGAGAAAATGCAGAAACTAATAGATGTTTGGCAAAAAGAGATAGAGAATTTCAAAATGGAAATGAATCTCAACAAAACAAAACTTATGATAATAAATGAAGATGAGAAAAAAGAAAGGAATACTACTATAATAACAAGAATAAAAAACCGCTAAACGCCGTAAAAATGAGTGGCGCATACAATATTCCAGCTACAAAAGATCTGATATGAAAATTACGTGGCGCGAAAATGTATTTTCATTTTGATGCAAAACAAAATTCTAGTTTTATTTTAAAAGATTTTTCCATAATATTTGCTAAATTTGAAGTAAACGCGCCACAAAAGAATTTCAAAATTCAAACTGTATCAAATTTACTCTTTTGTGGCGCGTTTACTTCAAATTTAGCAAATATTATGGAAAAATATTTTAAAATAAAACTAGAATTTTGTTTTGCATCAAAATGAAAATACATTTTCGCGCCACGTAATTTTCATATCAGATCTTTTGTAGCTGGAATATTGTATGCGCCACTCATTTTTACGGCGTTTAGCGGTTTTTTATTCTTGTATCAGGAGTTTTTCAAGTTATATACAAATTAAATGTATGAAGTTAAATGCAATTTTTCTCGATTACACGTCAAGCTTTATAAATGGTCACCTTTGTCGCATTATCTCCCAAATGATCTAGTGACCATCGAATGTATACTAGATTTTTTTTCTAGTCGAAATAGAATAAATAAAAATATTGGGATGGCCGGTAAATGAACTCACGATTATCCGTTACAGATCAAATTTAGCGTCGTAACTACATAAACCATTTCGGGAATAATAGTTAATTGGATTAACCTAAACGGCTTAACCGATTTTGATCGCTAAACATGAGTTTGAAACGTATTGACAAGTAGTATCTGATGCATCTGAGTTCAAGTATGAAAACTAAAGTTGTTACAGAAATTATTGAGCTTGAACTGTTTTTCCCCATAGGAAATAGATTTGATCATACTTGTGAAGCGTATAACTTAAAATTTCTAATTTTCCCGGATATGAGGTAAACAACGTTAGATTAGCCTAGAGTCCTTCTACAAACGCTCAGTTATTGGCGCAATTCGTAGGTTGAAATTTTGAGTAATTGTCGAAAAACCAAAATTTTCAAAGTTTAGTTTTTCAATTTTTTGGCTATACTGAGCCGTGTGTACGTCTGAGCTTGATCGCTTAGGCAACGTTTGAAAACCTAACTCAACCCTATTGATGTGGTTTATTTGCGATTTTCCTGTCTCTCCTTGAACCTAAGATATATACGCCCAAAAAATTTGCCATTTTGTATCTACCTAGCCCTATAGCTGGTTTACGGGTAGTCAGAAGTCAAAAATTACACCGGTTCTGAATCGGCCCTCACACCCTCTTGAAACACAGAAAAAAAATTCAGATCGGTGTAACTTTTCCACATACATACATACATACATACATACATACATACATACATACATACATACATACATACATACATACATACATACATACATACATACATACATACATACATACATACATACATACATACATACATACATACATACATACATACATACATACATACATACATACATACATACATACATACATACATACATACATACATACATACATACATACATACATACATACATACATACATACATACATACATACATACATACATACATACATACATACATACATACATACATACATACATACATACATACATACATACATACATACTTACATACATACATACATATGTACATATCCAGAAACATTTTCCCCTTTTTAAATAAAAATTGAGTTCTAATTCTGAGCTGGCTAACTTTTAAACGGTATAACCGATTTTCAAAATTAAACATGCGTTGGAAAGGTCATGATCTATGCTATCAGAAGCCGCAAAGGCCGAACTTAAGTTTTTGAAATTTTTGGGAGTTTTGGGGACGAGAACGAAAAACAGACCCTAAATAGGAAAAGCCGTAAAATCCACAGCCTTGGACCAAAATGAAGAAGTAATATATGGATCTAGGAGTCTTTTCCTAAACTTTAAGATGGGATTTGGCTCAATTTTCAATTCAGTCAGGTTTAGAAAATCGAAAATTTCGTGTATATAATATATAGTGTCGCATGTAGGGGTTGTGCGCCACTGGCGAGAACTGTCGTTCTCTGGTAATTTTCAAAATTAGATGTGCGTTGGAAAGGTAATGATCAGTACTAGCAGAAGCCGCAAAGGTCGAACTAATATTTTTGAAATTTTTGGTAGTTTTGAGAACGAGAACCTTGGTCGCAATCTCTCCCAAATGATCTAGAACTTACGACACCAGTGATAAGACAATCCGAGTTCATATCCCAGCCATCCTAATAATTATGTAATTATGGCCGGCAAATGAACTCGGATTGCCCGATCAAACTAGCATCGTAACCACTACAAGTACATAAACCATGATTGATTAATAACATTGATTTTTTCGATATAAACTAAATTTCGATAACCAATAAATCGAAAACTATTAATTTTATCAAAAAAATATAAAACATGTTTTGCTTACAATTAATGTTTTTACCAACATTTGCGGTCAAAATATAATAAAAAATTTCCACCCTCGAGACGGGGTGGCAACCACCCCATGGTAAAAGCGTCTTTCGGAATCATACAGATTTTGATCCTTAGACTCTCCACTACTTATTCTCAAATTTTCAAGCAAATCGATCCATTCTGTAAAAATTGCGAAGTGAAAAGTTTCAGTTCCTTGACTAATTATACTTTTGGAGCTCTATAACTTCTGAACGGCTGAACTGATGTTGATCACTAAATATGAGTTTAAAATGTATTGACAAGTAGTATCTGATGCATCCAAGATCAAGTATGATAACTGAACGTATTACAGGAATTATTGAGCTTGAAAAACGGTTTTTCCCATAAGAAATAGATTTGATTATACTTATGAAGCCTATAACTAAAAAATTCGAATTTTCCCAGATATGAGATATACACCGTTAGACGCGTCCTGAGTCTTCCTACAAACGCTCAGTTATTGGCGCAATTCGTAGGTTGAAATTTTGAGTAATTGTCGAAAAACCAAAATTTTCAACGTTTAATTTTTCAGTTTTTCGGCTATGGTGAGCAGTGTGTATGTCTCAGGTTGATCGCTTAAGCACCGTTTGAAATCTTAACTCATCCCTATTAATTTGGTGTATTTGCGGTTTTCCTGTCTCTCCTTGAACCCAAGATATATACGCCCAAAAAATATGCTATTTTGTATCTATCTAGTCCTCTAGCTGGCTTACCGGTAGTCAGAAGTCAAAAATTAGACCGGTTCTGAATCGGCCCTCACACCCTCTTGAAACACAGAAAAAAAAATTCAGATCGGTGTAACTTTTCCACACACATACATACATACATACATACATACATACATATCCACAAACATTTTCCCTTTTTTAAATAAAAATTGAGTCATACTTCTGAGCTCGATAACTTTTGAATGGTATAACCGATTTTCAAAATTAAACATGCGTTGGAAAGGTAATGATCTGTGCTATCAGAAGCCGCAAAGGTCGGGCTTAAGTTTTTGAAATTTTTGGGAGTTTTGGGGACGAGAACAAAAAACAGACTCTAAATGGGAAGGGCCGTAAAATCCACACCCTTGGACCAAAATGGAGATATGACATATGGATGGACGAGTCTTTTCCTATTCTTTAAGATGGGATGTGGCCCAATTTTCAATTCAGTCAGGTTTAGAAAATCGAAAATTTCGTGTATATATAGTGTCGCTTGTAGGGGTGTTGTGCGCCACTGGTGAGAACTGCCGTTCTCTGTGGATAAGGGAACAAGTTGTAGAACACGTATCTGCTTTTGAATATTTGGGAAATATAATAACAGATGATGGGAAAACGGATTTGGCAATAAGTAATAAACTGAAGAAGGCAACTAACGTGTATTACTCTTTAAATAATACAATTTTTAGAAAGCCAGAAATAAACAACAAAACTAAACTCAGAGTATATAACAGCACAGTAAATCCTATAATGACATATGGGGCGGAAACATGGATTGTGCAAAAGAAACATGAATCAATGATAAATGCGACCGAGATGAAATACATGAGAAGAATAGCTGGAGTTACGAAATCCACAGAGAACGGCAGTTCTCACCAGTGGCGCACAACACCCCTACAAGCGACACTATATATACACGAAATTTTCGATTTTCTAAACCTGACTGAATTGAAAATTGGGCCACATCCCATCTTAAAGAATAGGAAAAGACTCGTCCATCCATATGTCATATCTTCATTTTGGTCCAAGGGTGTGGATTTTACGGCCCTTCCCATTTAGAGTCTGTTTTTTGTTCTCGTCCCCAAAACTACCAAAAATTTCAAAAACTTAAGCCCGACCTTTGCGGCTTCTGATAGCACAGATCATTACCTTTCCAACGCATGTTTAATTTTGAAAATCGGTTATACCATTCAAAAGTTATCGAGCTCAGAAGTATGACTCAATTTTTATTTAAAAAAGGGAAAATGTTTGTGGATATGTATTGTTATATTTCTATTTGATATGAAAATTAAAATTTGATAATTATAGACAAAATTCAATTTAATATAAAATATTTTCAATTTTCTCAACCACGGGCATATAAATTTAGAACAACCTGTATACAACAAATTGTTATATTTAATTTTAAGAAGTGATTAAACGAAACTCGGGACAATGCGCTTAGAATGAACAAAGTGAATGGCGCGTACCATTGTCGTTGTTCGCGGAAGGTTCGATCATTAGCCTATGCTAAATAAGACTCAAGTGAAATCGATAATAGGTCATTATCGTTGTTCGCGGAAGGTTCGATCATTAGCCGATGCTAAATAAGACTTAGTGGAAGTAGATAATAGATCATTAAATTTTGTAATTAGTAGAAAGTAATTTTAGAATGGGAATTAACTATTTTTCTTTTGAAATCCATTAAGCATATTTAGAAAGATTAAAAATTGGTTTTGAGGAATACTGCGAATGAGAGTTGGTGGTGGAAGTTTGATTTGTGAATCTGGAAGGGATATTTGGAAAGTAGGGGAATGAATGACAAATAGAGATCAGAATGTTTTGAGCTGTCGAGAAGTGAAGTCCAGTAGTAGACGGTAGTGTACGGAGAGTGAGAAAGCCGGTGTAGTTCCGTGAGTGTGGAGTATCTATCGTGGAACGAGAGGTAGGCCAGGTTGAGAGTAAAAGAACCTCCTTGAGCCAAGAGTTCCCGGTAGCTGATTGCAGTTTCGAAAAAGGTAGAACACAGCATCACGACAGAAGCAGGAAACGAGAGCTATACGAGCTAGTTTCAAAGGAGAACATTACTGGAAGCCAGGACGAGGTTTTGATTGCAGCCAAGGATATCAGGAAACGGGTCTTGTGTGAAGACATTCTCAGTTCACCAGAAAAAGGTCAGTCTCATTTGTTTGGACATGAATGTATGGGTTTTTCGTATTAAATACCACATTTAAAATTGAAGAAACATAATCAATAATATCAGAAAAGCTTCATCAAACTTAAATAGAATTGTTGCTAATAAATCATAATAGTTAAATGTTAATAAAAACTGTCAATTGGAAACCAAAAGGAAATAAGATTCCCATGTGTAAATGTTATGTTTAAGAATAATAAGATATAGCAAATATTAAGCAGTGATTGTCATTTAAATAAAATAAACAATATTTTGATTACAATTGTAACCCATATGTGTTATTATTTTACTCTTTTCTTTCCTATCCCGATTAGGAACCATTGAGAAATACTTAGAAGCCACGTAAGTAAGTAATTAATTTTATAAAAAGCCCTGAGATTGAAAACATATTGATATGTGATCTGGTAAATTAATTAGATTATTATTAATGCATTGATTAAATTAAATGACATATAAAAATATTATCTCATATCAATAATCAAGATCACATCAGTATGTATGTATGTATGTATGTATGTATGTGTGTGGAAAAGTTACACCGATCTGAATTTTTTTTTCTGTGTTTCAAGAGGGTGTGAGGGCCGATTCAGAACCGGTCTAATTTTTGACTTCTGACTACCGGTAAGCCAGCTAGAGGACTAGATAGATACAAAATAGCATATTTTTTGGGCGTATATATCTTGGGTTCAAGGAGAGACAGGAAAACCGCAAATACACCAAATTAATAGGGATGAGTTAAGATTTCAAACGGTGCTTAAGCGATCAACCTGAGACATACACACTGCTCACCATAGCCGAAAAACTGAAAAATTAAACGTTGAAAATTTTGGTTTTTCGACAATTACTCAAAATTTCAACCTACGAATTGCGCCAATAACTGAGCGTTTGTAGGAGGACTCAGGACGCGTCTAACGGTGTATATCTCATATCTGGGAAAATTCGAATTTTTTAGTTATAGGCTTCATAAGTATAATCAAATCTATTTCTTATGGGAAAAACCGTTTTTCAAGCTCAATAATTCCTGTAATACGTTCAGTTATCATACTTGATCTTGGATGCATCAGATACTACTTGTCAATACATTTTAAACTCATATTTAGTGATCAACATCAGTTCAGCCGTTCAGAAGTTATAGAGCTCCAAAAGTATAATTAGTCAAGGAACTGAAACTTTTCACTTCGCAATTTTTACAGAATGGATCGATTTGCTTGAAAATTTGAGAATAAGTAGTGGAGAGTCTAAGGATCAAAATCTGTATGATTCCGAAAGACGCTTTTACCATGGGGTGGTTGCCACCCCGTCTCGAGGGTGGAAATTTTTTATTATATTTTGACCGCAAATGTTGGTAAAAACATTAATTGTAAGCAAAACATGTTTTATATTTTTTTGATAAAATTAATAGTTTTCGATTTATTGGTTATCGAAATTTAGTTTATATCGAAAAAATCAATGTTATTAATCAATCATGGTTTATGTACTTGTAGTGGTTACGATGCTAGTTTGATCGGGCAATCCGAGTTCATTTGCCGGCCATAATTACATAATTATTAGGATGGCTGGGATATGAACTCGGATTGTCTTATCACTGGTGTCGTAAGTTCTAGATCATTTGGGAGAGATTGCGACCAAGGTTCTCGTTCTCAAAACTACCAAAAATTTCAAAAATATTAGTTCGACCTTTGCGGCTTCTGCTAGTACTGATCATTACCTTTCCAACGCACATCTAATTTTGAAAATTACCAGAGAACGACAGTTCTCGCCAGTGGCGCACAACCCCTACATGCGACACTATATATTATATACACGAAATTTTCGATTTTCTAAACCTGACTGAATTGAAAATTGAGCCAAATCCCATCTTAAAGTTTAGGAAAAGACTCCTAGATCCATATATTACTTCTTCATTTTGGTCCAAGGCTGTGGATTTTACGGCTTTTCCTATTTAGGGTCTGTTTTTCGTTCTCGTCCCCAAAACTCCCAAAAATTTCAAAAACTTAAGTTCGGCCTTTGCGGCTTCTGATAGCATAGATCATGACCTTTCCAACGCATGTTTAATTTTGAAAATCGGTTATACCGTTTAAAAGTTAGCCAGCTCAGAATTAGAACTCAATTTTTATTTAAAAAGGGGAAAATGTTTCTGGATATGTACATATGTATGTATGTATGTAAGTATGTATGTATGTATGTATGTATGTATGTATGTATGTATGTATGTATGTATGTATGTATGTATGTATGTATGTATGTATGTATGTATGTATGTATGTATGTATGTATGTATGTATGTATGTATGTATGTATGTATGTATGTATGTATGTATGTATGTATGTATGTATGTATGTATGTATGTATGTATGTATGTATGTATGTATGTATGTATGTATGTATGTATGTATGTATGTATGTATGTATGTATGTATGTATGTATGTATGTATGTATGTATGTGGAAAAGTTACACCGATCTGAATTTTTTTTCTGTGTTTCAAGAGGGTGTGAGGGCCGATTCAGAACCGGTGTAATTTTTGACTTCTGACTACCCGTAAACCAGCTATAGGGCTAGGTAGATACAAAATGGCAAATTTTTTGGGCGTATATATCTTAGGTTCAAGGAGAGACAGGAAAATCGCAAATAAACCACATCAATAGGGTTGAGTTAGGTTTTCAAACGTTGCCTAAGCGATCAAGCTCAGACGTACACACGGCTCAGTATAGCCAAAAAATTGAAAAACTAAACTTTGAAAATTTTGGTTTTTCGACAATTACTCAAAATTTCAACCTACGAATTGCGCCAATAACTGAGCGTTTGTAGAAGGACTCTAGGCTAATCTAACGTTGTTTACCTCATATCCGGGAAAATTAGAAATTTTAAGTTATACGCTTCACAAGTATGATCAAATCTATTTCCTATGGGGAAAAACAGTTCAAGCTCAATAATTTCTGTAACAACTTTAGTTTTCATACTTGAACTCAGATGCATCAGATACTACTTGTAAATACGTTTCAAACTCATGTTTAGCGATCAAAATCGGTTAAGCCGTTTAGGTTAATCCAATTAACTATTATTCCCGAAATGGTTTATGTAGTTACGACGCTAAATTTGATCTGTAACGGATAATCGTGAGTTCATTTACCGGCCATCCCAATATTTTTATTTATTCTATTTCGACTAGAAAAAAAATCTAGTATACATTCGATGGTCACTAGATCATTTGGGAGATAATGCGACAAAGGTGACCATTTATAAAGCTTGACGTGTAATCGAGAAAAATTGCATTTAACTTCATACATTTAATTTGTATATAACTTGAAAAACTCCTGATACAAGAATAAAAAACCGCTAAACGCCGTAAAAATGAGTGGCGCATACAATATTCCAGCTACAAAAGATCTGATATGAAAATTACGTGGCGCGAAAATGTATTTTCATTTTGATGCAAAACAAAATTCTAGTTTTATTTTAAAATATTTTTCCATAATATTTGCTAAATTTGAAGTAAACGCGCCACAAAAGAGTAAATTTGATACAGTTTGAATTTTGAAATTCTTTTGTGGCGCGTTTACTTCAAATTTAGCAAATATTATGGAAAAATCTTTTAAAATAAAACTAGAATTTTGTTTTGCATCAAAATGAAAATACATTTTCGCGCCACGTAATTTTCATATCAGATCTTTTGTAGCTGGAATATTGTATGCGCCACTCATTTTTACGGCGTTTAGCGGTTTTTTATTCTTGTTTGATATATTCAAAAATGAAGATATAAGAAGAGAGCTGGAACAAGAACCGATAATGAGGAAGATCGAAACAAACAATTAAGCTGGTTTGGACACATACAACGAATGGAGCAAAAGAGACTTACAAAGAAGGTACATGAAGCCAAAATGGAAAACAGAAGAAAAAAGGGAAGGCCGAGGAAGACATGGATTCACCAGATCCAGGATATAGGTAAAAGGAGACACATGAGTATGAGGGATATGAAAAACCTGGCCACCAATAGAAGTGCTTGGAAGAAATGGATAAAAGGCGGAAGCCGACATCTGACGCCCTGAAGGGCACTAAGGATTATGAAAAAGAAGAAGAAGATTTGAATGTTATCATTATTATAAAACAAATACACGACATACATTTTTAACAGAATTGACATCCTATTAACTAAGCAGCTTGTTTTTTACTTAAACTAATTATTCCCATAATTTACTTTCCTTGTGTTTTACCTAACAATTTAGTAACTCATGAATTCCGTTTTTGTAGATCCCGCTCGCAATCCACCCTTTGCAATTACCAGAGATTTGTCCTGTTTTTCTTTATTTATTTATGTTTATTTATCCCGAGTAATCCCGTGTATTCCCCAAATAAGGTAAATTTTATACACCCTTCTCTACACGGAGGACATAACAGTCCCGACTTAAACCTGGTTTGTTACGGGAGCTTTACGGCGACCCAAACTTTGGGGGTTCCTTTAAAATAAAGCCGGATTCAAGGACGTAGAAAACGAGGTTATTTTTGGAGTAGTAATATGGAAATAAAATTTGAAATAAGGAGGTTTGGATGCCTGTTACTTACGGTGAATTTTTTAGCCGAATGAAATATTGGAGAGAATATAAAGTATAGTTTAGGACTAGGGACAAAAATAAGGGAGGAAAAAGTTTATTGGCCAAGTATTTCAGTTACGATAAAAATAATGAAACGGATAAGACCGATAAAACTAAAATGTAAGGGGGATAAGTGATATATTTTCTTAATTTCTTAATTTTGTGATTATTGATGGGTTATCAATGGAGGAGTTGATAAATATTAACCAATATTGGAATAAACCACCTGTGATATGAGTTTTTAGCAATATTTACTGGAATTAAACTTCGTCTATCCGGACAGAGGCAGCAAAATCAAACGTGGGTTCCGGCAGGGATGTATATGCTCTGATAAAATTTTTCAAGAAGCAGTAGATGATGTTGAAGCCGAGATTCGAATTAACAACAGAGAATGTATCAATAACATAAGAGAAGCAGACGACCCGGTGGCTGACAATTCTGAAGCCCACCACGAGTTAATGAATAAAATCACAGAAGTGAGTTGGAGTTATTCAATAAATTGATGAATTCGACCGTTACTTGATGGAAGTTCATTTATCTAACAATAAAACACTGAACACGTTTGTTTTCTATACTTCCACAAAATTTATTATAGCTATGTGACTACAGCTGTTTCGACAGAGTGCCTTTCTCAAGTGATTTAGTTAACTATGTGATTGCATTTTAAAATCTTTAACTGAAGAGGTTGAGGAGTGGGAAGCTGTTTGTCTCGAGTTGGTCATTCAGAATTATATCTGTATTTTTCAATTTATTATTTTCCATAGATTCTAATAAAGATAGCTTAAGGCCTTTATTTTGATAATGAAGAATTTGAAACTGTTCATTAAAAGAATGATTATGGTCTAGGTCTAGAAGGTGAAGTGCGTATGTAGAATATGTTTTTCTATTGTTCAAAGCCCTTTTGTGTTCTGCTAACCGTTTGTCAAAGGTTCTGCCAGTTTGACCGATGTAAGTTTTCGGACAGTCACCACAAGTTAGTTTGTAAACACCACTCAGTAGTTGCTTTCTCTTTCGGCTTCTATTGTTCTTAATATATTTGCTTAAGTTGTTGTTAGTTCTGAATAACACGAGCTTTCATATTTATATTTCATTCTTATATTTTTTAAAAACTAAAAAAAAGTTTCGACCCGGGCAGATATTATTTCAGATTTTTTTGGACATTCTAAAGAAAAAAGATCTATTGTAATTTTTCTCTAAAGTTGATCGTTTTCTATGAAATAGTTACAAACAATTTAAAACTGAAAACATAACGAAAGATGACGATTTTCAAGGCTCAAAACATAAGTATAAAATATCATTTTTGAAATTACGAAGTACCCAAATAATTCAAGTTTAAACCTTATTATTAGTTCTTGATAAGTCTTTTGGACTTATTTCATTATGAAATATTGTTTTTTAGTTGTTAATGCCCATCTCCCCATAAGAAACTTCCTCATTAACAATTAAAAAAATATGTTTTAGAATAAAACATGGCTAAAATTCTTATCGAGACCTGATAGAAAATGGTTTGAACTTGAATATACAGGGTGAGTCATGAGGAACTGTACATACTCCTACCTCGTATAGAGACTCCTATGAGGAATAACAAATGACCATTAAAAAGTGTCTGCTCCCATTGTTTAATAATATACTGGGCGAGTTTCGCATTTTGACAGAAATTTGTATTCGCCATAATTTTTGAACGGTCAGATCGATGTGTCTCTTATTTTGGTCAATCGTTACACTATTACCACCTTATCAACTGATTTATTCAAACTAGAAAAAATCAGGTCCGGCTTCAAAAAAATTAGTTCGTTTTGGTCTTAGAAAAAATTTCACCCTGTATACGCTTTTTGAAAACTATAATATGAATTTTATAAATTAGACAAATAAGCAATTAAAATGATATATTTATTTTTTTCCCCACACGATTACTTAATTTTTTATAAAAAAATCAAATTTGACTATGAATTAAAAGTTTGGTAAAGTGAACCATAGATTTAAAAAAAAATAACTTTTATTACAAAAATTAATTTTTTTTTAACAAATATTTAATTTATGTTACCACCCAATCAACTAATTTATACAAACTAAAAAAAAATCAGGCCCAAATTCAAAAAATTAGTTCATTTTAGTCTTAGAAAAAATTTCACACTGTATACGCCTTTTTGAAAACTCTAATATGAGTTTTAGAAATTAGACAAATAGGCAGTTAAAACGGCATATTTATTTTTTTCCCCACACGATTACTTAATTTTTTATAAAAAAATCAAATTTGACTGTGAATAATTAAAAGTTTGGTAAAGTGAAGCATATTTACTAGAAACCAGATTAAAAAAAAACTTTTATTACAAAAATTAATTTTTTTTGAACAAATATTTAATTTATGTTACCACCCAATCACCTGATTTATTCAAACTAGAAAAAAATCAGGCCCGGATTTAAAAAATTAGTTCATTTTGGTCTTAGAAAAAATTTCAAATGGCGTATTTATTTTTTCCCCACACAATTACTTATTTTTTTATTAAAAAATCAAATTTGTCAAAATCGGAATTTAACCATAAAAATAAAAAAAAATTTAAACAACGTTTTTCTTAAAATTAAAAGCTTCACCATTTTTTTTCTATACCACGTCTAGATCTAAAACCCATAACACTTCTCTTTGGACTCTATAGTTTAACATAGACGTGATCAAATAGATAAATTTTAAATTTTTTCACTTAATTTTTGCGATTTAACTTTGCAATTAACGAATATGCACCTTTCATTTTTAAAAATTCATAACTTTTATGAAAAGAAGACTGAAAATCTACAATAATTTTCATAGTCTTCACAATGGTAGGAGATATGTGCTGTAAAAATTTCAGCAAAAAAAATATTAAACCGGAACAGAGTTGTAGCGAGTTAAACCGTGATTTCATTTTTTTTTTCATTTTTGGGTTAAAATTCCGATTTTGACAAATTTGATTTTTTAATAAAAAATTAAGTAATCGTGTGGGGAAAAAATAAATAAGCCATTTTAATTGCCTATTTGTCTAATTTCTAAAATTCATATTAGAAATTTCAGAAAGCGTATACAGGGTGAAATTTTTTCTAAGACCAAAATGAACTAATTTTTTAAATCCGGGCCTGATTTTTTTCTAGTTTGAATAAATCAGTTGATTAGGTGGTAACATAAATTAAATATTTGTTCAAAAAAATTAATTTTTGTAATAAAAGTTATTTTTTTAAATCTATGGTTCACTTTACCAAACTTTTAATTCATAGTCAAATTTGATTTTTTTATATAAAAAATAAGTAATCGTGTGGGGAAAAAAATAAATATGTCATTTTAATTGCTTATTTGTCTAATTTGTAAAATTCATATTATAGTTTTCAAAAAGCGTATACAGGGTGAAATTTTTTCTAAGGCCCAAACGAACTAATTTTTTTGAAGCCGGACCTGTTTTTTTCCAGTTTGAATAAATCAGTTGATTAGGTGGTAATAGTGTAACGATTGACCAAAATAAGAGACACATCGATCTGACCGTTCAACAATTATGACGAATACAAATTTCTGTCAAAATGAGAAACTCGCCCTGTATATTATTAAACAATGGGAGCAGACACTTTTTAATGGTCATTTGTTATTCCCCATAGGAGCCTCTATACGAGGTAGGAGTATGTACAGTTCCTCATGACTCACCCTGTACCTGTATGTACCTGATGATTACAAAAATTATATTTTTTAATTATGTTTTTGAGCCTTGAAAATTGTCATCTTTTTTTCTTTTTTCAGTTTTAAATTGTTTATAACTCAAAAACGATCAACTGTAGAGAAAAAATGCAAAACTTGCACCTTTTGCACCTTTTTTGTTTATAATGATCCAAAAAATCTGAAATAATATCTGTCCGGGTCGATAATTTTAGTTTAAAATTCATAAAAAAATGTCGTTTTTTAATTATTAACTAATTATAGTTAGAACAAGATTAGATCGGGCAACTCTTGTTTTTTTGTAATTGTTAACATGTTAAATTACATATCCAATAATTTTTAACCATTAAACAGATCGGTGCAAATCGACCATATATCGGATCCTCTACTACAGTGTTTCTCAACCGCCGGTCCATGGACCTGCGCCGGTCCGTGGAAAAATTTTGCCGGTCCGCAGAAAATATGTTGCATGTGCAAACCCCCCGTGAATTTCGCGTTCTGATACAGTGACATCCAACAGAAAAAGTGCATTGGCCTGTGCACTGATGGAGCAGCTAATATGACAGGAAAGTACTGTGGTGTTGCTAAAAAAATTCAAGAAGTGTCGTCCTCGGATCTCATAATTACCATAATTACACCTCGTCAACATTTAGCAACGAGAAATTTGTCACCAGAACTAAATGATGTTCTTTTGCGAATTTATAAAAATCGGGAATTTTATTAAGAATAAGAACAGCGATTTAAATTCAAGATTATTTGCAATATTTTGCCAAGAAGTAGGGGCAGAACATTACTTCTATAACTACAATTAATAACTATTACATACTATTACTTCATGCTGAAGTAAAAAGGTTGTTTCGGAGCAAAGTATTGACAAAACTATTTGAATTGCGAATAGAAGTGAAAATATTTCTAATTAAAAAAAATCTTCATTATCGAATAATTTTTCCGTTACAGAATGGGTCGCAAAACTGGCCTACATGAGCGACATATTTTCTTACCTTGACGATTTAAATTGAAGTCTTCATGGTAGTACAACAAATATATTTAATTTGGACAGCAAAATAAATGCATTTAAGGAAAATATTAAGTGTTGGTTAACGCAAGTTAAACAAAATAATAATTGTCAAATATTCTCCGCTTACTTAGATTTCATAAATACCGTGTGTGTGTGTGTGTTTATGTTTTATTGGCACTGGTTTAAGCAACCAACTGGCCAGTCAATGTGTTTTGAATTCTCTCTTTTACAAAATATATGCTTAGTATCTAAATTTAACTATTAGTACTACTGTTTTTTTTACTCTGTTTTTTTTTATTATTTTTTTTATTATATTTTTTAACATTTTTTTTATTACATTTTTTTTTTTAGTTTTTTTTTTTTTTTTTTTTTTTTTTTTTTTTTTTTTTTTTTTTTTTGTATATTTTTTTTTGTATATTTTTTTATCGCGCTAAGACCTAAACCCGATTCAACCTCGCGGAGGTTTAGATCTTAGTATCTTTTTATTTTATTTAATTATTTTTTTTTTTTATTTTTTTTTCTTTTTTTCTCAGAGCTTTAATTTTAAACAATTAACATGGTTGTACAAAATTTTATAAACATCTAGATTGTTTGATTGTAAAAGGTATATAAGATTAAAAGGAAATTGTACATTAACTTGAACTAGATTGGCAAAAAAGTTTGATATTTCAATAAAATGTAAAGGACATTCTAATAGCATATGTTGTAGATCAGCTAGCTCTCCACATAAACATTCATCATTATCTACAAGTCCTATTTCTCTTTTGTAGACTGGAGTCAGACAGTGATTACTTCTTATTCGACAAATAGTTTTGATAAAGCCTTTGTTGGAAACTTGATTAAACCATGTCTTGATGGGAAGTGTAGGCTGGATTTTTTTGTAATAATTTCCTTTGTCTGAATTATTGTATTGTTCCTGCCATTTCGTCCGTTTGATAGATCTCATAATAGAAATTATGTCTCCCATAGGAAGTTGATAAGTATGCAGAGTGGATTCCTTCGTTGTTGCTTTTTTAGCCAGATCATCTACTATTTCGTTGTTTTTTATACCAATGTGTGCTTTTATCCAACACAATATTATATTTTTGCCCGATTTCAAAGCTTCACTGTTCATTGCTATGATGTCACTGATGATAAAATTTTCTGCAAAATTATGTACATTATATTTCAATGTCTTTACAATGCTTTGGCAGTCTGTAAATATAACATAATTGAGTTCTTTTTGATTAATACATATTTTGTATGCTTCTTTGATTGCAATGAGTTCAGCTGTGAAAATTGTCATTTTATCAGGTAATCTGTTGTTTATTTTTATACTTTTTTGTGGGTAATATATAGCATATCCAACTTTTCCTTCCATTTTTGAACCATCCGTATATAATTTCTGATAACTCCCCCAGTTTTTTTGTACACACTGAAGGTGGTCTATTTTAGTAAGGAAGTCTGTCGCACGAATATTACTTAAATGACAGTTAACTGGAGATAAATAATCTTCATAATTTAGCTTTCGAGACGAGCTTTGTTCAATTTGGTGTATGTCGCCAATGGAATTAGAAACGTTGAGGAAGCTTTCCACAACTAAAAGCAGTTTCTTTTTTTCCCAGTAATAATGAGTTAGGTATGAGGTGGTTAAATGAACAATTTTATTTAATAGCAGTTTATCGTTAACCGCTGTTTTAACTATAAATTTCTCACTTAGGTATTCCCTGCGTAATGAAAGTGGAGGTTCATTAAGCTCACATTCCATGACCAATATAGGTGTGCTACGAAGATAACCAGTGCATAACCTAAGTGCCTTATTTTTGATCCTCTCGATTTTTTGGAGTACAGAGTTTGATGCTGAGCCATAAAAAATAGATCCATAGTCTAAGATTGATCTTATCAAATTTCTGTATAGTAATATTGATATGTTTGGATCAGCTCCCCAGTTACTGACACTTACAGTCTTCATGATATTCATTGCATTTTCCATTCTTCGTAATATGTAATTTGTGTGTTCTTTCCAATTTAATTTGGAGTCTAAAAATACGCCAAGAAATTTTATTGAAGTTTTATAAGGAATACTAGTATTATCAAATTGTAGATGGCTTTGAGGAACATATCGTTTTTTAGTAAAGGTAACAATGGTTGATTTACTCTCTGATATTGTTAAGTTATTATCGGTAGCCCATTTTTTTATAATATTCAATGTCGATTTAAGGTAGTTATTACATCTATCTATTGACTTATTTTCTGCATATATCGCAACATCATCAGCGTACTGTAGGATTTTTATGTGTTGAGGAAGTTTAGTTTCTAAGTCAGCAGTATACAGTATATATAATATAGGACTTAGGATGCTACCCTGAGGTAGTCCCAAAGATGTGTATCGGGAGTTAGATTGATCTCCATTTAATCTAACGTGAACTGCTCGATTAATGTATAAGTTAATGATGTTCCATGTTACTATCTCGGGTATTCCTATTTCCAACATTTTTGCGTATAGTATGTGAAGATTAACGTTGTCGTAAGCCCCTTTTATATCTAAGAACAAAGCACTAACTGCTTTCTTATAAGTAAAGGAACTATAAATGTCTATTAAAAAGTGGCAGAGGCTATCTTGTGTGGATTTACCTTTTCTAAAACCAAACTGACTTCTTGGTAATAGGTCGTTCTTTTCTAGCCAAAATTCCAGACGGTTTTTAATAAGTCTCTCATATGTTTTTAGTATACAGGAAGCCAGACCGATTGGACGGTAAGAATCCCAATTCTTTGATGATTTTCCTGGTTTTAAAACCGGGATAATAGTGTAAACGTGCCAATCGTCAGGAATCTTTATGCGGCGCATCCAAATTTCATTATATATATTTAGTAGTGCAGCCTTACCAATTCTTGAAAGATTTGATAGCATCGAGTAATGGATATTATCGGCACCTGGTGCTGAATTTGAGTTTTTCTTCAACGCAAAGTTTAGTTCAGTGGCAGAAAATGGTTTGACTAGGAAACGGATTGGTTCTGGATAGTCGTACAGAGCATTTAGTTGTAAATCAGGAATTACTAATTCTGCAGACGGCGGTGTGATATTTTGATGGAACTCTTCTATCCACGAAGCTTCCGACAGAATAACAGGGACTTTGTTCTTTGTTTTTCTATTTTTTATTCGGTTAACTTTTGACCATACATCTTTAATAGGGACTGACCTATTTAGGGATCCGACATAATCTCTCCAGCTATTTCTTTTAGTTTGTTTAGTGATCTTCTTGACATGTGCATCATCTTTTTTATACTTAAGTAGGTTTTCATGGTTTGGATTTTCTTTGAATATACAAAAACTTTCCTGTCTTCTTCTGACTGCTTCTTCACATTCTAAATCCCACCAGTATTTTCCTCTGGAAGTCGGTTTTTTTATTTTAAATTTGGGGATGCAGTAGGATGCAGTTGTATTTATATTGTGCAAAATTTGTTCATAAGAATTTATATCTTTAAATTGAGAGAATACATCTTCCGAATACTGTTCATATAATTTCCAGTCGGCATTCTTTAAATTCCACTTTTGTGAATATGGATTATATGTATGAGTTGGTTGATCCTCTAACTCTACTCTTATAGGTGTATGGTCTGAACCAAATAGGTCTTGAAGTGTTTTCCAAGTGATCAGGTGGTTTAAGTCAGGAGTACAAATGGTCAGGTCTATTGCCGATTTCGAGAAGTTCCTAAAGAAAGTAGGAGAGCCATCATTTTTGAATATTAAATTATTATCGTCTATACAGTCCATCAAGATTTTACCTTTCATATCTGTTTGGTTGTCTAGGCCCCAGGCAATGTGGTGAGCATTAAGGTCACCTCCTATTATAAATGGTCTTTCTATAGATGTTATGAAATTGTTCCATTGTTGTAACAATAACTTGGTTCCTGGGGGAACATACATAGATATAAATGTGACAGTATATGACTTAAACTTTATTTTTATTGCTACTTTATTGACGTTTATTAAATCTACTTTCATGGTGACTTCCTCGTAATATAGGTTTGAATTTATTAAAATTGCTGAGCCACCGCCAACAGTTACTGAAAAGCGGTCGTCTCTGACAATATTGTACCCGTGAAAGTTATAATATTTTTCTGGTTTAAATCTAGTTTCTGATAATAATGCGATATCAACTTTCTGGTCTTCTAATAGGTGGATAAGGTTTTCTCTATTAGAGTTAGCCGATCTACAATTCCATTGACAAATTACCAATCTATTCATTATTATATAAGAGAGAACTTAAAACTGATTGAATTGAATTTACTAGAACTGATTTTTCTGGAATTTCAAAATTTTTGTGATTTATATTAGAGATAATACTTGTAACTATATTTGATATTAATTCTGTTAATTCTTTTGATGGTTCATGTATTTTAGATCCTTGTTCTGGATTAAATGTAGATTGATACGAAGAAGAGGTGATAATACCACCAGGTCTGTTGGACATGGGGTTTAACTTTATTATTTTTTGATGTTCCATTGTTACTTGGTCTGGTGAGGAAGAGATAGGTCGTTTGTATTTTGGTGGTTTTATTATTGTATATCTATTTGAAACTGAAGGTAGAGCGAACTGATTGGAAGATGTTTGAGACGTGGACAATTGAGTAAAGGAATATGAAGAGGATGGTGCATTCATATTTGGAGTTTGATGAGAATTTATTGAGGAATTATTGGCTGCTATAGATGCATAAGTTATCTTAGGAAAGAGTTTAATTGTTTCCTTAAAAGATAAGCTGTTTTCAGACATATAATGTTTTATTTTCTTTTGGCGATCAAATTCTGGGCATATCTCCCATTCATTAGTGAAGTGTTCACCTTCACAGGATAGACATTTTTTGTTAAACGATGATAAAGGACAAGAATCGGAAAGGTGAGATTCATGACACTTAAAACAGCGAGGATTACTTTTACACTGCTTACTCATGTGCCCATACCTATAGCAGTGGTAACAGATAATTACCTTTTGCTGGTATTTTTCAACAGTGTGTAAGACATGATTAATTACTACATACTTTGGTATATTCTGGCATTTAAAAGACACAATAACTGATTTTGTTGGATTAAATATTACTTTGTCATCTGCTACTATTTTTCTTGTTATTCGTTTCACATACTCAACCGAGAATTTGCAATGGTGATCAAATTCCTTTATTCTATTTTTAAGATATTCTTCCGATATATCTGAATCTATATCCCTTACTACACCTAGCTTAAACAATTGAAATTTTGGAATGTATGCGGTCAGATTTTTTTGAATAAGGAATTTGGAAGTAACTAAAGCATTTGCGCTACTATAATTTTTAAATGAGACCCTAACTCGGTTGCGTCCGATTGAGTCAATTTTTTTTATATAATTGTCAATTTCTGGATGTAACGTAAATAGGATCTCGCCTATTTTAACAGCGTTTAATTTTCCTGTAAAATTTAAACTGGAGTTTTCAATGAAAATGTAAAAAGGTCCTAAATCAATTTTTTCGTATAAATAAACAGGCCTGGTTTTTTCTGGTTGATCTGAGTTTACTAAAGTATTTTGTTTTTCATTAATATTGTTAAGATTAATACTACTACTTATCTTATTTTGAGGCTGGTTGGGTAGAAATCCATTTAAATCTTGTAAATCACAGCTACTATCCATCGAATTCTCAATATCAGGCGGTTCGCCTCCACTAGATGACTCCATAGAGGAGTTTTCAAGTAACGTTTAACTTATGAACACTTTCAAAATGTAAACTAAATAAGGAAAAGTTTAACAAAACTAAACAAACTAAATTAGAACGGTATAAATCAAATAATCCGCCAAAAATTAATATTTTTCGGAGAGATTTCCAAATTTAAATTAACTTTTGTTTCATAAATACCAAAAAAGAGTTAAATTAACGCTACAATTTGTATCCATTTACAAGCATTGTATGATGGGTTTGAAAAGTATTTTCCCACAGACATCGGTCACATCGGTGTACCTACTTGAAAGTAATTTATCGATAACAAATCATTTCATAGATTATGAAAATCTTCAATTAAACAATGAAGGGAAACAACGTATTTTAAAATTGGGTTCTGATTTGACGTTAAAGGTAATTTTTTTGACAATGACATTCAATGAATTTTGGATCAAAATGAAAGAAGAATATCCCAGTCTTCACAACCAGGCTATGAAGACGTTGCTCCCTTTTGCCACAAAATATTTATGTGAAGCGAGATTTTCGACAATGACGACAACTTAAAACAAAGCGAGGAATCGGTTATCGATAAACACGTGACTTCGATTAGCACTAACCAATTTACAACCCGAAATACTTTTATACAGAAGGAACAGACAATTCCATTTAACTGTTAAAAATTTTGTGAAAATAGTTTTTGTAATTTTAGTTTTCAATAATAATTTACTAAACATGTAGGTAATACATATTTGAAAAAATTATTGGTCTGCTATAAATTATTGTATTACCGGTCCGCTAAAAATTATTGGTCCGCTGAAAATTATTTTAAGTATTACAGGTCCCTGATAAGAAAAAGGTTGAGAAACACTGCTCTACTATCTGTAAATACTGTATAGGCGAAGCAATAGAGCACTAAAATCGGCCTTACCTCCGAAAATAAAACGACAAGACAGATCTTGATAATTCTTTTTGCATTTGATTTGTGAAAAAATGCATTCTAAAAGTTCATTTCAAACAGACAATAAAAAAAATCAGAACTCGTCAATAATTATCGGCGGAAATGAGTTCAATTTTGTTACTTGGGGGGTTTTTGAGGATGCTGAAAACAAATATGAAGTTGGAAGTGATCTTCGGAGTACCTGGTGCCCAGAGTACCTACTGTTTACCTCGGCTTATGGAGCTTCGGCAAATTAATTAAAAAATTAGCAAATCATTACTCAGGGGTTTTTGGAATCGCTGAAAACGAATATGACGTCGGAAGTGATCCCCGGAGTACCTGGTACCCCGGGTACGTACTGTTTACCTCGTCTTCTAGAGTTTTCGGCCAATTCATTAAAAAATTAGTCAAAGATCATTACTCGGGGGGTTTTGGGCTCGTTGAAAAAGAATATTACATGGAAAATTATCTCTAGAGTACCTGGTGCCTAGGATACCTACTTTTTACGTCAACTTCGGAATTTTCGTTATACAATCAGTCAAACCCCTCTAAACTTGGAAGTTATTGGATTCACCGAAAGTAAATTTCTGAATTTTACTGGTCTTCAAGATATCTAATACAGATTGCAGTTTTTTTTATTTAGCTCCATTTAATTTACAATCTGTTATCACTCGTAATAATAAGTAAATTTTATGACAATTATTAGAAGAAAAAAATGACTTGTAGGAATTCTATCCAGTGAGAGGCTTCCTTTAACATATAGTTAACAAACAAAGTTAATAATGTAGTGGTAAATGTTAATTAATTTTATTTAAATCTGTTTATTAAGTCTGTAGGCTTAAAACGCTTTAGTCGACGCACGTCATCGTAGACATTAAACAGTTCGCGCACTAAGTCATTTAGTCCTGTCGCCAGGGGGGGTACAACGGCCTCCTGTATTCAGATGGACTTACCCAAGTTTTTATTATGTATTTTGGCCCGTAGAACACGAATTTTTGGGTAACAGTTGATCCGGATGTCGATAAGATTGTTATAAACAAAGAAGTTGAGGAATTACATAACAGCAATTTGTCGCAAAACAAAACCTGTTTTTGTATTTTTTGGGCCATTCTAACCAAAAAATGTTCCTACAAGTTTTTTCGTAGGATACATAGTTTTCGAGATAAACGCGGTTGAACTTTCAAAAAATCGAAAAATTGCAATTTTTGAACCCGAATAACTTTTGATTAAAAAATAAAATAGCAATTCGGCTTACCGAATTTGAAAGTTCAAGTCAAATTCTATCGGTTTCGAATATATGCATTGCTAAAAATTTATGTGTTTATGGCTAAAAAAGTCTTACTTATCTGACAGATTCTTTTCAGTTAAATACCATTCAGAATATCCAGAATTATACCAAATAAAATCAGCAAAAAAGGCAGCGTGTTAGGACCAGTGTTGTACCAGCTTTTTATGCAGATCTACCAACTTCAATAACAGCAACCTTCGCAGATGACACTGCAATACTCGCCTCACATCATGATCCAGTAACTGCCTCAAGACACTTACAAGCCAGCCTTAATAATATCCAACCATGGTTAAAAAAATGGAAAATTCGAGTTAATGAGACCAAATCAATCCATGTTACCTTTACACTAAGAAGAGGTATATGTCCAGCAGTGTTATTAAATAATCAAATGATTGCTCAGAGAAATGAAGTCAAATATTTAGGTTTACATCTTGACAGAAGATTAACATGGAGAACACATATATTTACAAAACGAAAACAATTGGGTCTCAAACTAAGACAACTTTACTGGCTTATTGGCAGAAAATCACAATTAAATCTCACAAATAAGATGTTAATATATAAAGCCGTACTGAAGAACGAAAAAATTACGAACAAAGTACGAAAAAATTTGTAGGAACACTTTTTGGTTAGAATGGCCCAAAAAATACAAAAACATGTTTTGTTTTGCGAGAAATCGCTGTTATGTAATTCCTCAACTTCTTTGTTTATAACAATCTTATCGACATCCGGATCAACTGTTACCCAAAAAATTCGTATTCTACGGGTCAAAATACATAGAAAAAACTTGGGTAAGTCCATCTGAATACAGGAGGCCGTTGTACCCCCCCTGGCGACAGGACTAATTAGAGTGAGCACTAGTTTTGTTTTTGTATTTTTCACTGTAGGAAAGGAGGGCAAGATGGAAGGATAGGGCAAGATGGAAATTACCTATAAAACCCGAACTGCGCAATGAAGCACCCGGATCCACACTCACACAGATGCAGGCGAACCTCTTCCATTTACAAACGACGGCTCAGTCAGTTCAGGTCAGCTAATGAGTGTACACGCTTCCTTCTTATTTTCGCAGTTAAATATTACGCAATTATTGAATTTTTGTGATACGATTATTTAAACAAGGTGTATAATATTATTATTATGCATTTATACAAAGTATCTATTAGGTACAGGTTATCTGAATTGATATTTAAATAAGAGAAATAATAAAGCATTTTTAAAATACTGATAATATTATTGGAAAGGGGCATATGGGCAAGATGGAAAATTGCAACTTAGGGCAAGTTGGAAGATAATATCCTAATGGGAAGCTTGGTCAAAAATAAAAGCAAGGAAATAGGAACCTGCAAGAATAAAAGAAAAGGTAAAGGAAAAGGGACAAAAACAGAAAAAGTTAAAAATATTGTACAACATTTAGAACAGTCTTCACAAAATGATGTGTTCTGTGTCTGTGGTGAACGTTATGTGGAACCGCCCACAGATGACTGGGTACAATGTCCTGTATGTAATGGTTGGGAACATGAATTGTTTACCGACACAGAAGATGGCAGTTTTATGTGTGTAAACTGTAAAATGTAGTACTTTCCTCTACGTTCCATCTTGCCCGAACAAGCTTTCCATCCTGCCCTCAGGGTAAGGGCAAGATGGAATTTTTGACATTATTTTTTAATTACTCATAAAAAAAATTCTACTGATTATTAATAATATTTAATGGCTGACTTTTGTAATTGTATAAGGTCTCTTTCAAGAATGATTAAAATGAAAGTTTTTTATTACGTTGTTTTATTTTTTTACACATTATAAAGTTAAGCCTTCCGTCTTGCCCTCCCTTCCCCTACTTTGTGACTTCAGTTTTTCTGGATTGAACTTGGAGGTTTTTTCCTATTATGTTGTTCGAAACATACCACGGAGCATTGGTTATAATTCGAAGAACTTTGTAGGATTTCTAAGTTTGAATTGCTAGCAGAACCCCATAATTGAATTCCATACGTCCATATTGGCTTCAGTACGGCTTTATATATTAACATCTTATTTGTGAGATTTAATTGTGATTTTCTGCCAATAAGCCAGTAAAGTTGTCTTAGTTTGAGACCCAATTGTTTTCGTTTTGTAAATATATGTGTTCTCCATGTTAATCTTCTGTCAAGATGTAAACCTAAATATTTGACTTCATTTCTCTGAGCAATCATTTGATTATTTAATAACACTGCTGGACATATACCTCTTCTTAGTGTAAAGGTAACATGGATTGATTTGGTCTCATTAACTCGAATTTTCCATTTTTTTAACCATGGTTGGATATTATTAAGGCTGGCTTGTAAGTGTCTTGAGGCAGTTACTGGATCATGATGTGAGGCGAGTATTGCAGTGTCATCTGCGAAGGTTGCTGTTATTGAAGTTGGTAGATCTGCATAAAAAGCTGGTACAACACTGGTCCTAACACGCTGCCTTTTTTGCTGATTTTATTTGGTATAATTCTGGATATTCTGAATGGTATTTAACTGAAAAGAATCTGTCAGATAAGTCAGACTTTAGAAGTTTATAATACGGATGAGGTAATAGGTTTTTTAGTTTATAGAGTAGACCTTTGTGCCAGACTTTATCGAACGCTTGGCTTATGTCAAGAAACGCTGCTAAGCAATATCACTTATTTTCAAAGTCGTTGCTGATATGTTTTACTAATCTATGGACTTGCTCTATGGTTCCATGTTCTTGTCTAAACCCAAACTGACGTTCTGGTATGAGATTTTTGCTATCTAGTATTGGCTTGATGCTTTTCATTATTAATTTTTGCAGCACTTTGGAAAGCACAGGCAGTAAACTTATTGGCCTATATAATGTTAATTCCTCTAGTTTTTTTTCCTGGTTTTGGGATCATAATTATAACTGCCATTTTCAGTTGTTGCGAAAAATAATTTAATCTTATTATTGCATTAAAAATTTGTAATATTGCGATTATTCCTTTCTTTGTTAACTTTTGGTGGTATCCTACCCGTTATCGGATCATAACCTTATCATCCTTAACTTCATTGTACTTAAATTTCGGCATGGGCAGCTCCATTTGGTAAGGTCCATTTAGTATTCTATTTATTTCCTCCAATTCTTCAGGTGTTGATTCCAAGCTGTTTGGTTGAAAGACTTGTGAGAGATAGCCACTAAAGGCATCTGCCTTCTCCATGTTATTTCTTGCCCATTTGCCGTTGTTTTTTCTTATTGGTGGTATTGGTGTCTGAGGACTTTTTAGTTTCCTTGTGGCTTTACATAGTGAGTAGTCGGTGGCTTCTGTTGGTGTAAGCTCTTCTAAGTATCTTTGTATAGAATCATTTTTTACTTCAAGTATTATTTTTTTTAGTTCCCTTGCTGCTTTATTAAATTTATTTTTATTGCTCACTGTTCTGTTTTGTTGCCAATTTCTTCTTAGCCTTCTTTTCTCTGAAATTTTTTCTTTTATAGTTGGAGGGCAGGATCCTTTTCTTGTTGACTGTTTGTAGTTTTATGAGGTTAGTTATCGCCCATTCAACATCTGCAGGTGTTTTTAGTGGTATTTTTAAATCTATTGCTTCATCTAATACTTCTTGAAAAGTATCCCAATTGGTCTTTTTATTGCACAGAGCGGTTGGATTTGGACTCTTAGTTATATCGGAGTACATGTTCATAAGGACTGGAGTGTGATCCGAAGACATGTCTAAGCTGGATGTTGCTGTGACTAGTATGCTGTCAATTTCTTTTGTGATATAGAAATCAAGAAGGTCTGGTATTTTATAAGGGTCCGAAGGCCAATATGTGGGTTCTCCAGCAATCCTCAGATTGCAGTTGGTTGCGAATTCTTTGGTTTTGTATCACAAAAATACCTTTTCAAAAATACAATTAAATGGACGGATACATAGATGTTTATATTTCAATATTTTCTTCTTCTTCTTCTTCGCTTTACAATGGATTTATTAGACTATCTGTATTACTACAATTTACTTTTGCACAATTTTTAGATGTAACGGAGCATTTAAGGCCATGTTTCCTGCACCCACATGAATTTCGACAGTGCGTCTTTTAACTACGGAATATCAAATTCATTATACTGGGTGGACCAGGCATTTGAGTAATTTTTATGGGAATTAACGATTTATCCATTAATTCCCATCCCCACTGTGTTGGATCCCAACTGTCTTCACCTTCTCCATATATCCAACTTTAAACTTGGAAGTAAATCCTTTTTAAATGTTGAGTGAAGGCATCTACAGCAGGAAGTATTTTACCAACAGAAACTTTTTTATTTTTAGAAATTGCCATTAAATAGATTCTGTATCTATACGTTTCAGCCAACTGATTAGTACTCAATAGAAATTCCTCCGGTATTTTAGGTTTTCTGAAGCTTATTGGAGCATTATACATCGCGAGAAGTAGTTGACAGCCATGTTCAACTACTTTTTCGATAGAAAGTGCACGCTCTTTAAATTTTTGTGCGTGGATTAATAAGTCAGAACTCCATAAGACGAGGTAAAGAGTAGGTACCCTGGGCAGCAGGTACTCCGGAGATCACTTCAGATGTCATATTCGTCGTCAGCGACCCCAAAAACCCCAAGTAATGATTTTTGACTAATGTTTTAATGAATTTGCCGAAAACTCCAGAAGACGAGGTAAACAGTAGGTAATCTGGGCACCAGGTACCCCGGAGCTTATTTACGAAGTCATATTCGTTTTCAGCGACCCCAAAAATTATGGGCTCTTGGTATTTTATCCTTGCTTAGATCAAGTTACGAAATTAAGGTTGCACAAAAATTCAAAATAATTGTTGCAGACTTGTCTTTGGCATAAGAAAATATGATCGTGTATCATGCAAAATAAAAGAACTTCAATGGTTAACTATAGATAATTTATACAAATATCACCTCGCCTCTTTGATATATCCAATTATTTCGTCGTCAAATCTTATTTATTTAAGGAACAAATTAGTATTTCGTGGAGAGGCTCATAATCTTGATCTGAGATATCCTCATAGTCTTATGCTGCCAAGATATAGACTAGCTATTTTCCAGCGATCGTTTACTTACAATGCTGTTTTAGTGTTTAATAGTTTAACAATAAATTTAAGACCTTAATCTCTTGATTTCATGAAGCACCATTATAAGAAATTTTTACTACAATCGCAGTAATGTTATTATTATTATATAGTATATTGTTGTCGTTATTGTTACCATTATTTTTGTTTTTATTTATCATTCTTATCATTTATCACATAACATCACAAATTATTTTCTTTATATTATTTTTCTAGTAGCCGCATGACTATTTCTATCATTTCAGTATTATATTATTATTTACGTCAAATTATAAATCACTTTATTTCAAATTATTTCAAACTAACTTTGTAAACTTGAGGATAAGTGGAGTAGCTCTAGCTAGACTTCGCCTCATGTATCTCGTGTTTGTAAATTTTTACAGACTAAATAAAGGCAATTTATTATTATTATTATTATTAAACCCCCTGAGTAACAAAATTGAACTCATTTCCGCCGATAATTGACGAGTTCTGAATGTTTTTTATTGTCTGTTTGAGATGCACTTTTAGAATGCATTTTTTGTATGCACTTTTCCAATATGTATTATATCATAGCTCCGATTCACAAACTTTCCTGTCGCATTCACAAATCGAATACAAAAAGAATTACATATTAAGATCCGTCTTGTCGTTTTATTTTCGGAGGTTCAGTGTTACTGCTTCGACTAGTAGTACAACAACTATATAACAAAAAAGTTTTCCACACGCATCCAACTTACTGAGACATACAGTATATGTATGATTAATCAAGAATGAACGGAATCTTTTGTCCTAACTTCTCAAAGAATATCACAAAAGCTATCTAAACAACTTTCCACAAATGCTTTACGTTCGCCGACAAGAACAGCAAACATATATCAAAGTACTCGTCTCTAAAATCTTGTAACCTATTCATGGATAGTAGGTTTCAATCACTCACGATGTCAAGTTCGATTTCGACCGAGGAACGCGACTCCGAGTTGAATAAACACTTCATGTTCCACTATTCCTCCATGTTTTCCATGTTTCAATTTCTCTGCCGGAATAACTTGATTTTGTCTAGGACATACAGCCATGAGAAGGTAGTTATTATGTAAGTAAAATGAATGTGCAGGTCGCGTTGTCGTTGGAGAGGTAAAGAAATATAAATAAATTGGGTCCTCGACGGTTTGTCAACATTTGTAGACATTTGTATGCTTGTGGGAATGTTTTTAGTTTTGTGTTATAATTATTATGATAAAGAAAAAGCCAGAGTCATGATAAATAGAACTAAGTTAAGGACTATTGATGTAAAATTTAAAGAATCATATGGAAGAGGGCGAAAAATTAGCAAAATTTGATTATAGAAACTAATTTAAGAGATAACGCAGAATTGGTATGGGATAATGGAAAACAGAAAACTACATTAAGTGGAGTTTTAGTTGTATCCAGTTTAGTTATATCTTTTTCTCACTTTTTCTTTTTTAAAATTCAGTCGTGTAATTTTTTTTATTATTGCCGGTCGTACCATTCTTGAAACGTTCTGAACTAAATTTGTGATCAGAGTCTCTTCTTTGGGAGGAGTTTCATCATTTACTTATACACGACTTCTACGGAACACAAAAGGAAATAGGGAGAATGATCAGAGGACAAATTAGAGAGATGAACAAACTAATAAAAACGAAATACATTCAGAAGGAAACTTAAGCAGACTATTTTCGATCTCTATTTGCTAAAGATGACGATAACAAACCACCAACCCCTGAAGTGACAACAAACAAAGAAATAAACATTGAAGAAGCAGAGGTAAAGGAAGCATTAAGAAAATAAAAAAATACAAAATCATCAAGAGATGACAGAATATCGAATGAACTCCTCAAGTACAGAGGAAAATATCTGACCAAATAACTATTAAAACTAATCCAAAAAATAATAGAACAAAACAGAATACCACAAGAATGGAGATCAAGCACGCTAATACCTCTCTTCAAAAAGGGAGAAAAATCGGACCCGGAGAATTACAGTGGAATTAATTTATTAAACACAACACTAAAATTAACGTGATAACCAAAGTGATAACAAACAAACTGAATAAAATTATAACATTAGCAAAAGAACAACAGGGTTTGAGGTCGGGAAGATCATGCATCGACACTATTTATAATGAGACAGGTTTAAGAGAAATCATTAGAATACAACGAACCGGCATACTTATGTTTCTTGTACCTTAAGAAGGCATTTGACAAAGTCAAATTAAAGGACGTTATCCATTTATTGTACGTAAGAAAGGTACCTCTGGGAATAATTAAAACGATCGAAAATACAACACAATATGTATCTACCAGAACAACACAATAAAAGTAAAATTAGATGAAGAACTTACTAACCCAATTGAAGCTGGCAATGGGAAAAGGCAGGGAGACTCCTTGAGTCCTCTATTGTTCAACCTGATAAAGTATGAAATAATAAAAAAAGTAAGAACAAAAAGTAAGGATACCAAATGGGAGAAAAACAACTTAAAATAATCTGGTATGCAGACAACGCAATACTAATCTCTAAGTGAAGATGATCTACAACGTATGCTGCACCAATTTAATATCATCATCCAGTCTTCTGCATCCAAAGTTGAACATAGACCTCCTCTAATTTCTTCCAGTTTTGTCGATCTTGGGCTTTCTGCAACCAATTCCCAGCAATCCTTTTGACGTCGTCTGTCCATCGTGTAGGTGGTCTACCTCTACTTCTTCTGTCTTCTCTTGGTCACCACACTGTAATTTTTTGGGTCCACCTCCCGTCCTTCATTCTGGCTACATGGCCCGCCCAATTCCACTTCAGCCATGCTACTCGCTCTATGACATCTGTGACGCCTGTCCTTCTTCTGATTTCTTCGTTTCTGACCCTGTCTCTGAGAGTCAGTCCAAGTAGTGACCGTTCCATACTTCTTTGGGCCACTCTAAGTTTCGTTGCTGTGGCCTGGGTTAACGATAATGTTTCGGCGCCGTAAATCATGACTGGAAGCACACATTGGTTGAACGTCTTCCTTTTCAAATAATTTAGCAAGTTGCTATTGAAGATGTCTGATAGAGCTCCATATGCGGCCCATGATAAGGTGATCCTTCTCTGTAATTCGGCAGTTTGATTGTCTATGGCAATTTGGATTTCATGCCCAGTATTTATATTTAAGGACCAATGCTATTTCGTTGACGTCGACTTTTGGTTTTTGGTTTGGTACCAGGTTTGTCATGTAACGTGTCTTTCCAAAATTTATGTTTAAACCAACTTTTTTACAGGCCGCATCTAACTCAGTAAGCATAGTTCTAATCTCTTTTAAGTTGTCCGTTATAAGAACTATGTCGTCTGCGAATCGTAGGTGGGAGAGCCTTTCACCGTCGACATTTATTCCTTTGGCGCTCCACTCCAATTATTTGAAAGCATGTTCAAGTACTGCCGTAAAGAGTTTGGGAGATAACGTGTCTCCCTGTCTAATTCCTCCCTGTCTAATTTCAATTTAATATAACTGCTAGATAATTTAACATGTTAATTTCCCCAAAAAAAGACTAATTGCATGGTTATAACAGCAAATCTAATAAAGTGTAAATTAGAGCTGGAGGGTCAGATAATAGAACAAGTCATGGGGTTTAAATATCTATTATCTAGACATCACATTATCTAGCTACGGAAAGCTCGAAACAGAAGTGTAAGATCAAGTGAATAAAGCAAACGGAAACGCAGGTTGCCTGAATAAATAGTGTGACCAACTCCAATTCAGTCGAATTCAGGACAAGGCTTAAAAAATATCTAAAATCCGGGACTTTTCAATGAAAATCGGGCCATTTTTTTAAATATAAAACTTATATCATCATGTTATTAATTATTTAACATTTTTATGTTAAATATGTTATTTTTGTTAGTTTTTAACGTTTCGGCTTCCAATCCGGAAATCGTTCTCAAAAAAGGAAAAATTAGAAAATCAACTGATGCATTTCCATGTAAATAAAACCTAAGGTTATAATAAAAATATAATTATTATTATTTTATATTCATGTTTTTAAGTCGTCTATTCAGAAGACGATAATTAAATTACAGAAACGGGAAAAAGTCCATGGTTTGAGTTTTCGTAGAACTATAATACCACGATATAAAATGCATGAGTTTTGGATGTGGTATTACTATTACACACTAGAAATTGTCGACTTTTTTCATCCCATCAATTCAATTTGATGTAAGTTCATAGAAGAATAACGTATTCAAAATTTCAAAATATAATTTTACCAAAACGTTGAAAATTCGGATGGCCTGGAAGCCTTGTCCGGGACGCGACTTCGCAATTTGAGACGGAAGACCACGTTTTCGTGGAAGACCACGAAAACGATGGAATAACAACTTACTAGAGGCACTTTAAAAAACAGACAGAGTCATGTCTACACAAAAAGAAGAAGAAGAAGAAGGCTTATCAAGATGTAGACTTAGGATAAAATTAGTTGGCATTCGAATAATATTCACTGGTAATTTTCACATTTTAGTTTTGAACAGCAGAGATGAAAACCCTTTGAAAGTCAGACACTACGGGAGAGAGCTAGAAGTACAGATATACGACGGAGATGCAAAGTGGAGAACATGATAGATTGTGTAAAAAAGAGAAGATATACCAGCCAACTGTCTGCACATCAACCCTCATGTGGGTGCAGCTTCGAGTAGAGACAAATGTTTCCGGAAAGTAAAATGTTTTATCATACTTTTAAGTATATAATATGTAACTTAAACACACCTACTGCTTGGTGTTATTAGGAGGTTATTTTTCATATACATCAAAGTTCACCTAAGATGATCTGATAGTACTGAAAACGTTCGTTCTAAACAATTTTCAACAATAATTATAATCTTATTTATCTAATTGTTTACTCTATTGTAAATGTTTTTATTTAGTATGGTATACACCCAACCCCCGGAAACTTTCCCACTTTAAGCTTAAACCGAGCCACACCAGTTATCAGAATATTGGACGCAATTTAGTCTAAATCAGGATTGTCCAAACTTAATTTATTTAAAAATGTATAAACATTTTCAATTTCTTTGCAACACGAAAATGCAGCAGCTGCATAATACTCTGGTTAAATCGGAGAGTACAGGAAGAGTCTATACCGGTTTCGGAGGTCTTTTCCCCCTCATCAGTAGTCCCATATCCTCTACTCTCCGATTTATCCACGTACCACACTTTGGGCCTTTCCGAATTGCAAAGAAAGAAATGTCACGGATGAACTAGAGTCATCTACCGGAAAACAAAGTAAGTTATCAATCGAAGTAGCACAGAAAACGACAATAAATATCGTCTCCATACCACCAGATTGACAACAGGTGGAATACTTTCTTTAGTTACACTTCCTGAGATTTTCATAATATATAAATCAAACAGGATGCCGAGGAAATTAAGATGTGAGAATTTTAAATAATTCACAACTCATCTGCTCAGCGTGGTAAGTTCCACCAACAGTTCCAAAAGTATGATACGTGGAGAAATCGGAGAGAAGAGGATATGGGACTACTGATGAGGGGGAAAAGACCTCCGAAACCGGTATAGACTCTTCCTGCACTCTCCGATTTAACCAGAGTATTATGCAGATGCTGCATTTTCGTGTTGCAAAGAAATTGAAAATGTTTATACATTTTTAATTCATTTACTTTTTTGTAGGAGTATTAAGGAATCTTCCTTGTTGGAACTTACCACGGTGAGCAGATGAGTTGTGAATTATTTAAAATTCTCTCATCTTAATTTCCTCGGCATCCTGTTTCGATTTATAAATTTTGAAAATCTCAGGAGGTGTAACCAAAGAAAGTATTCCACCTGTTGTCAATCTGGTGGTCATCATCATTCTCTTTGCCTTATCCCTATGCGGGGTCGGCTTCCCTAATTGCATTTCTCCACACAATTCTATCTTGGGTCATATCAATGTTAATCCCCTTTACCAACATGTCCTGCCTTATCGTCTCCGCCCAGGTCTTCTTTGGTCTTCCTCTCCTACTCCTACCAGGAATCTGCACTTCAGCTATTCTTCGTATTGGGTGATGAACGTCTCGACGTTGAACATGACCAAACCATCTTAACCTATGCTCTCTCATTTTGGCATCAATTGGTGCCACACCTAGACTTCCCCTAATATACTCATTTCTAATTTTATCCTTCTTTGTCACTCCACTCATCCATCTAAGCATTCTCATTTCCGCCACATGCATTCGTTGTTCCTCTTTCTTTTTCACTGCCCAACATTCAGTTCCGTGCATCATAGCCGGTCTTATGGCTGTTTTATAGAATTTTCCCTTCAGCTTTATTGGAATTTTTCTGTCACACAACACACCACTCGCTTCTTTCCACTTCATCCATCCAGCCCTAATTCTACTGCATGCATCTGCATCTATTTCTCCATTACTCTGTAATACCGATCCCAGGTACTTAAAACTATTGCTTTTCAGTCATTTCACCATCCAAAGATACCATTTTATTTGTAGTAACTCCATCTTTAAATGAACATTCCAAATACGCTGTTTTTGTCGTACTAAGTTTTAAACCTTTTTCCTCCAGGGCTTGTCTCTACTGTTCCAGTTTTTGTTCTAAGTCTCTTTCACTATTTCCTATCAACACTACATCATCAGCATACATTAGGCACCATGGAATACTACCCTGTAGTTTCGCTGTTATCTGGTCCAAAATTAATGAGAATAAATAAGGACTAAGCACCGAGCCTTGGTGCAATCCTACTTTCACCTGAAATTTATCAGTCTCTCCCACACCTGTTCTAACACTAGTCGTTACTCCCTCATACATATCTCTCACAATCTTTACATATTCGACAGGGACTCCTTTCTTATTGAGTGCCCACCACAGAATCTCTCGAGGAACTCTATCATATGCTTTCTCAAGATCAATGAATACCATATGAGCGTTGGTCTCTTTATTCCTATATTTTTCCATCAGTTGCCTTACAATGAAAATTGCATCTGTTGTTGATCTGCCCTGCATAAAGCCAAATTGATTATCGGATATTTCAGTTTCTTCACGTATCCGTCTATCAATTACTCTCTCCCATATTTTCATGGTGTGGCTAAGTAGTTTTATAGCCCTGTAGTTTGTGCATTGTTGTATGTCTCCCTTGTTTTTGTAGACAGGTACTAATATACTGCTTCTCCATTCGTCTGGCATTTGTCCAACTTCCATAATTCTATTAAATAGACCTGCTAGCCAACTTATTCCTGTCTCTCCCAATGCTCTCCATACTTCCCCAGGAATATCATCTGGTCCGACTGCTTTTCCTTTCTTTAATTTTTGAAGCGCTTGAGCCACTTCCTCGTTTTTTATTCTGGGAACCATTGCTGTTACTGTCTCCAACTGACTGAATGTCTCCGTTAACTCCACAGGCTGTCTGTTAAATTCTTCATTTAATAAACTGTCAAAATACTTTCTCCATCTCTTTTTGACATCCTTTTCGTGAATTAGTATTTTATTATTTTCATCTCGGATACATCTAATCTGATTAAAATCTCTTGCTTTCTTTGCTCTCTGTTTGGCTATTTTATATATCTTTGCTTCGCCTTCCCTGGTATCAAGTTGATCGTATAGGTTTGAATACGCTTCTGCTTTAGCTTTTGCTACTGCTACTTTCGCTTCCTTTTTGGCGACCATATAGTTTTGAAGATATATGTCCGATCTGGTTTCTTGCCACTTTTTATATAATTTTCTCTTCTCTTTTATTTTTCCTTGTACTTCATTTGACCACCACCAAGTCTCTTTATCCTCAAACTTCTTTCCTGACGTTTTCCCAAGTATTTCAATAGCCGTCTCTCTAATAATATTGGCCATTTTTCTCCAAATTGTGTTAGGGCTTCCTTTCATGTTCCAACATATTTTTTCTACTATTCTTGCCCTGAATAGACCTTCCTTCTCATCTTTTAGCATCCACCACTTGATTTTTTGTGGTCCTCTCCGATATTTTTGTTTAGTTTCGCTTTTTACTTCGATGTCCAGAACAAGCAGGTTATGTTATTGGCTTACTGTCTCACTAACTATTACCTTGCAGTCCTTGCATTCACGTATGTCTTCTTTCCTTATCATGAAGTAGTCTATTTGGGATTGATGTTGTCCACTTTTGTAGGTAATAAGTTGAGTTTCTCTCTTTTTAATGAATGTGTTAACAATCGCCATATCCAATGCTGTTGCTAATTCTAGCATGTCATCTCCAGCTTCATTTCTAGTTCCAAAGCCTAATCCCCCATGTATTGTTTCATATCCTGTCTTGGCTTGGCCCACATGTGCATTGAAATCTCCTCTGCTGGAATATCACTCATTACGTCTCCTAATTGGTCATAGAAAGCTCTTCTTTCATTCTCCCCCAGCCCTGTTTGAGGAGCATACACACACACAACATTCAATACCTCTTTATCAACTACAAATTTCACTGACATCATTCTATCACTCGTTCTGACAACTTCTACTACGTTATCTTTCATTTCACTATCAGCAATTATACCAACTCCATTTCTAGTGTTACTACTCCCTACATACCACAATTTATATCCATCACCTAGTTCTTTCGCCCTTTGTCCTTTCCACCTAGTTTCTTGAATACAAGCAATTTGAACTCTTCTTTGTTTGAGCGTATCCACTAACTCCAGACTCTTACCTGTAAGACTACCAAGATTCCAAGACCCTATCCTGATTTTTCTAACCTGCAATGGTGTTCCCCCTGAGATAGTCCTCACCCGGAGATCCGAATGGAGGCTCATTTTACTTCCGGAACAGTTTACCTCAGGAGATGCCATCATTTCAGTATAAGTTTTTATTGCGTTTGGAGAAGGTCTTTTCATTATTATGGCCTGAAAAGATGTTGTTTGAATATTTGATGCCTGAATGCCTTTTCTATCAGCACCATACCCTGCCCTGCACGTTTAGCCAATACACCACCAATGCAACCAAAGTGCAGTATTACCCCACACCCGCCCGCATTTTTCTGTATAGGCCAGGATCCCTACTGTAAGGACTGCCCTATAAGCCAATGTATTGTTGCCCGTATCCCGCCACTAGGAGGCACGTACTTCATTCGGGATACTGTTGTCAATCTAGTGGTATGGAGACGATATTTATTGTCGTTCTCTGTGCTACTTCGATTGATAACTTACTTTGTTTTTTTTTTTAATTTATTTATCCCAAAAGACTTTTCAAATATACTCCATATTTTTAAAACGTGGTCAAATTAGTACTTTATTTTTACACGTTGAAAAAACATTATTTCATGGAACGGAAAGTTGGAGAAACTTTTTCCATGACCCGAAATTTGCCTGCAACTGAATTCTGAAGACATGATGTTTATAAAACCTGTTTTATGCTCCGTTTCGACATGTGCATTGTTGTAAAATGTCAACTCGGCCGAAAGTTGGATTACTTCATTCATAAAGTTAGTATAATTGTTTGATTAGTATTAAAAGTTGACACAACTGAAAAGTTTTTCACGACAATTTATCGAATTTTGTGTCTCTGAACTATATAGAAGCTAAATATACGGGATGAAGTATGGAACCAACTTTGAAACAAAAAAGACGCTTTTCATGAAACTTTGCACGCAGACACAATGGCACATACAGCATCTGATGCTATACACATTTTTTTTCTTCCCTACTTCCGGTTTCACCGGAAATACCACCAACCTATTTAATTTAAATGGGACAGTGTGCTAAGGGACACTATATATTTTTACTGGTTTTAAAATAACTTGTTATTCTTAATTCATACATACCAAGTTAAAAAAAAAAAGAGAGCGTGGCACTTGCGGAGTGCCGACAGAAGTGAATACTTCTTATACAGGGTATTTGGTAAAGAATGGGCCATAGCTTAACCTTAGATTCCTGAGCTTAAAATAGGTCGATTTAAGCTAACTTACCTTAGTACGAAAGTTGATAATAACCGAAATATAGGGTGTCAAATAATAATAATAATATGTAAGCACTACGAGCCTAGTAGGCCCATGGCTTGATGTACTATTCTTTTCCACTCCCTTTTGTCAGTCGCTTCTCTGTCCCAGTTCCTTTCGTTAATGCTTCTCATATCTTCTCTAACTCCATTACTCCAACGTGACCTCGGTCTTCCTCTTCGCCTTTTCCCTGCCAATGCACTAGATAGTACCATTCTGGGAATTCTAGATGGAATCATCCTCTGCACATGGCCCAACCATCTAAGTCTTTGCGCCTGAATTACTGCTAGTATGTTAGGATCTTGATAGAGCTCAGTTAGTTCCTTATTTCTTCTTCTGATCCATTGTCCATTTAAGTTTTTCCCACCGAAGATTTTGCGCAGTATTTCCCTCTCCCAAACTAATAACAACTCTTGGTGTTTTTTTTGTTGTAACCCATGTTTCAGAAGCATACATTACTATCGGCCTTATTGCGGTCTTGTAAGTTCTTAGTTTTGCTCTTCGTGATATATTTTTACTTCTTAACAACCCATTAAGAGCAAATATAGCGCGGTTGCCGGACATAATTCTCTTTGGTATTTCTTCTTCACAGTTAAGATCTCTTGTGAAGACAGTTCCTAAGTACTTACTCAAATCTCTCAACTTCTTCGAATTTATACTGTGTTCCCTTCGCTGTTGTCATTGTTATGTATTGCCCCGAACGAATTGCTTATTTGTCCATTCCATAAACTTTGTTTTTGCTTCATTTATATACAATCCTTTGGTTGCTGCCCTCTTCTCGAGTTTCATGACTGTTTCTATAAGTTCTATTTTGCTCCTAGCCAAGATTACCAAATCGTCTGCGAATGCCAGGGCACTGATGTTTTTTGTGGTAGATCAGACCTGTTCTATTAATGTTTGCTTCCTGCATAACCTTTTCTAGTAATATGCTAAACATTATAGACGATAATGAATCACCCTGCAGCACTCCTTGTTTAACCTCAAAGCTTTCTGTTATAGTATTGTGTATCTTAACTTTATTCATTGTTCTTTGGAAAGTTAATTTTATAATTATAAGTTATAGGCTTTGGAAGTTTTATAGTTATAAGCTTTGGAAAAACGTCCATGTCTTGCAATACTGTGAATAATTCGGTTCTTTTCATTCGAAAGCCTGTTTAAAGTCAATGAAAAGAACCATGGTGTCTTTATTATATTCGTAACTTTCAGCCTGTATTTCTCGTAGTGTGAAGAACTGATCCGCAGTACTTTAAGTACTGTAAGTACAGGGTGTCAAAGTTAAACTTTTATTTTATTTATTCCTGAATATTTCCTAACAGGCATGGGATAACAACACGGAATTTGGGAAGCAGGGGTTTTTTGGGATGAGAAATCTAAATTCGCCGCCAAAAATGATGTATTACCCAAAAGGCGCCACATACTTCTTTCAGCGCTTATTTAATAATTTTTTTATCCTCCACTCAGACGGTTGAGTTTAACAAGATGAATGTAGTATACCTTCTTTAAGCAAAACTATTAAGAGAATAAAATTTTTGATTCAATCATTATGTAGAGTGAGTAATAAAAAAAAGTGAATCTATTAAATGAGCGCTGAAAGGCGTATGTGACGCCCTCTGGGCAATACATCATTTCTGGTGGCGAATTTAGATTTCTCGTCCCAAAAAATCCCCACTTACCAAATTTCGTGTTATTATCCCATGCCTGTTAGGAAATATTCAAGAATAAATAAAATAAAAGTTTAACTTTGACACCCTGTATTTCGGTTATTATTAACTTTCGTACTAAGGTAAGTTAGCTTAAATCAACCTAATTTAACCTCAGGAATCTATAGTCCAGAGAAATAAGATCCCCCACATCCCCTCTAGGCCAAAACCAAATTTTTTGAGTAGTATGGACATCTATATTAATACCCTATATGTTTCCTGCAGCCGATTTTGATGATATACATACAGTGGAACCTCGATTATCCGTCAGGGCACCGGACCAAGGGTATGACGGATAATTGAAAAGACGGTTAATAGAACATTAACAAAACTTAATTGATCAAACGACTAAGTGACACAATCTATGTTCGAATTTGAATCAAATTTAATTACGGCGACACACAGATATTGACTGTAATAATTATTAGTGCTGTGCATTTTTATTTTCGGCTTGCGATTCTAAAAATAGAACTCTAAAAGCACGGTATCATTTATCACCTATTTAAATTGAAATTTAATCCAGAGCCCTGAATAAGAACAAAAATTATTTACATAAAAAATGAGGTGGTGGCATAACTGCACGTGTACATTTCAACGAATTTCATTTGGCTTATCGCAATGCTCAAACAAAATGAATCGATGACTAAATTTTTACTTATGTAGTCAATATAACTTATGTAGGTATGGACCCTGACGGTTAAGAGAGGTGACGGTTAATAGAGAGACGGATAATCGAGGTTCCACTGTAGTTATAAACAAATGAAGATCAAAAAACGGTAAATTTTCGCTTTTTTCGTCTATTACTAAAAAGTGAAGCATTCTAAACAAATTTGAGAATAAGAAGCTCATAAATCATATAAAAAGCTTCAATATGGCGTTCGCTGAATATGTCTATCCTTATTTGTTGCTTAGAAAATTACAAAATAAATCATACATTTTGAGATTTTATAAACGTTCATGACTTATGTAAAAATTAAGTTAGAACCTTCGTATTAAACAGAATGCTGAGACTTCTTGTGCTTAAATTATATTTTAAATTTCAAAGCAATTGGTCAAATAGTTTAAAAGTTATTTAATTTGTTTATCCCAAATTCATTTTTTTTGCAACACACTAAGTCAGAAAATTATGAGGTTACAGTAATACTTCGGACAGTTTCTGAAAGAAGAACATTTATACTATTAACTTAACTAAAAAAAATGACATGTATTTTGCAAAAACATGTCGATTTTTTGCTTACTTATAAACAATTAGAATAACTTTTTAACCGTTACCCGTAGAAAAATTATTTTTTCAGATTTAGAAATACTGAATTTTTATACACATTTAGAAAGAAAAACAATTGTCCTAGGACAATTAGGAACACAGTTAGCCCCGCCCCCTTTTTTTTAATTCACATGTTCTTGCAAAATAATTTTGCAATATTTAGAATTATTTTTTGTCATTTTTTTAAATTAAATTAATAGTGTAAATCTTCTTCTTTCGTAAACTATACAAAGTATTACTGTAACTTCATCATTTTCTGACTTATAGTGTTGCAAAAAAAAATTAATTTGGGATAAACAAATTAAATAACTTTTAAACTATTTGACCACTTGCTTTGAAATTTAGGGTATGATTAAAGCACCAGAAGTCTCAGCATTTCGTGTAATAAGAAGGTTCTAATTTTTACATAAGTGATGAATATTTAAAAAAATTATGACTTATTTTGCAATTTTCTAGGCAACCAATAAGGATAGACATATTGAAGTTTTTTATACGATTTATGAGTTTCTTACTCTCAAGTTTGTTTAAAATGCTTAACTTTTTGGTAATAGACGAAAAAAGCGAAAATTTACCGTTTTTTTATCTTCGTTTGTTTATAGCTATGTATATCATCAAAATCGGCTGCAGGAAACCTATAGGTAATTATTATAGATGTCCATACTACTCAAAAAATTTGGTTTCGGCCTGGAGGGGGTTGTGTCACCAACAAGATATTTTTTTCCTCATTTCTCTGAACTACTAAGGTTAAGCTATGGCCCATTCTTTACCAAACAACCTGTATACTTATTCTATTATATACGATTCGAACCGATTTGATTTATTTTATTTAATTTTATTTAATATATATTTAACATTATATATACAGAGTACAGAGTGAGTTTTATGTATGGAACGCATCTCGGAAAGTTGCACGATTTTTTTAGATTGTGGTTGGTAAGGATCTTCTAATGTAGCCGATATTCCAGTGGTATTAACATTATTGTCAGATCTTTCGTTTTTCTTGAAATCTAATGAACTTTCTTATTTCAAATGGAACACCCTGTATATTTTTTGCGTTTTGAAATTCATATACGCAATACTGATTATTTTTCATGTAATATTTCTTACACCTAAATGCCGCAAAACAAATTATAAAAATAATTTTTTTTCGGCCCGGGCAGATGCTGTCTTAGGTTCCTTGGATCATTGGGAACAAAAAAGGTCTTCGGTTATTTTTCTCTAAAGTTGATCGTTTGCGAGTTATAAATAATTTAAAAATAAAAAAAAATCGATTATCAAAGCTCAAAAATACAAGTAAAAAATATTAATTTTGAAGTATCTAAATTCAAGTTCAACCCTTATTTTATCTTCTTTGTTCTTTACGTGGCATTTCCGCGACGAAGGTTGGCAATTATCATTGCTATTCTAACTTTTGACACTACAGCCCGAAAGAGTTCAGTTGAGATGCATCCAAACCACTCTCTGAGATTTCTCAGCCAGGACATTTTTCTCCTACCTGCGCCTTCCTTGAATCTTTTCCTGCATAATTAATTTTAGGAGTTCATATCTTTCAACACGTGTTTTATGACCCAAGTATTGAAGTTTTCTTATTTTGATGGAATTCAGTATCTCCCTGCTGTTCCGTGTTCTTGTTAGTACTTTCTCACTGGTTATTCTGTCTGTCCACTCAGCTTTCTTCGATATGTCCACATTTCAAATGCTTCCAATCTATCGAGACATTGTTTATTAAGAGTCCAATGTCTCCACACCATACAAAAGAACAGAAAATACATAACATTTTAGTACTCGTTTTCTAAGATTTAGGGTCTCTACTACATAATATTTGTTTCATATTAGTGAATGCACTTCTAGCCTTTAATATTCTAATTCTGATTTCTTTGGTATAATAGTTTGTTTCACTAATGTTTGTCCCTGAATAGTTATAATTCTGAACTCGTTCTATCGTCTTATTATTTACGAGTAGAATGATGTTTCTAATATTTTTCTTTGATATAACCATGCATTTTGTTTTCTTTATGTTTAGTGACAGACCAAATTCTTCACTCGTTGCAGCAACCTTATCTAAAATTCTTTGAAGATCTGTAATAGTTTCTGCTATTAGTATTGTGTCATAATGCTTTTTTGAATATTTCTTCTGAGTATGCATTAAACAGTGATGGCGACAAGACACAGTCCTGTATAACGCCTCTTTTGATTTTTATTTTATTGGTGTTTAAATTATTTTATTTTATGATCTTAATTTATCATTAAATTATCTTATTTTATCAGTTCCCGATAAATAATTTGGGCTTATTTCATTTAAAAACATTGTTTTTAGTTGTCAATGACTTTATGTCTATGAAAACGACACGCATTTAGGTATATAAAATAAATGGTGGACGAGTCTATTACTCCCGCTAAAAGGGGAAGCCGTTATAAAAGTATCCTTTTTAACGTACCTAGTTAATTTTCTTTCAAACTATACTCAAACTCAAATTGTATTTTTAAACATGTTATTTATTTTTTATAATAATTAAATCCACTATAAAAAATGATAACGTATATAATTGATGGATTCGACCGTTACTTGATGGAAGTTCATTTTATCTAATAATAAAACACTGAAAACGTTTGTTTTCTATACTTCCACAGAATTTATTATAACTAAGTGACTACAGTTGTTTCGGCAGAGTGCCTTTCTCAAGTGATATAGTTTACAATGTGTTTGCCTTTTTAAGTCTTCAACTGAAGAGGTTGAGGAGTGGGGACCTGTTTGTCTCGAGTTGGTCATTCAGAATTATATCTGTATTTTTCAGTTTATTAATTTCCATAGATTCTAAAAAAGATAGCTTAAGGCCTTTATTTTGAATATGCAGAATTTGAAACAACTCTTCATTGAAAGAATGATTATGATCTAGAAGGTGAAGTGCGTATGTAGAAGTGTCTGTTTTTCTATTGTTGAATGCCATTTTGTGTTCTGCTATCCGTTTGTGAAAAGTTCTGCCAGTTTGACCGATGTACGTTTTCGGACAGTCACCAAACGTTAGTTTGTACACACCACTCTGTAGTTGCTGTAGTTGCCGAAACAGCTGTAGTCACTTAGTTATAATAAATTCTGTGGAAGTATAGAAAACAAACGTTTTCAGTGTTTTATTATTAGATAACGTATATGCTTTTTTATACATACAAACGTTACATTATAATTTATTATTATTATTTGAATATAACAAAATTTGTTTAAATCCAAATAATAAATAAATAATTCCTTTATTAAATTTAAATAAGTATATGGATACATACCTATATTATGATTTACCGCAAGCTTACCTACCTCTAGCGTCACGATTTTTGAATGACGCCCAATACGACTTTACACCCTCCAAAATTCCATACCGAACGATAAGAAATATTCACCTCAAAAGGTTTTAAAACTACATTATGAAAAACATTCGACATTGATTCCTCTGTCATCCTGTTGTGGATGTACTCGATTACTATTTTTCACTAGAAAAGATTATTATACAAAATATAACTTCTTCCTAGTCAGAAACATCTAGGTATCTTAAACACTACAAAGCCCTAAACTACTTCCCCTATGTTCAGTCTTGGTTTTGTGCAACTAAAAGAATGTTTGAATTACTCCTCCGAAGTAACTCTACGGCGATAATAAAGCAAATGATCAATTAGAGCGACAAAGGGAGTCTCTTATCTTTGAGGAACAGAGCACACAGTGTCCTTCGTTAGAGCCGTGTGCAGACTTACCTAATGGAATTAAAAAAAGAGTGAGTATAAGGACATCCGGGTCAGCGGTAAAAGAGACGGGAAGGAAAGTATATTATGTTGCTGGGGATACACTGCAAAAACAAATTATGTCTGTCAACTATTTTGTTTCTCGTATATTTTACTGGTTATGATCCTTACTTTGAGTATATTTATAAAAATACACGTTCCACCAATTCCGTACAGTTCATTTATTCACGGTTTTTACTCCAAATTTTAAATAACAGCTTGGATGGGCATGAAATTTGGCAGATATATAGCTCACAAGTAAAGAAAAAAAGTGATATTGTGTCGATCTGTGCTTATGCTCTGGGGGTGAGTTTCACCCCTTTTCGGGGGTAAAAAATATTCGTTCAAAATAAGTCAGGAAATCAATAAACTGACTAATTCTAAGCAACTTTTGGTCTATAACATTTTTTCACGAAGTTATTATTTTTCGAGTTATTTGCGAGTAAATTTCTTCATTTTTCAACAAAAAAACAATGTTGTTCTGAAGCTACTTTCTTGTGGCATTTTTATAATTAACTAGTTTTGATGGGAAATAAGCCACAATTTTACTAAAATAATGATTTTATTAACGTTTCGACGTCCAAATCGGATGCCGTTGTCCAAATACAACGGTATTTTGACAACTGCATCCGATTTCGACGTCGAAATGTTAATAAAATCATTTTTTTTTAGTAAAATTGAGGCTTATTTCCCATCAAAACTAGTTAATTACAAAACACAAGTTTTTAGACGGTTTTTCGCAAATAACTCAAAAAGTAAGTATGTTATCGAAAAAACATTATTAGGAAAAATATTGCTTATAAATAAGTGAAAAAAAAATGGTGTATGTGTGAACTCTCTAGACCCAACAGGAGCAAAGTTGTAGAGAACTAGGTTCATATTTGTCAAATTTCAAAGCGTGTTCGCTTTCAACGGGAAATAACCAAAAAATAATGCACTTTTTGGGGAAAACTCATTAAAACTTTTTTAAAGTGTTTAAAACAATCTTTATGTATTTTTGTTTTTTTTTTAGTTTCTAGCATCAAAAGTAAGCAAGATAAGCTCAAAATAAAGTTGGTCCTTTTTTTTTGGAAAAAAACTTGCGAAAATGGAAATTTATGGAAAAATCAATGGAGTACAACGTCCCGGCTTACTGTTGCTGTTACTGTGCTGTTATAGATGGACAAAAGGCATTCGACCCTGTAGAGCTGAATAAGGTAATTCACCTGCAGAGGCGTGCGGTCCATGGAAGCGAGGGAAACACCGCTTCCCTATTTATACGTCGATATAAGAAAATATATTATTAATTAATATTTAATAATCAAAAATTTTTCCCTAATCCAAGTACTCTATATATTACCTAGGCAATAGGCATTGAAAAATATTAAAAATTAATCGCGTACGAACGAACTCAATATGCACACAATTCAACTATTCGGTCCACTCCTGACAGAAGCGCATCTCAAAATCGCCGCTTGTCATGCAGTTGTCCCGTTTAAAAATTGGTCAGGGTTCAATGACCGCACCCACTAGTCGCGCGAATTTTGGTACCCTGTGGAAGCGATCGTCCTATCGCCTTCCCGAAAGTGAGATGCTCCGACTGTTTCTGCTGCTGGGTGCTTAGGTATTACATACATTCGCTTAAAGAATATTTCGATTTAAATTTTTTGCAGAGATTTTTCCTTTTACTGATCTTTTATTTGACATTTTACAGAAATCAAATGGTATTGCATTTTGTATAAGACAAATTAATGACTTTATTAATACGATAATTAAAAAAAGGGGGCAGTTTAAAAATATTTGGGATAAAACTGAACATATGGGGTTTGAACATGAAAGAAAAATCATGAAGATTGATAATTTTGGAGACAGAGAGACAGAGAAAACAGAGGAAACAAAGAGTCTTTTGATAATATTCTACAACAAATGAATTCTAGCTTTCAAAATTTTAACGATTTAAAATTTGTAGAATTATATATAATCTTAATATTTCTAATTATAATTCATCAAAATTTCCCACAGAGGAATTTATGTCACTACGATTAAATAATGAAAATTTTTTGATATCCCAGCTTTCCATTCTCAGAAGTGTCATTTATGAAACAACTGACATTAATGATAAAGCAATACCCAGAAATCTGGGATTTCTTTATAACTAATGGTTTAAACAAAACAAGTCACTGTGTGAAGTGGTCAAGTTGTGTGAATCAGTACTACTAACTATCCCAGCCACAAGTGCATCAGTTGAACGAAGTTTTGCAGTATTAAGATGCATTAAAAGTTTCAAATTAAGAGTTTAAAAGAAATTCAGCAAGCGAAGACAGACTTTGAAAGTTAGCCCTATTATCCATTGAAACAGACTGCATTCAACAATTATCAGAAGTTGATAGGAGAATAGACCTGGAGTATAAATAAGTGTCATTTTAGTGAAAGTTGTGTTGTGGAAAATGCCTCGAAGTATAAAATTTTTAGATACAGATCAATGATAGGTCACTAGTCACTAGAAATAGCGGGAATAGAGTGCCTCACGTATTCACGCGTCACGGATTTAGTGTGTGAGTCCTTGTACCCAGGACGTCTCACATAAGTACTTTGCTGATAGAGAGCCCCTGCGCATCAGAGTGTTATCATTATCAGGTGGGAAGTGGCTCGACCCTCGACCCTTAAGAAAATATTTTTATATCCTTATTGAATCGCTTCCCCTTTCGAAAAAGTCACCGCACGCCACTGTTCACCTGTTATATAAACGAAACATGCCGTCAGATATTATCAAGACTATCGAAAACATATACAGCGGAATAACATACAGGAATAACATACAGGCCAGAATTAATAACAAACTAACACAGCCGATACCAGTGGAAAGAGGCATACGTCAAGGAGACTCATTGAGCCCGCTGCTGTTTATAACCTCATCATGGGTGAAATTATTCATGAAGTCAAAAACCTGAGTAAAGGGTACGGAATGAGTGAATCAATTATCTCTATAGTATGCTATGCAGATGGTGTCATACTTATTGTAGACAGTGAAGATGACCTTCAGAGACTTTTATATCAATTTAATATAACAGATATAAGTTCAACATGTTAATATCACGAAATAAAACAAAAAGTATGGTAATCTCTAAAGATCTAAGGTGCAAGCTGGAAGTAGACAGCAAAATAATCTAGCAAGAAAGGAGTATCAGCTACCTGGGAATGATAATACACAGTTATGGAAATACAGAAGCGAAAGTTGCCCAATAAATAAACAAAGTAAACAGAATAGCAGGATGTCTCAAACACACTACCTGGCGCAACACACATCTACGGACAGAAACAAAGGCCAAGATCTATAGGACAGTAGTTAGGTCAATTATGACTTACACCGCGGAAACAAAACCTGACACCATAAGGACAAAAAGACTTATGGAAACGTGTGAAATGAAAATAGTCTGAGATATCACAGGAAAATTATTATGGGATAGACATCGGAGCACAGAACTCAGGCAAAGCTGTAATATAGAGAATATAAATGACTGGACACTGAAAAGAAAAAACGAATGGTATAGCCGTATAAGCAGAATGGGAGAAGGCATACTGGTAAAGATAGCATGAGACAGATCATCAAACGGCCGAAAGGGTATAGGAAGGACAAGGAAGAGATGGAGTGACAACCTGGATATCTGATGAGGAGGCATCCGCGGATGGAATAGTCGCGAGCCTATTAAGGAAGCAGGAAAAAGAAGATTATTTTTAACAAACTGTATATATGTATACATGACATAGTGATAATTTGAAAACTTTCTACTAATAATATATTCATAGATATGGGCACCAATGTATACATATATGGGCGATGGAGGAAGATTAAATTATCTGAGGTTTTGCAGATCACAAATGTGTTTCTACGATAAATCCATTCGTTTTTTACCGTTTCTACGATACATTCAACTCTATTTGAGAGAGCAAGCTTTGAGAAAGATAAACTTTTGACAAATTTCGTAATGAGCTGAAATATAACTATTGCCAATAATACCATACAACAAGCCGACACTTACAAATATCTCGGACACGAGATCAAAGTAAGTAGATACAACAAAACACATGAAATACATAAGAGGATAGGCCTGGCATGTGAAGCATTTGGCAAGAGTTCAAGACGTCATCGAAAGAATCACCGTGCTTACGTGGAACTGGGCAGGGCACTTAGCTAGAACACAAGATGGACGGTAGAAAAAACGAGTCATATAATCTATGTCGAGAAACTATAAAAGAAGCCGAGGACGACCACCGGCTAGATGAACCGAAAACCTAAAAGGAGTAGCGGGAAACTGGCTACAAGCGGTCCAGTGTGGAACACACTGAAACGAACTGAGGGAGATCTATGTCCAGCAGTGGACGCGATTGACTGATTGATGATGATGACGTTTATTATTTAATCAATATTCTTTTTCTTAATGTGCCTATCCGTAACGAATGTTGAAGATCATTATGGCAATCTTTATCTTATCTGCAGCAGCAGAAAACTTCTTTAGGGGCGTTGCGAACTTTTTGGATGGCGAAAAAGTATTGAATTCGTGACCGTCATCGCGACCATCAGCGCTTCGCCGAAATAAATTCTGCACTTTTTGGATGGGTAAAAAGTATGTATTGAATTCGCGACCGTAATCGCTTCGCCGAAATAAATTCTGTACGTATACTTATATATTATGCGTATGCATACAGGGTGTCCCGAAAAATAGTGCGTTTTTTCAAGGTACGGGCTAAGTGCACCATTTAAAGCAAAAAAGTCTGAAAAATTTTTTTTGGTAAAGTCAACCGTTTTCAAAAAAAAATTAATTTTAATGCATTTGATTAATGTCCACAGAAATGCAAATACAGCCGGCAACGCTGCGTTCCTTCTTCTGTGTAAAAATAATTTTACTGGAACTCAACTATCATGAATCATCGACCATTAGGCATAATATTATGTATTGATAAAATACTGATAACAGTGATAGAAAAACAGCATAATATTTGTGTTTATTAAATATCTAATAAAAATAAGGTTTGTATAGTGTTTTAACTTGCATGAAAAGTTTTTATTACAATCAACAAACAAGCTACGTCTTCAAGAAATATCTATCCGTAGAACATGTTACAAAAAATTTGAGTATGTATTACATTTCTCCATTCAATCTTCTGGGAAGTTCGAGTAGTTCAATCAGATGATTACTAATTACTTATACTCCCAGCCCATACATACTTTTGGCATTATAAAAGTAAAACACACACGCACCATTTCTCGTAAAACAAGCTTTAACTGCACACAGCACTTTACACATTTTGTTTTGAAACCATCTACAAATCCTCAAACTTCGAGGTAAATCGCCTTGGTGTACCTAAATCTTGCACTAATTATACACTATAGGTACGTAATTAACATGATACTTGCGATCGAAATCATGACAATACCACAACAATACGATGTATTCTAGGGTTACAGGTAATTATGATATTACTGTGTATGTTTACAATTTTAAATATCTTCGCTGTCAAAATAAATAAAACTGCCGGGTTGCCAAATGTAAATTTTAGTAAAAGACATTATTTTATTTTTTTTTGATGCAACAGATGACTTTGGAAAAAAATTTATAAGAAAGTTTTCTTTTAAATGGTGCATTCTACCCACACCTTTAAGGAACGCACTATTTTCCGGGACACTCTGTATATAAAGAGCATAGGACGCACATAACGTGTATATAATATAGTTATAGCACTTCTTTTTTGATGGGGAAAAAGCATTGAAGTCGCGACCGCCATCGCTATGGCGAGATATTAGTAATTTATATAAAGGTTGAAGGAGGGATAGAGTGTGTACCCGAAGGTGCTTGGTTCGCAAAAGTTTTCATTTCTGTCGGCACTCCCCAGAGTGCCTTAATTTTTTTTAACTAGGATGTTATTCTTCCTGGACCTCACTTTTCAAATATTTTTCTTGCAGGATGGCTTGTAGGAAAACATATTATCTGGATTCATTTCGCATAATTTGTCCGAAGTACTGCAGCTTTCGAGATTTGATGGCGGTCAGTACCTCTCGGTTATTCCCCATTCTTCTGAGGACCTCCTCAGTCGTGACCCGGTCAGTCCACGGGATTTTCAGTGTTCTCCGATACAGCCACATGTCAAATGCTTCGTATTAATGAATATACCACAAATGTTTTATTATAAAGAATATCATCACTACTATTGCTAAAGCTTCTTCTTCAGCCTGTTTGCATTATAGGTCAGGATCCCGCGTACCAAAAAAAAGTTGATTAATAGCAAGCTGAAAATTTGTTAATAGCTTAAGGGTGTCTAGTCGGACAAACTTTGATATATTGGAACATTGGAACAGGGAAAGTTTTAATTGTGGAACGTCAGATGACGAAAACGTCAGATGTATTTGGTCCGACAGAACTTCCAATTGATTTGTTGCCCTTTCATTAAACTCTCATGCAAAAGTCAGACTGCTATTACTAAATACTAAATACCAACATGATTTCTGTCATTTGACATGTTCATCGTGTTCCACTCATTAAAATGCCCAGTTGGGGTAAACAAACACACCAGTCTGATTTTTGCATGAGAGTTTAATGAAAGGGTAGTTCTGTCCGACAAAATACATCTGACGTTTTCGTAGTCTGACGTTCCAAATTTTTAACCTGTTTCACCATTAAAACTTCCCCTGTTCCAGTGTTCCCATATATCCAAGTTTGTCCGACTAGACACCGTTAAACTATTGACAAATTTTCAGCTTGCTATTAATCAACTTTTTTTTCTTATGCGGGATCCAGACCTGTTAACTCCTGGACAAAGGCCTCACCATGAAACTCATGAGGAGGCCTTTGTTAAAGCCATAGTATTTTTAAATTAAATTTGAAGGAATAGGTTTTAATTGTGTTGTAAATTCACATTATCCTGTCTTGTCCGAAGTAGTATAACTAACCACGAAAAATGTCCACTAAGCAATATTTAAATGGCAATTTCTGTTGGTATAATTAATGGCTTCTGTAGTCGTTTATTTTTTTCTTCGTTAAACCGTTACCGGCACAATTTGATTCCGAACGAAAATTACCTTTACTCAGCAAATCCTACACTCTTTTTTTCCTCTTCTAAAATGCTGCTATTTCACATCTAGTAGTCGATTTGAAAGCAGCAGAATTGGTTGTGCCTAACGGACCTATTAATGACCTATTGTTTAAAAAGAAGTAGACATAATGAAGTGGAACGACGGATAGCTCGCTTCTTTCCAATAAAAAGCTACTTTTCCAGCAAGCAATTTTCAGATGAATAGTTCCATTGCGATACCGGTAACAATATGAAATTTAAGATTATTAGTTTTTCTGATCATTCACTTTACGGTCGGAAAAAACATGCACCGTTATCTCATTTTTATTTTTATATGATATATTATATACAGTGTGTCTCCGTAATTTGGAACCATATACGAAACTTCTTTACGAGTTTATGAATAGTTTACGAAAAGTTTACGAAAAAAGATATTCTCCATAAACTGTTCTGCATAATCTAAAACCTAAGATGGAACCATCCGATATCAAATTTTATCAACAGTATACGAGGTATATCAAAAAATATGAATTTCGCTCAAGAGTAAAGCCCCTTTTTATTTCAGAATATCGAAAACTGTTATTAATGAAAGTTGTTTAGAATTTAAAGTTATGTTAATGCAATAATATGCAATTACATTTTTCTTATTAAAAAAAAATTTAAATTTTTTTTCAAATTACGGATAACCAACATCTTTTTCATTTATGATAACTTCGTTATTATGACCTTTACGAAGAAAAGTTCATCATCATTCTCTTTGCCTTATCCCTATGCGGGGTCGGCTTTCCTAATTGCATTTCTCCACACAATTCTATCTTGGGTCATATCAATGTTGATCCCCTTTACCAACATGTCCTGCCTTATCGCCTCCCCCAGGTCTTCCTCTCCTACTCCTTCCAGGAATCTGCACTTCAGCTATTCTTCGTATTGGGTGATTAACGTCTCGACGTTGAACATGACCAAACCATCTTAACCTATGCTCTCTCATTTTGGCTTCAATTGGTGCCACACCTAGACTTCCCCTAATATAGTCATTGCTAATTTTATCCTTCTTTGTCACTCCACTCATCCATCTAAGCATTCTCATTTCCGCCACACGCATTCGTTGTTCCCCTTTCTTTTTCACTGCCCAACATTCAGTTCCGTACATCATAGCCGGTCTTATTTCTGTTTTATAGAATTTTCCCTTCAGCTTCAGTGGGATTTTTCTGTCACACAACACACCACTCGCTTCTTTCACATCTATCCAGCCCTAATTCTACTGCATGCATCGCCATCTATTTCTCCATTACTCTGTAATACCGATCCTAGGTACTTAAAACTATTGCTTTTCACAATCATTTCACCATCCAAAGATACCACTTAATTTGTAGTAACTCCATATTTAAATGCACATTCCAAATGCTCTATTTTTGTCCTACTAAGTTTTAAACCTTTTTCCTCCAGAGCTTGTCTCCACTGTGCCAGTTTTTGTTCTAGTCTCTTTCACTATTTCGTATTACTACTTTCACGAAAAAAAGTTATTCTTTATAAATAGTTCTGCATAGTCTAACAACTAAGATGCAATTATAAGATATTAAATTTTATCAATTTTATACGAGGTATGTAAAAAAGTGTGAATTTCGCCCAAGAGTAAAGTATCTTTATTTTTCGCAATATTGAAAATTGTTATTATAAAAAGTTATTTAGAATTAAAAACTATAGTGTAATATACAATTACATCCTTCAAATTGAAATATTGTGAACTGTAAAGTTACTTTACTATTGAGCGAAATTCATATTTTTTACATACCTCGTATAAAATTGATCACATTTGTTATCTTATGATTGAATCTTAGTTTTTGGACCATGCAGACCTTTTTGTAAAAAAATAACATTTTTTCTTAAAATTAATAATAAAGGAGTTATAAATGATGTAGAGTATCCGTAATTTGAGTAAAATTTGCATTTTTTTCAAAGAAGAATATAATTGCATAATATAACATAATTTTTAATTCCAAACCACTTTTCTTAAACATAATTTTCGATATTGTGAAATATAAAGGTACTTTACTCTTGAGTGAAATTCATTTTTTGACATACCTCGTATACTGTTGATAAAATTTGATATCTGATGATTGTATCAATATATGGTCAAGAGGTGGTCACAGGTGCTAAAACGTTTCCTAAATCCTGCTTGTTCTTTTGATTGATACCCGTCTAATTTTTATGTTAAGCGGTTTGAGATTATTTTTGTAAACAATAATTTATAAATCGTGTTGAGAATGGTTATTGGTCGGTAATTACTTAAACCAGATTTTCCCCTTTTTGTGTAACAGGATTGTAATTGACTCATTCCAATCACTGGGGATCGTATTTTCCTTAAGAATTTTATTTATCTCGGTGTGGAGTAGATTAATAATCATTGGTTTTCCTCCATATTTTAGCATTTCCGCTACAGCTCCATCTTTACCTGTACTTTGTTATTTTTCATTTCCTTTACAGCCGTTTTCACCTTTGTCTTGCTTATTTCTGGTTGAAGTTCTCGTTCACATCACTGATACATCTAAAAAAATCTGTCTGATCCCCTAATCCCTTCCATTTTGTTGTTTTTTACAATTCATTAGCACATGTCTGATTTACGTCACCCTCATCAGGATTAAATCCGATCCTGATCAAGCATGAAGGATTCGCAAACTAATGGGGGAAATATAAAAGAATTCTGTTAATTAACGCTCCGAATCATCCCCCTAACGACAGTCCAAATCTATATTCGGATAATTGGAATCGAGTTATTTCTACAGGCAGATAATGAAATTTTTTCGAAAGCTGTTTACTTATAGCGTCTGTAATTTGTATTTCGGTTGAAAAATTGAGTGCGTATTTCATTTTTGTTATGTATTTATTCTCTCTGAAATGTATCTATAAAGACGTATCACAAATATACCTGTTTTTTTCGTTGAAAACTGGTTTATGTCAAAGTTCCTTTCTGATTGTGTAAAGACACGGCAAAATAATATTTTAGTTTATATGGGATTAAACCACATTTTTTTTAATTTAGCTTAAATGCCTCGACAACTAAGGCCGTTGACATGGTACGGTTCACGGTGTAGTGTGTGTGTCTCTAGTAAATGTCTTGTTACTTAGTAAACAAATTGGCTGTAAATATTTACAAATTGGCGCTGGGTGGTAACGCTAATTTGACAGTTGATTTACCTTGTTTCGATATTGTAGGCATTAGCCACATTTTGGGTTGGATAACTTCTGAGAGGTATTGTTTTACCTTCGAATTGATATCAAATTCTGATCTCTCTGTGCTTATGTAGTTCATGATAGATAAGGTGTCACTGGACTACTATTAATTCGTTAATGTGACATTTCTTCTCTCTTTCAAATATATAGATTATATTGCGCAATTCCATCACCTTGATAATAACTTCTGTTACAACTGTGTAAGATATCGATAAGAATATTCCTTATTTATACGATCTTAATAAAATTTATCGCATCTTTGACTACTTCTTAAATGGGCACATATGCCTGGCCATCTGTCCCCTTACAGCTTCAAATTAACTCGAATATGAGAAAAGTCATTAAATTACAAATCCATTGGAGTTTTCCTTATTTCTGTTGACTGTCGCAATCCTTTTGACTTGGAAGGCACATGCCTGGCCATCTGTCACCTTACAGCTTCAAATTAACTCGAATATGAGAAAAGTCATTAAATTATAAATCCACTGGAGTTCTCCGTATTTCTGTTGACTGTCGCAAACCTTTTGACTTATAAATGTTTACGCTCTGAAAACAAATTCATGGTCTCTCGATCCTGAGTTATTTTTTCTTTCTCACGCGTTTTCGGCATCCATAAAAACAATTTATAGCCTACATTCACCATATGTAAATCAACATAGTGGGATTAGCAGCTCAAGTTCAGTTCGCTATTGCATTTTGATGTTCCCAAACTACTAAAAGCTTTTTGTGCTACCAGACCGCCCTAAAAAAGGTTTTATTTACTCTTAAATTATAATTAGACACATTAAGATAATTATTGATTTCCCCCTCGATGTAAAAGTCTAAAGAAGCCGATCTCTTATGCTGATCAGTTAGACAGGGTAGTTAGTTAGATACCAATCGCAGAGTTAGTCAGTTGCCAACCAAGCACGGAGTTAGTCAGACAGACGCATTTTAGTACAACTCACAATGTAGTCCCCATTCACGATTCACAATTTGCTCGTTACTCTCGTTTCGTCCATAGTTTGGACAATCTCACGTAAATTACGCATATTTCTCATTCTATCATTATTACGTACAAGTTTGACACTCAAGACGAGGTCTACGACTACTCACGATTCGCTAAGACATAGCAAAGTTCTGTATTAAAATTCGTAATGGTTATTACAGTGCAGTGTTTGAAAAAATTGTTTGTTTTGTAAAATATAACATTTATCTCCATATATTCTTCATTTCAACACCGATTTACACCTTGCTTCGACTCTACAAAGATAATCAGAGTCTTCGTAATCAACCACTACAGAAGCTGGTTCCCGTCTTATGTGAAGAACAAGAGAGATTCACCAAGTCAATTTACCAACTGGTGAAGTGTTCTAAATAACTTCATCATTTACATTGATACTGCTAATGCTCCAGCTTGCTATTTCTATGACTATTTTATCTTTCCGTTTTTTTTTTGGTTCACTCTTGTATATATTTTTTTCTATTTTTCATTTTTTTGCTATTTTTTGTAGTTTATTCCCATGCAATTTTTACTATTTACTGCTAGCTTACCTATTGGATTTGTTGGTAAGAGATTTTCTTTAAGAGTCTACAGTAGCAATCAACAGGCAGCAACAAACGCGTTCCAAGATTGCGGCTCTAATTTTGAATATTTTGTCGAGATATTTGGCACACAAATTCGTAATATAATAAAGAATGGCGGTACAGAGCCCAATTTCAGAAATATGTTAGTACGTGGAAATTATTCTATAACTAAATAAAATATTGAAAAAAGGAGCCTGTACCGCCATTAAGAAGAAAAAAAAAACTTTCTTCAAATAAACTTTTTTATCCCATGCCTAGATTTTGTGTAATCTTGGAACTACTAAAATTTTTTATTTCTAACAAGAAATCGAACATATTATAACTAAATAACTAATTAGGCAACATGTCACTGTCATTTTGACAAACCTGCGTCAGATTTTCTCTAATCTGTTCTGCCATCTTTATCGATATCTGTTCAGTGCAGTAGTGTGTTAATTTAAGAATTCGTTTTTGTTGTTTCATAGGAAAGTAGTGTTTATTGATAGTTAATTTATTATATATTTGTCGTTGTAGTATAAGTTTTTGGCCTCTTTGAAAGAATTGATTGTTGTTAATTGTGAGTTTTAGTTATATGTAGGTAGGTAAGTATATTTTACGTAAAAATATTTCGAATCCTAATGCGAGTATATAAAGTTTTAGGAGGATTTTTGAAGTTATACTTCTTTAGGCGCGATGGGAGTGAATTTTACATCAAAATCCTTAGTGCCGGACGCACGCGCGTTATACCTTTGCTCTGATTGGGCGTTCAAATGACATGTCAAAAATTATCCAATATGGCGGATGTAGCACAGCTGTGGTTTGATGTGGTCTATTTTTGTGGTTATGGTTGTTGTGTTATAAAATTTGTAAGAAGAGAAACAACAGACAAAAGTTAGTTAATAGTTATACTGCCTTTTTAAATAGTTTTCGTATAAATTTTTGGACTTATTAACATAGAAAAGATGCCAGGTGTGGAAGCCCATCAAACAGAGAAGTGGAGTTTTATTCTGTGACTGCGGTTTTCAATCACACTGATAAAAACCAATTATCTCGAAGGCGTAGAGATCTGTGGATAACATCAATCAAGCGGGACGATCTCATACAAAACTAAAGAATCAGAGAGTCGAGTAATATTGTAGTGACTTTTTAAATAGTTTTTAAAAGCGACAGGTACGTAATAATTGTAAATGTTTCAGTATCCTAATAAAAATTTCATAGGTCCTATTGGGAAAATTTATAAAGAACCTACAAAAATAGTATGTAATGCTTTGATTTACATAATTTGATTACCGTCAAAATTTATATCAATATTCACCTAATACATTATTTTCTTACTCATGTTTTGTTGTATTTTCTTTCAATTTCATTCAATTATAAATAATTTCAATTCAAAATCAAAATAATTTGGTTAAATTCAGAACCGTTAAAAGTTTAATCCGTTTAGTTAGTTGATCTTCGCACGTGATGACACATGGTTTTCGTGGGTAAAAGTTTAAGGTGAATGAATTTCAATACTAACTGCGCTGAGAAGCGGGTTCGAACCCCAATGGAAACTTTTAATTTTTTTTATTTTTTTTATACATTCTATGATTGTAAGTTTATTTATTATATACTTTTTTTTTCAGAAAATACGTATTTAGTTAAAAATTTTTCCTACATTGTTCAGAAATCATTTGTGGCATTTTTCAATGTGTTATTCAAAATGATTATTTATTATTGTTTTATTATTAGATATTTCATGCAAATACCTTTCTAGATACCTATTTTAACATAAAATTTTCACCCATTTTGGTTTATTTTTATAAATATCTATTTATTAATAATAAAATCGTTTTCTATTACTTCCATTTAGCGCGACTATGATATTGTCAAAATATTAATCTTAGATAATGTAAAAGATTACCACTGTTGCCAAAGTTTATGATACTATCTCCCGAAGTTATATTTTGTTGCTACCTATTGATCGCTACTGTTTACTCTTAAGCCCGTTTCATTTCGATTTTGATTTGTCAATTTATTGTAACCCAGTTTTATATCCCTTAATGCTTTTACTGTTTATTCACTAAAACCTTGTATTTTCTACTTAGACTCAATTTTTTACCTACAGAATATGTGGAAAAATCATGAAGTATGGAATCCAAACAGATGTAGGTACTGATTTTATATGATGCGGTCGAACCCACGATTCCGTATGGAGTAATAGTAGGGTGGTCTAACATGGTAATTGGAAATACGTTATAAATACGGGAACTTTGTAAGGCTTAGTAGTGATTTTAATGTCGTGTATTAAAAACGTCAAATAAATAAGTTGTACAAATTAGATACAAATTATATGTTTTTAGTATGTGTTATAAAGTATTGTAAATAAAATAAACAATAAGGGTGTGTAAATACGTTAAAAATAAAGAATATAAATTAAGTGCTTTTAATTAAAAAAAAGTGGTAGTACATAAATAAGTAATAAAATATTACATTGGTGTCAGAAGTGAGGTTCGTAAATATATTGTGTGATCATGGTTTCATTGTATAAGTTGAAAATTAGAGACTTGCGTCCCGAACTCGAAGACGGAGAAATAGACTCTGCTGGAAAAAGGCTGATTTACTCAAAGGTTTGAAGAACGCCATGCAATAAGGGGGTCATGATCCAGAAATTTACAGGTGAAATTTACAAGAAAATAATATTTCTGGTGATATCACATATTTAGAATGCAAATTTTCTGGTAGCATTGTATCTTTAGCAAACAAAGTTTCAGGTGATATCACTTCTCTGGAAAGCATAGTCTCAACGAGATTTGTTCTCTGTAAAGCAAAGTCTCTGCTAACTCTAACATGTTATCGGAAATGTCTAAGGTCACCTATGATTTGTTAAAGAACCATGTTTCTACGTTCGATGAAAATATGAAAGAGATAGAAAAGAAGATGGAGGAAACACCGACAGCAGAGAGAGGAATTGAACCCATTTCAGTAGAGATAAAAACGATGAGCACAAAAAATGCAAATTGGAACCACATCCGATAGTTGAAGGGAATGGAGGTTCTGTTCGAGTTAAAGTCCCAACTTTCAACGGAAAATCTTCGTGGAACAACTATATGAAACAGTTCTACTCAGCTGCAACACGTGGCAGTACAACAATTTTGTTATTATGACTTTTCCAGAATTTTTCAATGATTTCAAATTATTTATTTATTTTATTCAGAAGTATTTTTTTGCCACTTTTAACTACTGAACATGGTCTATGAATAAAGTTTGTGTTTACCATATGTAACTCTTATTTATTTCGGAATTTGACACATACAACATAAATATTATTCTAATAACTACTTTTCCACCAATACCAAACACAAAATACACGATGTAGCCGTTTGATGTTGCAAAATTAGTCGTGAAATTACTTCATGGAAGCACAACCATTTCAAAAGAGCTTGAGAATGTTATTTATGTCCGTCGAATAATCTATTCGATACAAAACGAGAATTCATTCCATTCCATAATGCTTAGTCGACCTCGAACAGAATATCGACTATCAACTCAACTCTCGCCGATCCCGATCAATCTCCTCTTCTTTTTTTAATTTTTCAAGCATGATTCCAGTGATGAATTAAGGCTCGATGCAGCGCGGAGCTATAATTAAACACTACGAAATTGAGACTTTCAATTCGACAGAGTGGGACTGCAAAAAGAAAAAAGGAAAGTCAAAACTCATTAGACAGAAAATTGAAATATAACAAGGAATCCGACGCTTGCTTGAGAGAAACAATCAACAAGGAATAAATATTTTGATTTACTCTTTTAATTTTAGTTTAATATAAAAGTACAGATGTTGATTTTGCAAAGAGTATTACTTTTCAAACTATTCGTATTATAAAACGTATATGGATTTATTATTACTTATCTAGATTTAGCCATACGGCTCACAATCCCTCTAAGGGGAAAATGGACTCATCCCAGATACCTACGGTATCAAAAGGATTGAGCTCTGGTGGGACTCTTTCCGTGTTATCGCGCCCTAGGTGACTTGGTATGCAGGTGTATCTCCCAAAAATTATCGTACATATCTGGCGAGTAGTACAGCTTTCTGCATGGTCTTGTAAAGATGTTCATTTAGACCCAGCTTTTTTATGCTTTCGAGGAGGTTCTTCGGAACGACTCCAGTGGTAGACATAATAATAGGTATCGTCTGGGTACTTTGCATTTTCCATTGTCGTCGTATTTGAATTTCCAGATCTCTGTACTTGGCGATCTTTTCAGGAAATTTACTACGTAGATTATTGTTGTTAGGTATCGCCACATCAATTAGTGTTGTTTGTCTTGTTAATTTATTAACTAGTACAAGATCTGGTCTATTATGTGCCACTGTTTGGTCTGTGATCACAGTCCGGTCCCAGTAAAGCTTGTAGTTGCCATCCTCAAGCATACTCTCAGGGACGTATTGATAATATGGAAGATGGTCCGTTTGGAGAAGTCCCAGCTTGATAGCTATCTCTTGATGAAGAATTTTTCCCACTGCGTCATGCCGTTCCTTGTATTCAGTTGCAGCAAATGCCTGGCAGCCCCCTGTAAGATGTTGGATGGTTTCTTGGGTTTGACATCCATATCTGCATTTGTCGTTTTGGACCTGAGGGTTTTGATAATATATTTCAGGTAATTTTTGGTTGGTGTAACCTGATCCTGAATGGTTAGTAATGAACCCTCCGTTTCAGGGAACATCTTTCCTGATGTCAACCAATAGTTCGACGCTGTATTGTCGACATAGTCTTGGCTGACCTCATTGGGATGTCTCCCGTGCAGAGGTTTACCCATCCAGGTGCGCATTTTTTCGTATTTAGTGAGGTGGTTTATGCGCATTTCTGGTTCTCTCAGTTTGATCGGTGTTGTGTCATCTACTGCGCAAATAGCGCGATGTAGAGTAGATGTCTCAGCTTGCATCTGAAAATAAGTTCTTAAATTAGCAATTTGTTTATCTAATTGCTCACCTATATCCAGAAGTCCTCTTCCTCCTAGATTCCGTGGTAATGTTGTTCTTTCTACTGCACTTTTAGGATGGTGTTTTTGTGCCTTTGTGAGGTGTGTTCTTACTTTTCGCTGAAGATTCTCTATGTCCGTTTTTGTCCACTTAACAATGCCAAACGAATAGCTAAGCGCGGAACATGCGTAGGTGTTTAGTGCCTTAAATAAATTTCTACTGTTAGGGTGTGAACGAAGCAGCTGTTTTACCCTTCGTATAAACTCCAAGGTTATCTCAGTTTTCATTTGCTTATGATTAATTTTCCGCGCTTGCTTTACTCCAAGATATTTATACATATCGTTTTCACCCATGGCCTCGATGTTCTGGCCATTTTGCATATCGAATCCTCCGGGCTGTACTTTTCCTCTGACTATATTTAAAACACGGCACTTGTCTAGTCCGAAGTGCATACTAATGTCATTTGAAAAGGATTCTACAGTTCTTAGCATCTCATCTAGTTGGTTTCGAGTGGAAGCCATTAATTTCAAATCATCCATGATTAAGCTTCGCCACCACATTGTTGTTATTGTTGATGCTAAAACCTGCGTCAGTGGAGTTCAATAGCTGAGAAAGTGGGTTCATAGCTAGACAGAACCACAGAGGACTTAACGAATCTCCTTGGAACAGGTCCCGGCTGATTGCGATATTTTCAGTTTCGATGTTATTTTCACCAGATATTTGGAGGTGAATTCTAGTCTTCCACTCTGTGATTATATGCTGTAGAAAGCTCACTATATTATCATCCACTTTATATATTCTCAATATATCTATAAGCCATTCATCCGGCACTGAATCAAAGGCCTTCTTGTAATCAATGAAGACAGTAAATAGGTTCCTCTTTTTGGAATATGCTTGATAAGAAATAACTGAGTCGATGATAATTTGTTCTTTGCAACCCATGGAACCCTTAGCGCATCCTTTCTGTTGAGGCTCTATGATATTGTTCAGAGCACAGTGTTGGTAGATACGCCGGGTTACACAGGATGGGACCAATTTATACAAAGTTGGAAGACATGTAATTGGGCGGTATTTGGCTGGATCTTGGGTGTTATTTTGATCATTCGGTATTAAATAAGTGGTTCCCTGAGTTAGAAATGATGGTGTTTCGTGCGGATTAGAAATAACATTATTAATTATTGTTGACAAGCAATCATGAACACTCCAAAACTTCTTAAGGCAGAAGTTTTGAACTTTGTCTGGTCCAGGAGATTTCCAGTTATGAAGCTCTTTGATGATGTTTGAGACTCCCTCTTATTACTTATAATAATTATAATAATTATTTCTGCTTCTTGCTATACCAACGATAGTTTCTGGACCTAAGTATGTTTCATTTGCCGCTCTTCTAGCACGTAGGTCTATTTTTTATTCCCTTTAATATCAGTATGTCCAGGCACCCAGAGTTAACTGATTTTGTTACTTTTTTCGATCCGAATTAGACACTGCAGATAGTTCCAAACTAACTTGGAGTCAATCCGATTCGATTCCAGTGCCTTTAATGCCACCTGGCTATCCGATACAGTTTTTATAGATCTGCCCTTGTAGTTCCTCTTTATTATTTCCTGGAAGCATATCTGAAACTTCTGCTTGAAAGATAGTGAAGTGACTACGTAGACTAAGACTTAGACTTGGTTTCCCTCCGTATGGTCCAGCTCCTATATAGACCGGTCTACTTAGACTCAAAAATAGGAGTGAGGCGACAATAATTACCATCAAGCTAAAAATGGGCAGGATTGTTCAAAATACCATCATAAATGAAATCTAAAAAGTCCTCTTAAATCCGAGCCGAGCTAAAAAATTTACGCGGGGTCAATGGTCACCAAATATGGTCTTTAGCGATTTTCAGCGAAACGGTAAGTTTTATCGTAAAATTAGTTCTAACAAAAAATGTAGATTAGATAATTATCTATAAAAAATATCTTAATACTTTTTTTTCTAAGAGCCACCGTTTTTGAGATAAAACGATTCAAAGAGTTGAAAGACTCCTAATCGTCATAATAGGTACATATGTATTAGTACACCAGGTATACAGTGCGTCCATAAAGTAACGCATAAATTCGTTATTTCGTAAACCGGCGACTTTAAGGAAAAATCCCAAAACAGGTCGATTTTTATTTTTGAATTACGATTTTTTGGCATATATATCATCCTCGTGACGTCATCCATCTGGGCGTGATGACGTAATCTATGATTTTTTTAAATAGAAACAGGGGTCATGTGGTAGCTCATTTGAAAGGGTATTTAATTCTGTATCCAATAATATAAATATTACCATAATTATTTATACAGGGTGTTCAAAAAGCATTTTTTTTAATTGAAATAAGTGAGACAAAAAGAAGAATATATGTAATTTATTTTAAATCAAAATGCATTTTACTACTGTCAGTAAAGAGAAAAAAATTTTATTTGACAAATAAACATTGATTTTCGTTTAAACGAAATGATCAAACTGCCAAGAGACCGGTGGTGGGTGGAAATTTTAACATCGAATTTAAGCGAAAAACAATATTTATTTGTCAAATAAACATTTTTTTCCTGTTTTCTGACAACAGTAAAACGTATTTTGAATAAAATAAATTACGTACATTCTTCTTTTTGTCTCAATTATTTTAATTATAAAAAACTTTTTTAACACCTTGTATAAATAAATATGTTAATATTTATATTAGTGAATAGAGAATTGAATACCCTTTCAAATGAAATATCACATGACCCCTATTCTTATTTAAAAAAATCATCGATTACGTCATCATGCCCAGATGGATGACGTCACTAGTATCATATATACGTCAAAAAATCGGAATTTAAAAATAAAAATCGACCTGTTTCGAGATTTTTCCTTAATATCGCCGGTTTACGAAATAATGAATTTATGCGTTACTTTATGGACGCACTGTATATGTACATCACTGAAGCTGTAATACAAGTAAACATAATATTATATCAGCCAACTTAACTTATATTACACATAATAATATAAGATTATAAATATGATAATGTTTCTACTATACAGCTTGCGATCTACCAAGGGATGCAATGTATAAGCTGTATTATATTAGAGTGCCAACAAAAAAATCTTTACAAAGTGAATGTAACGCGAAAATAATAAGAATTATTTGGATTTTACGGCTTAATCCGAACAAAAATAGTAAATTGATATGACAAAGTATTAACTTATAATAATTCTTTTTATTTATGCGCCTTAATTCAATTTGTAAAGATGAGTTTTGTCGGAATAAACACGTTCGTTGGCTAATCTAATCACCCTACCTATTATTTTCTCAGAAGGGTTTGAACATAATAATGACAGACAACTTTCTAGGCAAAATGTTTATTGCTGAGTGCTAATAAATATTTCAATATGCAATAAACTTTATGCAAGTTTAGTTTGTTTACTATTATGCAATTTACACCGTAATCTTCTTGGGTGGCGAAATCCTTCACGTAGATGACACCCTCGAGGTATTAATTAGTCTTGAGTACTACTCCGGAGTGAAAATACGTGTTAAACCTATATTTTTTAACCTATTTCGTGTTATTTTCATTGTTATAACAGGAATGTCAGAATATTGTTTTACTTGCGCTAAAATTTTAACTGAAGGTGAAAATGTTACCGTTGAACGTGGTATAAAAACATTAATCAATGAAAGTACTGAAAGAGCTGATGAATTTTTAGAATTTCTTAAAGAGCAGAAATCTGTGATAATACACGTGGAGTGTCGTAAAAGTTATACTCGAAAGTGTTCTATTACTGCAGCTATTAAAAGACAACATGAAAAACAAAAAGCCAGTACATCGACCAAAAGTCCTCCACTTTCTAGAGCACGTAAAAGTGAACCAGCTTTTTGTGTTAAACAACAATGCTGAATGATTATTTTGCGACCAGGAATGTAATGAAGAGCGTGAAAAGAAAAGCCATGGTTAAAAAACCACGGTAAAAAAACGCGATAAGTACACTACCTCAAAGGTGGTGTGGAAACGTGTGCGCATATTATGACAATTACTACTTTTTGAATCGTCATATCTCAAAAACGGTGGCTCTCAGGAAAAAAAGTAATAAGGCATTTTTTATAGATAATTATCTAATCTACATTTTTGTTAGAACTAATTTTATGATAAAACTTACCGCTTCGCTGAAAATTGCTAAAAACTATATTTGGTGACCTTTGACCCCGCGTAAATTTTTTAGCTCGGGTCAGATTTATGAGGACTTTTTAGATTTCATTTATGATGATATTTTGAACAATCCTGCCAATTTTCAGCTTGATGGTAATTTTTGTAGCCTCGGATGTGTAAGTTGACCGGAGTAATACCTTCATCGGTTTTAGAGCCGTACGTATAGGTACCAACATTGATCTGCCATTATAAGGTTCGTTTTATTCGACTCTCATTTGTCTCCTCAAGAAAAGATTACAATAAATAAATATATTTTCGAAACTATATTTAGAGCCCGTTCACATGACATACGTTTAACGCGCGATTAAAACTACATACAGTTTACTTGAGAGACTGTTCACATGCTAACGAGCGTTTTAGGTCATTAGATCGCGCGTTGGCATGTGAACGGTGTCAAGTAAAATGTGTGTAGTTGTAATCACGCGTTATCAAAAAGCGCGTTAAGCGCCTGTCATGAGAACGGGGTCTTGGGTTTTGTTCGAAATTATATTTAGGTAAGGTTCGGTTCAATATGGATGAGCGCTTAATCAGCCTTCCTCTTTAGGTTGCGTTGCATCTAGTACCATTTACGCTGCTTCTTGGTGTCTTATGCGCCTTCTATATACTTCTACGTTCGCCTCCTTCTCCATCCGTGTATGTAAGGAAGGAAGGTTAAATATGACCTCCATGAAGGCAGTTAGGGTGGTCGTACACTACCTGCGGACTTTGCATACCTTACAACTAATATATTATACTGGTAAATAACTTTTTAACTGCCCAGACTAAAAGTCTTAATGGGACTCAGCGATTTAGTTGTTTGAAAATTAATTTATACTCCAGCTTGCGTTGTCGACCTCTATTGTTTTAGAGTAGAGCATTTTCAATACTCCCTGTATGTGAGATTGTTAGCGCCGCAAAGCCAAAGAGTCACGTCTGTAATTTTATCATTCCTCTACGATCACATTTCAACAGACTTCGGCTTGAAACAGCTGCGGTTAAGTTATCACGTACGAATCTAGATATCCAGTTGTTTCTATCAATTAGTAATGTAACAGAATTTGCAAATTCGGAATAGATAATACGCCAGTATAGATCTTGAGACGAATTAAGCGTAATGAGATCTAACAATTAGTTTTTGCTGTAAATGTTTGATATTGCAGACGGGGAAAATTGTTATTTATGCAAAGAAGTGATTAAGAGATACAAATGGGAAGAAGGAACGTGCTCATGTGTTCATTATAATAATATTATGTTCCTCATAATGCAATATCAAACAAAACTTCGTTTTTAATTTCCAGAGCATAATAATCAACTTCAACTTATATTCAGCTAAACCACAATCTTCATCACAACAGATTAATTTTGAATTTTCAAATGATGTCTTTGCACAATTATTATATCCTTTTTCTCATGATCATCTTTCAGTGCGTCACAGTTTTTCGATTTCTCTCTAACGCATTAAATTGTATGTGACAGAAAAAAAGGCACGTCTGGGAATACTTCGGTAATTATTCTAGTTCGGTGATTATTCTAGTTGTCGATAGATGGCGCCATAATCAAAAAAGAATTATTTATTAAATAAAATAATAATATTATCAATATAATCTGTACAATTTATAAGACTATACAAATGAAAGAAAATACCATTTTATAAATGCAATAGACACAATTGATTTGGTTTTATTCCAAATTGAAAATAAAATTTGACAACTGTCAGATTTAACTAAAATGTCACGTTAGAATAAATGTCATAAATGTGTATTATCACGGACTTACCTTTTTTTCTATAATTTGTGACGCACTGAAAAATGTTCATGAAAAGGAGAATAAATCTGGGTATGTTATATTATAGGCCAGGGGTGGCCAAGCTCCTTAATAGTCCGAGTCACTTTTCACAACTTGAAATTTTTCGCGAGACGCAATTAAATACATATTCAAAAAGTATGTAAAGAACGCATTTACAATTTTTTTTAGCAGAACTTTTATTTTTTGAAAACAGAAAAAAATTACGAAATATTACATCTTAATTACCTACTTACATTTTTGTTTTCTTTCTTTTGATAATTCTCTAAAATTTCTTGAATAATTTGTGGCGGTACTTCTCAGTAATTCTTTCAGATCCTGGATAGTTAATACTGATAGGTGTTAGGATTTGATGAATTTTTTTAAACGGTCTAAATTGGTCCAAACAAGCACGTTGTTTGGAAATCATTCGACAAGCATCCTTTGTACTTCGTACTTAGGGTACTTCGATTCTGGTACAAATTCCCAAAATTCGATAATCGTCGTCGAATTATAGTTTTATTTTCTAGCTTGATATTCTTGCGTCTCTATTAAATTTTAATGCTCCAGATGTTGTTTGGGCATATATAGGTAATAAAAAATTCACCTTATGAACTATGTTCATTTCAAATGAATTCACAAAAAAAAAATAAAGAGACGATTTAAAATATTTTCAATTTTCAAGTCTTGAAATCTATTTTGGAGTTCAGTCAATTTTTCTTCTGACTTTTTTATATATTCGTTAAGTTTTTCTAGTTTAATATTATAACAGTTTTTTTTTAAGTCGAGTAAAATGATTGAAATGTGTAAACCAAATTACAAAAAAATTTATCCGTAGCAAGAGTTATACAAATCGGCCTGTAGTCAGTTGATTATTGACTTTTATGTCGCACCACTCTTGTCGTATGTTCATTCACGCAGTTTTTGATGTGTCATATCATTCTTAGCTTGGATGAAACTGGAATTGTTACAAAGTTGCATTTGGTCTTTCATATTTTATTGTCACAACACAAGAGGCATATGATAATTATAAGACCATAAGAAACGAAACACATTCAGTAGTAAGAAGAATAAAAAACGATCACTGGGAACGTTTTTCGAAAGAAATGGAACATGATTTTTATGCTCTCCAAAAGGAAATATGGCGCTTTATAAGAGGTCAAAGAATGGAGGTAAAGGAACTAATAGAACCAAAACACATAGAAAAGGATACATGGATTGACTATCTAAAAAAGCTTTATGCAGAAAAGAACAAATAATGCTAGAACCGGAAACACCAGAAATTACCACACATGAAGATGTTAATATAAGTGCACAGGAAGTACGAAAAACACTCGAAAAGCTGAAGAACAGAAAAGCTGCAGGTAAGGATGGAATACCAAACGAACTACTGAAATATTGTGGAGCAGCAATGACAGAACAATTAACAACATTAATTAACAAAATCATAAAACACGGTAAAATACCGGAAGAATGGAGAACGAGCGAACTAATCCTACTATTCAAAAAAGGAGATAAAAAGCAGCCAGAGAACTACAGAGGTATCAACTTGTTAAATACTACCCTAAAACTTACAACTAAAATCTTACAAGACGTAATGAATCAGAGGATAAGTTTAGCAGATGAACAACAGGGTTTTCGTACTGGAAGATCGTGTACAGATGCAATATTCGTCATAAAGCAAATTACTGAGAAATCACTAGAGTATAATAGACCAGCATTTCTATGTCTGATTGACTTAAAGAAAGCATTTGACAGAGTAAGACTCAGGGATGTAATCCACCTTCTGTATAATAGAGAAATCCCTCTAGATATCATAAAAACTATTGAGAACATCTACCAAAATAACAAGATGGAAGTCAGAATAGATGGACAACTTACAGAACCTGTAGATATAGGCAGCGGAATAAGACAGGGAGACTCATTGAGTCCTCTGCTTTTCAATTTAATCATGGATGAAATCATCAAAAACGTCAACAAAGGAAGAGGATATAGAATGGGAAACAAAGAAGTAAAAATACTCTGCTACGCAGACGACGCAATATTGATAGCCCAAGATGAAGATAGTCTGCAAAGATTAGTCCACAGATTTAACATAAGAGCAAAATAATTCAATATGACAATTTCATCTCAAAAAACTAAAACTTTAGTAATCAGTAAAGAACCAATCAGATGCAAAATAGAAATTGATGGTATCAGTATTGAACAAGTAATGGAAGTAAAATACCTTGGAATTACATTGTCAAGTTACGGAGACCTAGACAAAGAAGTGAGAAATCAAGTACAAAAAGCAAATAAATTGGCAGGATGCCTTAATAACACTATATGGCGAAACCGACATATTAACACTGAGATGAAGTCAAGAATTTATAAAGCCAGTGTAAGACCAATAATGACATATGCATCAGAAACAAGACCCGATACAGCCACAACACAAAGACTACTGGAAACGGCAGAGATGAGAGTACTGAGAAGAATCACAGGAAATACACTGAGAGATCGAAAGAGGAACGAAGATATTAGAAGACAATGTAACGTACAGTGTATAAACGAATGGACACTAAATAGAAAAAAAGAATGGAACAACCATATAACCAGAATGGGGGAGACACGTGTGGTCAAAATAGCACGAGATAAATCACCAATCGGCAGAAGAAGTATCGGCCGACCGCGCAAAAGATGGAGCGACAACCTTCCATAGAGGTATCAATCCGCCAATGAACAAGCAGAATTGCTTATAAAGAGGAAGAAGAAGAAGAAGAATATTTTATTGTCAGTAATTTAAAAGACCTTCTGAAACACGTATGGAACGATAATAATTTTTTTAAATAATAACACAAAATTGAAAAGGAACTCGGGTATATTTATCGAGAGCCATAAGTAATCCTTCGAAGAGCCGCATGTGGCTCGCGAGTCGCAGTTTGGCCACCCCTGTTATAGGCTATTGATTATATTCAAAATAAGATAGCTAAAGGGAACTACAACGTTAACGGGGTTTTATTATTTCATATAGTCAATGGACATCTATATATGAAAAAACCGCGGAGTGCTACCATTTAAAGGGGTGCGTTTTTGAGAAATGGGCGAATTAGTCCCTGGGCACAGGCTACATTAGGGTGAGTTCTATGCACAGCGCCGGATAAAGGGGCGGGCGAGCCGGGCGACCGCCCGGGGCGCCAAATTTTGAGGGCCGCTAAATTTTGAAGGACGCCGATATAAAAATATATTTTTTTTCATTCATTATTTTTTTTTTGATTTTATATATTAACTTTGAACATTTTTCCTATGACATTGTTTGAATACTTCTAATATTATTTATAAGAAAAATATTTCTATCTATAGTGAGAATTCATAACTCAAAAAAAAGATTAATAGACTAAAACCAAAGCTTACTAATAAATATAGTACCACCAAGATTTCTTATGGTTTTTATCACCCATACAAAATTAAGCAGACAAATTCTTTTTACGATCTACAAAGGTTGTTCATTTTTTTGGATCATTTGTCACGTAGGTATCACATTATGTCAACAATCTACTTTAAAAATGGACGAAGATCAAATTTTAAATTATCAACAAAATTATGAATAGTCAGTGATTCTATATACCACTGTATTACTATGTCGTAAAACTCTTTGGTTAAATAATTTTGTCTTTCTATAAATTTGCATTAACACTGGCGCGTGTGCTTTAAAGTGGAATAAAAAAAGTTTTGTAAAATATTGGTTGTGGAGTTAATGAATTTTTATTATTTTTCCGTTACATAAATTTTGGTAGCTATCCACGTAATAAAAAAATAAATTATTTTATGGTAGAAAATCATAATATTAACTTATTGCACATGAGGTCATGAGGTAAATGACGAGAATTTTAAACATTTGAAGTGATTTTTAAAAATTATTATTCTCATCGGTCTTAGTAATTAAATTTACATATTCTTTCATTGTAAAGTGATTTATTTCTTTTTTTAAATATTTTTTCTCCCAATCTGGGTATGTATGAATTAGGAATGACAAGTTCTTCTTCATTTGAATGTATAGAAACCTATTTCGAAAACTTTGTAAGCGTTAAGATGTTTTATTTTTTGCATAAAAACGGTGCGTCGTATGAAAAAAAGGGTAAATTTTTTGCCACAAATTGAACGAGGAATTCCAAAATTATTGTTTATTTGAAATATCATTAAATCGCCAGTTTGTTAGAAAAATTAGAACACCTCGTTTCTCGGAAACAAAAAATTTGCGGACATACGTTTATAGAGCAAACTGTCATCATTTTTTCATGTAGAATTATCCCTCAAAGTTTGTTGCACTTATTTAGAAACACCCTGTATCCTTTATAATTTCCATAGTTTGTGTATTCCTTCACTCAACCGTTCTCTCCAGTTCTTTCTGCCAGTCCCCTTCTTGCAGATTTCTTCTTTCCATTGCTTCGTCCACTTCACCTCTGAAAGATCTTCGGGCCTGCCTTTCTTTTTTCTTCGTATCGGGCTCCACTCTATTATTCTGTTGATTCAACATTTTTGTCTGCTTTTTTCTTGTTCGTACCAGGTTAAGTTCTTCTGTTCTATGTAGTCTATTATATATCTGAGTTCATTTCCATTCTTCTCTTAATCTCTTTGTTATTAATTCGATCTCTTTTCGTTGCTCTTAGCTTTAGCTGGTACTCACAGCTTTTCCTTGGAAATTCCATCTCTGTTGCTCTTATGTAGTTTTTGGTTTACTTATTTATTATACAATTTTCACACCCATAAGTCAGGATACTTCTTGTCATGGTGTGATATATTCTTCCTCTTGTTTTTATACTGATGTTCTTGTCCAAAAATACCGGGTTAATTTTCAAAATTTTCATATGCAGTCTCTTGTTTGTCTTAGTCTATGTTTTATATTATCTTCTTCAGTTGTTCCTTTGTTTGATATTATGAAGCCTGAATACTTGTACTTGTCTGTTCCTTTGATTTGTTTACCTTCGTCTATTTCCAGCCTATTCTTTTGTTATTGGTATACCCATTCCTTCGCACTTCTTCTCCATGGTTTCAGGGTTATTTTCAGGAATATTTAAAATAGGAAAGGGATACGGAACAGCCCTGTAGCAGTCCATTTTTCGTCTTAAATGAACTGCATATTCTATTGCCCGTTTTGATAGCTACTTTGTTCTTTTTGTATAGTGCTTATACTGCTTTTATTAATATTCGTGGAACTTCGAGGTCTTCCACTGTTTCCCATAGCCTTAGTTCTAGGTATCGAGGCATAGGCCAACTCATTATATAGTAGAACAATGAATGATTTTCAATTGAATTTAGATTATTGTAGAGGCCAAGGATATGACAACGCCTCTAACATGAAGGGAAGAAATGAAGGTGTACAAGCTCGTGTCTGCAAAGAATATCCTCCTTATTTTTTATGCTGCGTGGATCCCACTCCCTCAATTTAGTCAACATCTTTTTTTGGTATTGTAAAAGTACAACGTTATACATTTTTTCTGTTTGTTGGCAATGTGCGTGCATTTATCTTTATCTTTTGTCTCGCTCCTTCGTTGCTTGAATTTCAAATGCGTTTGTTATGCTACGCCATATGTTGCATCATCTATAAACAATAACTGACTATTGCACTATTTTTGATTAAATATATTGTTACATAGTTCTTTATAATGAAATTTTGAGATTTTTTGCCTTTTTTTACTATTTTCTTATATTTGCAGTATTTTTGATATTTGCAGTAGTTACGTAAATTTACAAACACGCAAAATTCGAAAATTGAGAAAAATTAGGAATGTGTCACACTATAATTGGAAGCTGTCGATATATCGACCAGAAAGGATACCACATTTCATAATACGGTTAATAGGAACAATACATAACGCGTTACACGGTAGCAACGCCGCAACGCGTAGATGGGCCTATTCATCAGCTCACATATACGCCATCAGGCAAGTAAAAGAGAAATCCCTGGAATATAATAAACCGGCATTTATGTTTCACATTGTCTCTTCTTAGCCCGATCAAAGAACAATCTGACCCCAAAAAAAATAAAGGAAGGATGAAAATTTGGGAATAGGTAGTTGAAATTGTCTATTATTATATAAGAAAAAGTTTATAATTCTACATCCCCTCCATTTTTCAAAAATAGAGGGGAATACCCCCCTCTCGAAGGTGACAAATATACATTCAAAATAAGTCCGGAATTGGATAAAATGACTAATTCTAAGCAACTTTTGTTCTATAGAGTTTTTTCCCTAAGTCAATACTTTTCGAGTTATTTGCAAGTGAATATGTTCATTTTTAACAGAAGAAAACATGTTTTTGGACGGTTTTTCCGAGATAACTCAAAAAGTAAGTATTTCAGCACAACAAATTTTCTTAGCAAAAATATAGCTTATAGAAAACTGAAAAAAATGCTGAATGCTTGAGGTATGTAGACCCAGTAAAAGCAGAGTTGTAGCTAATGAAAAGTAGGTTCTTCTTCATAAAATTATCAATATTTCAATGTGAAATAACCCAAAAACGGAGCACTTTTCGGGGAAATTCATTTCAACTTTTTTAAAGTGTTCAAAAAAAGGATTATTTTTGTTTAAAAAAAAAACTTGTAATATTAAAAGTAAGTGAGTTACGCTCAAAATATTGTTGGTCCCTTTTATTTTTTGGTAAAAAAATCGCGAAAATCACCCCCTAATTAGCATCACAAATAAATTTTATCATTACCACTTCACAAGTTACTTTGCTTTGTATTATTTATATGATCTGTAAGTTTCATCGGTTCAAAGTGCTTATTTTTGAAAAAGCTGTAGTTAAAATGGCTTGAACGAGTAACTAATCACGAGTTTAGGCAAATTTTCAACAGCCATAGCATAATCAATTTTAGTATAACAAGAAAACAAAAAAGGAAAAATATTCAGAAAAGCAAAACGTACATTTTATTACTCTTTGAGATTTTTGGTATTACTAATAATTTTTAAGTTAATTCCATGAACAATTCTATTTTTTTCAAAATAAAAAAAAAATGTTTTATTTTAAACCCAATTTTTTTCAAAACTGAGCACTTTGAACCAATGAAACTTATAGATAATATAAACAATACATAAGTAAAGTAACTTGTGAAGCAGTTACGATTAATTTTATTTTGGAAGCTAATTAGGGGGTGATTTTCGCGATTTTTTTACCAAAAAATAAAAGGGCCAACAATATTTTGAGCGTAACTCACTTATTTTTAATGTTAGAAATTAAAAAAAAAAAAAATAAACCTTTTTTTAAACACTCTAAAAAAGTTGTAATGAATTTTCCCCGAAAAGTGCTCTGTTTTTTGGTTATTACACATTGAAATATTCGATTTGGAATTTGACGAAGAAGAACCTACTTTTCATTAGCTGCAACTCTGCTTATACTGGGTCTGCAGACCTCACGCGTACACCATTTTTTTCAATTTTTTATAAGCTTTATTTTTACTAGGAATATTTTTTTCGCTAGAGTACTTACTTTTTGAGTTATCTGCGAAAAACCGTCCTTAAACATGTTTTTTTTTGTTAAAAATGAACATATTCACTCGCAAATAACTCGAAAAGTATTGACTTAGTGAAAAAACTCTATAGAACAAAAGTTGTTTAGAATTAGTCATTTTATCCAATTTCGGGCCTACTTTGAACGTATATTTTTTCACTCACGAGAAAATATTTTTCACCTCGTATTTCCAATTTTTTTTTAAATAGAGGGGATGTAGAATTGTAAACTTTTTCTTATATAATAATAGACAATTTTAACTACCTATTTCCAAATTTTCATCCTTCCTTTATTTTTTTGGAGGTTTTCGTAAAATTTTGTGTTCCCTGATCGGGCTATCTATGACATAGTTCTGCACGAATAACGAACTTATTTAGAATTAACAACACATTTTTTTGCCACAAATATCAACACAAATATACATTCAATATCACCCGTGGATAAATATCTATGATAGATTATGTTCTAATCATCAAAAATAATTGACGGAAGATGCTTTAACTCAGCAGATGTACATAGGTAGCCACCATAGCCTAGGTGTATGTAAATGTAATATTATGTAAAATACGAATCCTTATGAAATACTTCACATCCAACAGAGCAGCACCAACGAAAACAAAAAAGGAATATCAGAGAAAATTACTGAGAATGAAATATTAGAAAACGATAACATCGATGAAAGCTGGCAAAAACTTAAAGGTAACATAATTAACGCAACAACCGATAACGCAACAACAAATTAAAAAAGAAAACCCCATAGTATAGACAGGATGTGAAGATAAAACGTGAAGAAAAGAAGACAGCATTTTTACAATATAGAACAAAACAAACACAACAGGCATACAACCAATATAAATGCATCAGAAACGAAACGAATACTATAGTCAGACATATAACAGGGGAACACTGGCAGATCTTTTAAAAACAGATGGAACACGACTTCTACGAAACACAAAAAGAAGTATGGAGAATAATCGAACAAAGAAAAGAGATGAACGAATTAATAAAAACGAAACACGTTCAGAAGAAAACATGGGCAGACTACTTTAGATCCCTGTTTGTGAAAGTTGACGATAATAATCCACCAGCACCTTAAGTCACGACAAATGAAGAAATAAACCAAAAATGAATAACGCATCAATTTCGTTGCAAAACGAAAATACAGCCGCACCATATTCTAGTCCAATCAGAGAGTGCAGCAAGCACCTCTACCGGTTTCGAAACTTATTAATCTCTCATCAGGAGGTACACTTTCTCTGATCCAACCAAAACAAACCCCGGCGTGTAGTCACGGATTGCAACGAACGAAATAGCATAGATGCCCTAGCGGCAACTGCTAGCAAAAGACTAAGTTTTCAATCTAATGGCATATAAAACAACATAATGTTACTCTACATCCCACCAGACTGAAAACAATGGGAACCTTCTCTGGTTACACCTCCGAAACTTCTACAATTTGCAAGCCATAACGGATGCTGAGACTAAGCAAGATGAGGGAATTTTACAATTTATAATTGCGCGCTGAGCAGATAAGACGTGAATTATAAATTGTAAAATTCCCTCATCTTCCTTAGTCTCAGCATCCGCTATGGCTTGCAAATTGTAGAAGCCTCGGAGGTGTAACCAGAGAAGGTTCCCATTGTTTTCAGTCTGGTGGGATGTAGAGTAACATTATATTGTTTTATATGCCATTAGATTGAAAACTTAGTCTTTTGAAGAAATAAACATCCAGGATGGAGAGGTAAAGAAAGCAGTACGGAGATTAAAAAATTGAAAATCACCAGGAGAGGACAGAATACCGAATGAACTCCTAAAGTCCTAAGGACAAGATCTGACCAAACAACTAATAAAACTAATCTAAAAAATAATCGAGCCCAACAGAATACCGCAAGAATGTAGATCAAGCAGCCTAATACTTTTCTTCAAAATGGGAGACAAATTGGACCAGGAGAAGTACAGGGAACTAATTTATTAAACACAACATTCAAATTAACACGTTGACAGACAGTGTGTCAAATGTATAAGCAAGTGTTGTGACGCTATATGTATTTTGCAAAGTAGAATAAGGAAAATGCAACGTCTATAGACGTTGTGTCACATTGCATCAATCGAAATTAGACGTCTATACACGTTCTGTCCGTCAACGTGTTAGCAACCAAAAGTGATAATTTAAAAGTCGCATTAGAAATCGTAAATCACTGCTACGAAGAAGTAGGATTATCAATTTCTGACACAAAAACTGAGGTGTGTTACTTTACAAAAAAGCGTAGAGTTCCACAAGGCAATCTTAACGTTGGAAAATTTAATTTTCCAATTAAAAGCTGTGTTAATTATCTTGGTACCTATCTAGACAGGAAATTGTCTTGGAAAGATCACATTGATCATATTTTTAAAAAATCAGAAAACTCAATAAATATTTTAAGAGCTTTCTGTAAAACAAATTGGGGAGCAGACCCAAATATTGCTTTGATGTTTTACCGTAACATGATCAGACCCATTCTCGACTATAGCTGTCATTTGTTTGGATCAGCGACCAATACACTTCTAAATAAACTTGAAATTCAAAAAAATAAATGCTTAAGATTATGCCTAGGTTATTTAAAATCCACTCCAGTCCAAATAATGGAAAATGAAGCAGTGGAACCTCCATTGCATTTACGCCGCCAATTTCTCAGTGATAAATTTACAACTCGAATTCTGTCCGAAAAATGTAAATACCTTCAAGATCTACATAAGCTATCAGTTTTAGACCTCACTCATAGGTACTGGAGAACTAAAAAATCTATACCTTTGGTAGAAAGTTATCTAAGTACGGTAAAGTATAGTGAAGTTATCTATAAAAGCCAAATTCCGCCTTACTACAGTGCAATGACAAAAACATTATTTTCTAACAAGGTTAAAACATGTTATTTAAACTCACATTTACCGCCAAATATGTTTGATATACTTATTAGAGAAAAATGGTCAAATTTTCAGTACATATTTACCAATGGGTCAAAAGAAGCAAATGGAACGGGCTGTGCAGTATTCCACGAAAATAAAAATTACCATCATCAATATAGCCTACCTATTGAATGCTCAATATACACAGCAGAAATGATAGCAGTAATGTTTGCTGTTCAGTATGTACTACTGAATCCAACTAGCAATAATTTATATTTACTGACAGTAAAAGCGTGGTGGACAGATTAAGTAACATTCAAACAGACATTTTATAAAGACCATTAATCGGCTGAGAGCCAATCATGCTCTTACGCCATATTACATGCATAATCGGCTTGTCAGATACTCCCAATTGTACTTGTGGCAAAATCGGAGATCTAACACATGTCATATTAGAATGTCATTTAAACATAAATAACATAAACGACCTTTATAAGGAATTAAAAGATTTAAAATGTTTTTTCCCAATAAACCTTAATACTTTAATATTTACAAATGATATGGAAATTCTTCATCTCATTTATAAACATGTTAAATTATGTAAATACACGTTGTAAACGTAATATAATAGGCATAATTTGTTAATGTGGTTTGAAAAAATTAAAAATATATATATATATATATATATATATAAAAAAACACATAATAAAATAATAACAAAAAAATAATAAATAAAAAAAAAGAAAAAAAATAAGAATAAGAAAAAAACATAAAATAAAGAAGTGTTTCGCACAAATTAAAATATATATTAAAAAAACAGTAAAATAATTAAAAAAAAACAAAATAAAAAAAAGCTACACAATGTACCAATGTATCTATAAAAATAATATTGTAGAATGTACTTATGTTTATAAGAAATTTATGACTATGAATCTGCAATCAATCACAAACAAGTCTGGCTAATTGGCTCTGCCAAAGCCATTTTTCAAAAAAACAAAAAAAAAAGATAGCAAACTGAATGAAATTATAACATTAGCAGAAAAACAACAAAGTTTCAGGTCGTGAAGATCATACACTGAAGCTAATGAGTTCAATAGAATACAACAAGCGGCCACATGTATGTTTCGGAGACCTTAAGAAAGCATTTGACAGTGTCAAATTAAAGGACGTTATCTATTTATTGTCTTCAAGGTACATATTTATTGTACCTCTAGGAATAATTAAAACGAAAATATTTATTAGAAGAACACAATAAACGTAAATGTAGAAGATGATCTAACTGACCCCATTGTAGCTGGTAATGGGATAAGACAGGGGGGTTCCCTGAGTCCTCTATTGTTTAACCTGATCGTGAGGGAAATAATATACAGTATGTCCCTGTAAGTTGTATCCATATGGAAAACTTTTTTATTATTAATTTTACGAAAAAAAGTTATTCTTTATAAAAAGCTCTGCATTGTCCAAAACCTAAGATTTAACCAGCAGATATCAAATTTTTTGAATAGTATACGAGGTATGTCAAAAAGTTTGAATTTCACTTAAGAGTAAAGTAGCTTTATTTTTCGTAATATTGAAAATTGCTGTTATGAAAAGTTGTTTGGAATTAAAAACTATATTCTAATATGCAATTACATCCTTCTAATTGAAAACATTTTTTTTTGAAAAATTATGGATAACTATCATTGTTTTTTCAGTTATTTCAATTCTGATAACTCTTTTATTATTAATTTTACGAAAAAAAGTGATTCTTAATAAAAAGTTCTGGATGGTCTAAAACTTAAAATACAACCATCTTATATCAAATTTTATCAATTTTATACGAGGTATGTCAAAAAAGATAAATTTAGATCAAAAGTAAAGTACCTTTATAGTTCAGAATATTTCAATTAGAAGGATGTAATTACATACTGAAACATAGTTTTTAATTCTAAATAACTTTTCATAATAACAATTTTCCATTTTGTGAAAAATAAACGTATTTTACTCTTGAGCGAAATTCATATTTTTTGACATACCTCGTATAAAATTGATAAAATTTGACATAAGATGATTGTATTTTAGATTTTAGACCATGCAGAACTTTTTATTAAGAATCACCTTTTTTCGTAAAATTAATAATAAAAGGGTTATCTGAATTAAAATAACTGAAAATAATGTTAGTTATCCATAATTTTTCAAAAAAAAATTTTTCAATTAGAAGGATGTAATTGCATACTAGAATACAGTTTTTAATTCCAAACAACTTTTCATAATAGCAATTTTCAATATTGTGAAAAATAAAGCAACTTTACTCTTGAGTGAAATTCAAACTTTTTGACATACCTCGTATAATATTCAAAAAATTTGATACTTGATGGTTAAATCTTAAGTTTTGGACCATGCAGAGCTTTTTATAAAGAATAACTTTTTCGTAAAATTAATAATAAAAAAGTTTTCCATATGGATACAACTTACAGGGACATACTGTATAAAGTAAGAACTAAAAAAGTATACCAAATGGGGGAATACTAATATCTCAAAGTGAAGCTGATTTACAACGTATTTAATATAACCGCCAGAAAATGTAACATGTTAATTTGCCCAAAAAAGACAAAATGTATGATTACAACAGCGAATCCAATAAGATGCAAATTAGAGCTGGAGGTCGGATAATAGAACAAGTGATGGAGTTTATAGCTCTAGGGAAAGCTCGAAACAGAAGTGGAAGATTAAGTAAATAGAGCAAACAGAGCCGCAGGTTGCCTGAATAAAACAATATGGAGAAATAAAAACATTGGGAAAGAAATGAAAGGCAGAATCTACAAAAAAAGTCATCAGACTAATAATGACATACGCATAAATACGACCTGACAGATGCCCTGGCAGACAGCACTATACATTGATGAAAACCATCTGAAGCCCAATCCCACAAAAACCAATGTGTGTACTTTCCACCTTAGAAACAAGCATGTCCGAAGGCCGCCAGAGGTGGAATACGTCTGGATAGAACTCTGTCTTGTCGATACTATTGTCAAGATGTCAAGAAAAAAATAAGGGCCGGAAATAATATCATCTGCAAACTAACTAATACAAAGTAGGGAGCACAACCGAACATTCTCCGCACTTCTGCCTTAGCATTTGTTTTACGGCCGCGGAGCTTAGATTACCAGTAACGGCATGCTAAAAACATCTAGGTAACTCTAAATGAAACTGTTCGTATAATATCGGCTTGCCTGAAACCGATACCTATCGAAGAGGTCTTCCCCTTAGTTGGAATCGCTCCAACAACTCTCAGGAGACAGATCACGTTAGATGCGGAACTACACAAGCAGGAGATGAATCGCAGACAACTCTTGTATGATCACCAGGTCCCCTTTTATGACGACCACCCGAAGCGCCCTAGGCGCGCCAAATACAACTAAGGTGGAGTCGGAGTGGGGTAAGATCGTAAACGGGGCAAGTTCGTATTAGCTCTAAATCTATCATAAGATATATTAAATTGTACAAGTTAAGAAGTAGAAATCTCTACTAGATTAGTATGAACTGATTAAGATGTCTCTCACTCAGAAGTAATTCTACCACTATTTTGCCTTTTATAAACTGTGAGTACATGAGTACTAGTAACTATCTAACCTAGAGCTGTTGAAGAAAGTGCCGGTATTTTACAGCAAATTTGGTGTCTTGTGCATTTATTTTTGATAAGTATTAAGAACATTGCTTAAAGTTTACGTTAAAGAAATAATTGCTTTCGATTATTTGAAATTTACTGGAAAAAGCACTACTCTGGTCTTGCTACGCAAATATTAGTGCACGGGGCAAGTTCGGAGCATGTAGCGGGGTAAGACCGAACTTATGCTTTTTCCAGTCAATTTTAAAGGTTTTTTTTGTACTTAAGACAAACAATTAAAGGAGCATTGATAGAAATTCGGGCAGACCATAGATGCCATGCAAAAAACCATTCTTTATATTTAAATGTATAACTTTTAAACTACACAACTTATTTTAATCTGACAAAAAGCATTTCGTAAATGACGGATTAGTAATTCCGATTTAGTCCCATAGCATATGAAGATAAACTTCATTGCGTTTTAAATAGCTTTTTACGAACTTGCCTTATCACTGTTTTTTCTAATTTTTTAAAAAGTTCTAATTTCCAAAGTAAATTGGGCCTTGTTATGCAAAAAGCAACCAACCCACATTTTTGAGGAAAACAAGATAATGTCACATATCGATTTAAAAATGTGTATTCTACATTGTGTAAAAAGCAACCAAGCCATTCTAAATATTAAACCATGAAAAATACTACTCCAAATTATTTCTGTTTAATAATAGTTCACTTAACATTTCGCATAAGACAACCAACCCTCTTGGATTGCTTGTGTGTATAACTGGACTGAACATATTATTACATTGCACTGTCGAAAAGTACCAGCCAAGTGGGTTGATATTGTTATGCCGATTACGGTTCCTGGAATGTTGCATCTTTTTGTTTTTACGTGTAGGTACTGACCAATATTAGTTCGTGCTTAAATATTAAAATATTTGTTGTGTTATATTTATTATATTATGAAGAAATCTTTGAATCTTTAATGCGAAAAATATGTTTAAATCAAGAACTGTTAAAATAATTAAAGCGGCTGGCGAAATTTCAGAAAATGGTAAGTTTTAGGATTAAGGTAGGGGAGCCCAAGCGGGGATTTTTGCAGTTACTCGAGCGCGTCAGATTATCATATGGGGAGAAACCTGGTACCCTGTAGATGTACCTCTACCATATATTGGCTCTTAACACAGGGGAGTTCGTTAAGGGGGGCCCGAAAAAAAAAAATTTATCCTTAAAAAAACTCGAAATTGTCAGATTAAGATAAGGTAAGTTAAGTACATGCAAAAGAGTATATGTTTCAAAAATCTGACGATTTCAGCCGGGCGTAAGGAAATGGGCGAGTCCCAAAGTTTCACAAGAAAAAAGCGAATCTTTCGCGAAATGATTGACAGATCGAAAAACTAAAAAATAGGTGCTCAATATTTTTTAAAAATCTATCGAATGATACCAAACACGACTTCCCACGGAGAGGGGTGGGGGGTAAATGTAATATTTTAAATACGAATCCCACGATATTTCGCGAAATGAACATCAGATCGAAAAAATGTAAAATACACTTATTCAATATTTTTTAAAAATCTATCGAATGGCACTAAACACGACCCCCCACGGAGGTGGGGTGGGGGGTTACTTTAAAATCTTAAATGGGAACCCTCATTTTTTATTGCAGATTTGGATTCCTTACGTAAAAATAAGTAACTTTTATTCGAAACATTTTTTCGAATTATGGATAGATGGCGTTATAATCGGAAAAAACGATTGTTGGAAATGGAAAATTAAATTAAAAAATGGCAAGCGCCCACTAAAATGGAAAACTTTACTTAACTTTTTTTGGTTTTAGGACCTACTCTTTACAACCCAATAGGTCCCCAAAGCGCTCGAGTGACTGCACATTTAGCATACTTTGCTCCCCTACCACTATGTTTATCTTACTTTTTAAATATTATGGTTTGTTGTTTGACTGATTATCGCATATTTTTTATTTGTATTGATATTATGTTTAATAGTAGAAATTCTGCTGTATGGTATTACTGGGTTGACTGAAATTATTCGGTTTTATTCATGGATTTTGTGGGTTGGTTGGATTTTGCAGATTGCATTTTATTAGACATATTTCCAACAGCAAAAAGAAACCAAACCTCAATATGGCTATTTTTTTTGTAAAAAATTATTAGGATAATTTTGATACTACTATGATAAAATTGCTCTAAAATTAAACTATTGATTAGTGAAGTTATCGTTTAAAAAAATACGACGGAAAATTAAATATTTAGAAAAACATAAAAAGTTAATTTTCTCTTAAAATTGAGGGTTGGTTGCTTTTTGTTTAACATGGCCCAATTGGTCATTCGTCAATGCGAATTATAGTGTATTAATGTTACTTCACGTTGATACCAAGAAAATGTTAAATATTTGAAATATAATTTGCAAAAAAATTTTAAAGTCAAACTTAACGAAAACCGGGTCCGAACTTACCCCACTCCACCTTATGGCAAGCGTCAGCTACCACAACACATTTTGCCCGTTCAGAGGAGATGGCACTAAACATACTAAGAACCGGCGATTCACGTTCTGTTAATAACCTGAAAACAAAAATGGCGATACCAGGAAGACAATACCTGCGACTCTGGAGCGGTCCAGAAGAGTCACCATCTACTATCATGCACAGAGATGAGACATACCTAATTTTAGCAAATGACAGGGCCATCTATGTGGCCAACCACTGGAAGTGCAGAATTTAAAGTTGTTGGTGTTCCGAACACGAAAACTAAGTAATTTAGTATTGTAACTTTTGGTAAATGTCAAATCTACATCTGAGAACTTCTGGCTGGAATCAGCGAAATCGTTGTTTGCAGTTTACACGTTGACTTCCAAAGTTAAGTGTAGTTTCATTTCAGCGTTTCGTAATTTTAGATTACAGTTTCTGGTAGTAACAATCGATCCATTTTCAAAAAACCTGGTATCTATTTATCTTTCCACAATATGGCTGATTTATAACCGTATGATTTATGCTTTTAGAATTTGTGGGCAAAATATTCGTGGTGTGGAGGAACATATTCCTCAACGATTTGTCCTACATAGCCAGGAAAGAGGCAATAAATTGAAACCCACATAGCGGTATGGAAATAACGTGTGTTCAGGGGTAATTAACGAGCGAGCCTCAAATAATAGTTTTCGGAGTTTGAAATATTGGTCACATTGGTCAGTGGCATATGAACAGTTAGGCATTTGTCAATAAAAAAGTGTTATGAATGGTCGTTTTTATCATTGCGGGATTTATTTGGGACAGGTGCAGCTATTAACTAATAATTGATTGATTTAATAAAAAATATTTGTCATAAAATTTCAATTTAAAATTTTTCGTTTATATTTTTATTTTTTATTTAAGTATTATTTAGATTTTTTATTTATCCTAATAAATCACAATAAGTAGAACGCTACAGTAATTATAAGCTATTACCTTCCTTATATTAAAAACGTTATCATTTATTTGATTTATTTTGATTCAGTTTGATTTTGTTTGTCCGGTTGTAGTGTAATAGGAAACAAAGGTTGAACCTTGCAAAATGGACACAAGTCCGGTTTTATTTTTTTTTTCTGGTAAATCAAGGGGTGCTTATTATAAGACTAACTTTTTCTGAAAAAATTTCGCCCCGGAACCCCCCTTTTCACCCCTTTAAAGGGGGGTAATTTGTGGTTTTGTGGAACGTAGCCCTTCCTGTACCTTTTACAAAAAATTTCTTGTATAGAATTATGAAGAGGACTATATTTTCTACGATTATTCCCGACAGCATCTGTCTATCATCCACCGTTTAGCGGGGGTGGCGCCCCAAAGTTGACAAGTTTTTAAAAAGATGTTTTTAAAAAATATATATTTTTCCCTAACTATAACGAAAATTAAGAAGAAATCCTGCGGAAATTATTCACAAATAATTGATTAATTTTTTGTTCTAGGTTTCACTTAAGGGTAGTTGCTTAATTACAGGGTGTTTCATTTTAAAAAACCCCTTTTTATACCATATGAACCGTTTATGCTAGAGTAAAAAGACTTTCAGCGATTACCCATGTACTGGTGCTATTTACAAATTTGTATAATGCACCCCCATTTTTTCCCCGGAACCACCCAAAAAAAAAGAAGAATTAATAAATAAAGTGATTTTTTTGGAATGCTTCACACACAATGCCCTTTATTAATATGCTTTATATATCATTTTATGCACGTTATTATTACCCATGCATGGACACCAAAAGAGATTTCCTAGTGCAACCCCTGTAGCCAAAAAAAAAAAAAAAATAAATAAAATGGGGGGTTAAATATTTTTTTTGTTTTTTGCTTTGTGATCCATATGGGCATATGCTTCATTAATAGTGCTTTTCAAAAATATATATGGTTATTGCAACATCCCTGCGGAAACCACCCCTATCGTTGAAAATACACTGCAGAAACTATCCCTATCCCTTGGCGAGCATGTTTTTACGATTTTCTCGTTACTTATGCATTCTTTTTAAACAAAACTTATACAAGGTTAAAGACCACTATTTACTCTAAAAATTAGGTCCCATTCATTTTTTTCGTATAAGCAACCGTTACGGCACAGTGGCGCCGTAAACCTCATATATGCTTTGGCGGGCTCCAGTTTTTGTTTTTTTTTCGTCATCTGTTCGTTTTATTGATAAAGTACTTATGTAAAATAAAACAACACAGTGTAACCTACAAATTATGACTTATGCGCATTTTACAATCTTTGCGCCCCCAAAGCCACAGTGGTGGCCCAAAATCAATTTTTGCATATTTTCGACACCTACACGCATTTTATTGTATTAATGCTTCCTTAATAGCACAATATTTACCCTTAGGTGGTCGCTAAGCAGTGGCGGATGTAGGGAGGGGTGATGGGGTGATCACCTCCCCCCCTCTCAAACCAAGTGATAATATATTCAAAGATTATAAAAATATTCATTTATTTTTATAGAAATTTAGCCAATTGGATCCCCCCTCTTAACGATGCTGGATCCTCCACTGTCGGTAAAGCATAGAAAGTACGCCATTCTTATAAAAATAATAATATAAGTATTTCTATAAAAATAAATGAATATTTTTATAATCTTTGAATATAATATCACTTGGTTTGAGAGGAGGGGAGGTGATCACCCCCATCACCCCTCCCTGGATCCGCCACTGCTTAGCGACCACTTAAGGGTAAATATTGTGCTATTGAGGTAGCATTAAAATGCGTATAGGTGGCGAAAGTATGCAAAAATTGATTTTGGGCCACCACTGTGGCTTTGGGCCGCAAAGATTGTAAAATGTGCATAGGTCATAATTTGTAGGTTACACTGTGTTGTTTTATTTTACATAAGTACTTTATCAATAAAACGTACATATGACGAAAAAAAAAACAAAAACTGGAGCCCGCCAAAGGGACGCCAAATAAGACCTAATTTTTAGAGTAAATAGTGGTCTTTAACCTTTTATAAGTTTTGTTTAAAAAGAATGCATAGGTAATGAGAAAATCGTAAAAACATCCTCGCCAAGGGATAGGGGTAGTTTCTGCAGTCTATTTTCAAGGATAGGGGTGGTTTCCGCAGGGATGTTGCAATAACCATATATATTTTTGAAGCACTATTCATGAAGCATATGTCCATATGGATCAAAAAGCAAAAAAACAAAAAAAAATTTCAACCCCCCATTTTATTTATTTTTTTTTGGCTACAGGGGTTGCACTAGGAAATCGCTTTTAGTGTCCATGCATGGGTAATAATAACGTGCACAAAATCATATATGAAGCATGTTAATAAAGGGAATTGTGTGTGAAGGATTCAAGAAAATCACTTTATTTAATAATTCTTCTTTTTTTTTGCGGTGGTTCCGGGGAAAAAATGGGGGTGCATTATACAAATTTGTAAATAGCACCAGTACATAGGTAATCGCTGAAAGTCTTTTTACTCTAGCATTAACGGTTCAAATGGTATAAAAAGGGGTTTTTTAAAATGTAACACCCTGTAATTAAAAATAGGGCAATTACCCTTAAGTGAAATATATACCAAAAAATCAGTCACTTATTTGTGAATAATTGCCGCAGGATTTCTTCTTAATTTCCGTTACAGTTAGGGAAAAATATATATTTTTTAAAAACACCTTTTTTAAAAACTTGTCAACTTTGGGGCGCCACCCCCGCTAAACGGTGGATGATAGACATATGCTGTCGGGAATAATCGTAGAAAATATAGTCCTCTTCATATTTCTATAAAAAAATTTTTGTAAAAGGTACAGGAAGAGCTACGTTCCGCAAAAACCACAAATTACCCCCTTTAACGGGGTGAAAAGAGGAGTTCCGGGGCGAAATTTTTTCAGAAAAAGTTAGTCTTATAATAAGCACCCCTTGATATAACGGAAAAAAAATAAAACCTGACTTGTGTCCATTTTGCAAGGTTCAATCTCTGTTTCCTACACTATTGTTAGTACAATATACAAATATACACAATATGTTAAACTTGAAATGTCTACGGGAGCTATACATAATATGTGCTTTCTGTTGCTTTCCGGGTTTAACTCCACGTTGAATAAATAATTTTGGTTTTATAAAAACCATTATTTTGACGGCGTTTTGGCAAGGTCGCACTTGCCATTGTCAGGGTCAGGTCAGGCAGCTCCTTTACTCGCTGTGCCAGTAAACTGTCTCTATTTTATCGATACGGTCACTTATATTTATATAGCCAAACTTGACGCGTTTCCCCAGAACGCGAACGGTTCCTGGCTCTTGTTTTTGGCCCTGTACAGGTTGAAAGGGCAGGAGGCGTAATATTCGTCGATGTCTTGAGTCCCGTTCAACTCTATTAATTAATTTTCTCAACTCTCCTCTGTACCTTGCAATATTTTATTCTTCGTTCCATGTTAAATTAATTTGTCTAAGTTTTTTTTATCGTTCTTTTCCATGTGGCGAGAGGTCTTCTTTATTTTCTAAGCTGGTAGACTGTAGTGTAAGGCTTGTCTCGCTATATTTGACAGGGGTTTCCGTAAAGTGTGACCTATCCATAGACATATTAAGGGTAGACAAGGCATACTAAGCAAAAAAGCGTAACGCAAAAGCAGGCGATCGGTGGTCTAAAACGATCCCGCGCATGTGACAGACAAAGATGGCTAGACCACTCAATTCTTAATATTGGCGTCACACCTCGATGCCCAGAGCGGCCCATACCTTGCCTAATCTACTAAGTATTATATCTAAGCACCTTTTTTTCTGTGAATTTGATGGTCTTGGCCGAGCCATTTGGCCAGACATTTTGTTATTTTAAAAACAAACAAATT